>NC_080544.1:100045710-100393626 GCF_028640845.1 Ahaetulla prasina
TGGCATTTTTGTGTACATATCGAGTTCTTACCGAGGACTTGGGATAGGCAGATTTGGATGTTTGACGGTGTTACAGATATCGTCGCAGGATGGAAGCTGTTCCAAGTAAAGCCGCCTTCTGCAATTGACTGATGGCAAACTTGCCAATGCCTTTAGTGTTCAAGTGGTGCTCCAGTTGTTTTGGAATTGCACCCAAGGTGCCTATTACTAGTGGTACTACCTTTGCTTCCCTTTGCCATGGTCATTCTATTTCTATTTGTAAGTCTTTGTATTTTGTTATCTTCTCCAATTCTTTCTCTTCTCTTCTGCTGTTTCCAGGAACTGCCACATCCACTATCCAGACTTCTTTGTCTTTCTTATCGACAATTGTTAAGTCTGAGGTGTTGTTGTTGTTGTTGTTGTTATTTCATTATTTTTACAAATAACTCAAAGTGACAAATATGTCCAACACACCTTCCTCTTCTTATTTTCCCCACCATCACAACAACTCTGTGGGGTGAGTTGGGATGAGAGTGATTAGCCCAAGTTTACCCAGCCAACTTTCATGGCTAAAGGCAGGATGAGAACTCACGGTTTCCCGTTTTCTAGCCTGGTGCTTTAACCACTAGACCGAATTGGCTCTCATAGGTTAAAGTATAGTGTGCAAATAATGAAACAGCTGGGTGGAATTAAAATCCAGGAGGCACTGCAGGAGTCAATAGATTAATTTACTGCTCCTAGAAAGATGATTGTTATTTGCTTTCACTGAGGTCCACTTGTAGATTTGTAGATATCCTTGCTCTGCAAAAAAATATAATGTAAATTATAACAAAGAGAAGGTTTAGGGGTGACATGATACAGTAGTGGAATTCAAATCCCGATGCTACCGGTTCGGTATCGGTAGCGCGCAGGCGCTTGCTTTGCAGGTGCGCGGTGCTTCTGCACATGCGCAGAGCAGTGGTGGGTTTCAAAATTTTTTACTATTGGTTCTGTGGGTGTGGCTTGGTGGGTGTGGCAGGGGAAGGATACTGTGAAATCTCCATTCCCACCCCACTCCATGGGAAGGATACTGCAAAATCCCCATTTCCTTCCAATCAGCTGGGACTCGGGAGGCAGAGAATAGATGGGGGCGGGGCCAGTCAAAATTTTTACTACCGGTTCTCCAAACTACTCAAAATTTCCGCTACCGGTTCTCCAGAACTGGTCACAACCTGCTGAAACCCACCTCTGGCGCAGAGCATTTTTGATACTGTCTGGGCGGGTGGGCGGAGCAAACCAGGAGCACCACTCACCACTGACATGATAGCTGTCTTCTGGTACTTGAGGGTCTGTCACAGAGAAGAGGGGATCAATTTATTTTTCAAAGCACCTCAGGGTATGAGAAGAAGCAACAGGCGGACGCTCATTAAAAAGAACATAGAACTAAGGAGAAATTTCCTGACAGTGAGAATAATTAATCAATGGAACAGCTTGCCTCCCAAGGATATAGGGACTCCATCGCTGGAGGTTTTGAAGAAAAGATTGGATAGGTATAAGGTCTCTTGCAGGGGCTTGGACTAGAAGACCTCTGAAGTCCCTTCAGCCCTATGATTTCAAATATAATAAAGGTAGTCCTTGACTTACGACCACAATTCAGCCCAAAATTTGTGCTGCTAAGTGAGAAATGTGTGAAGCGAATTTTGCCCCATTTTATGAAATTTTGAGCAGTTTAGAGAACCGATAGTCAAAAATTTGAGTAGTTCAGAGAACCGGCAAATATCACCTCTGGCTAGCCCAAGAGTAGGGTGGGAATGGAGATTTTGCAGTATCCTTCTCCTGCCACGCCCACCAAGCCACGCCCACAGAACCGGTAGTTTAAAAAAATTGGATTTCACCACTACTCCAAGGTCCCTTCCAACTCTGTTACCGTTAAATTGACTCTGTTTGAGAGGGAAGCAGAGAAGGCTGATGATAACAATAATCTAAAGATGTTCCAGGGGGAAAAAATCCTTTTTTTATTTTTTTATTTATTTATTTATTTATTTTGTCATAACAATATATGTAGGTATCATACAAAAAGATTATATAATATATAAACACATATATGGGTAAATATAAGGAGGTATAAGCATATATGTATATAGGAAGAAGAAAAGAAAAACAATAGGACAGGAACGGTAGGCACGTTTTGTGCGCTTATGCACGCCCCTTATGGTCCTCTTAGGAATGGGGTGAGGTCAATAGTAGACAGTTTTTGGTTGAAGATTTTAGGATTATGGGAAGAGACCACAGAGTCAGGTAAAGTATTCCAAGCACTGATGATTCTGTTACAGAAGTCATATTTTCTGCAATCTAGATTAAAGCGGTTGACATTAAGTTTAAATCTATTGGTTGCTCTAGTATTATTGCAATTGAAGCTGAAGTAGTCTTTAACAGGAAGGACATTACAATAGATGATTCTGTGAGTTAAACTTAGGTCTTGTAGAAGGGGACGGAGTTCCAAGTATTCTAAGCCTAGGATTTCAAGTCTGGTGGGATAAGGTATTTTGTTGTTTTCAGAGGAATGGAGAACTCTTCTTGTAAAATATTTCTGGACAGGTTCAATTGTATTGATGTCAGAGATGTGGTGAGGGTTCCAAACAGGCGAGTTGTATTCTAGAATTGGTCTAGCAAAAAAAAATCTCTCTTGATTTTTCCAAGTCGAGTCTTCATTTTTCCCATTTCTCTTTCCTTCCGCTCTTCAGATTGAAGGGCTCCCAGCTGCAAGCTGGAAAAAAGAGGGGGAAGGAGAAAAAAAAACAACAACCAAGGACGACACTGGCATTTGCCGATCCGAAGAATTCCCCTCTAGCAACAGGCTAGAAAGCCGGGTTGGTTGACAGACCGAATTGAGGCTGCTTGGAGCCAAGCGCGGGCATTCCGCTTAAACCTTTGGTTCGACTACCCTGCATTCTATTTGAAAGCGTAGGGCTGAAGGGACTCCAGAGGTCTTCTAGTCCCTGCGAGAGACCTACATACCTGCCCAACCTTTTCTTTGAAACCTCCAAGAGCCCGTTAAGAGGGAGCCAAGCAACGCACGACCCCCCCCTCCCCGTCCCTCCATTCTGCTTCCAAACTCTCAAGACATTTTCATCAGGGTGGGTGATGGGGGGGGGGAATGTCGGTTTAAAGAGGGTTTAGTGGCAGGAAAGGGTCAGGAAAGCGGGACCAGGAGGGCGAGCAACAGCTGGTGGCGGAGCAAGAGAATCCCGCGGTGGTGGAAACTAGGTGGGGGGGGGGTTGGTTGGTTGGGGGGGGGGGTTGCGCTCAGGTGCTACCCACCCACCCCAGTCGCAGCCGCCGCCGCTGCCGCCGCCTTTGCTTCTTTTTTTTCCCTTCTCCTCCCAGCCGTGTGTGTTTATGTGGCTTTCCCAAGAAACGACGATGTGACAAGTCTGCGAGGTAGGATCGGCGTGGGGAAAACAAAGGCTGCTGCGAGGTGCGGGCAGGCACGCCAAATGCCAAGCCCCCCCCCACTCCAACCCCCATCCCCCAGAAAGGGTGGAGAACGGTGGAGGGTGGGGAGGGAGACGCGGAGACGGTTGGGCTCTGGTCGTGAAACGAATCCCGCCGGTAATATTTCTCGGGTGATTTGTGGTGGCTTGTGTACGGGACCCTTCCGTCTTGAGTAGGTGGAGCGCCGCGATCGGGGCTGCTTGAAGGCAGAGGTAGACTTCTGTCCTGAGGTCTCCTGGCTGCCCCCTGGTGGTCAACCAGGGTTCTCCCGCAGGTCCGATGCGGGAACTCTAATCTTGGCCAGTTGGGTCGTGGGAAGGCAACGGGGGAAGAGTCGGATGGAGAGCCATGGAAATGAGTGGCTCGGGAAGCTTAGGTAGGCTTTCCATTTTCGAGGGAGTTTTTGGGAGAGGTCCAAAGACTTGGGTGAGGTCACCTGGAGAAGTTTCCCCTCCCTTGTTTGGGTTGGGAGCTGAAGGTGGAGGAAACTTATGGGAGCAAAGGGGCTGGGATAAGAGAGGGAGTCCATTGAGAGTCTTCGAATGTCAGGTGTATGGCTGATCTAGTTGCTCCCTTGCGCATCTTGTCATATCGCTTGAAATTGGGAAAATAAATTGAGGACAAGAATTTTTGGGGTAGCCTGATGGTTTTGCTGGGGGACCCAGTTATTCGGATTACAGCTGGAGAAGAAGAATTTGTGTAATGACAGGTTTTGGTCATCTGACAGGAACGGGATGTGGTAGTTGAAAATGCTACATTCACCATCCATCCATCCATCCATCCATCCATCCATCCATCCATTCCTTTCTTTCCCTCTTCCTCTTCCTCACCTTCTTCCCTCATTTAGCCTTGGATAGAGGCAAGAGCTTTTAACTATGGTCTTAAGCCCCTTCTGGTTTCAATCATAGTACTTGACTTATAAATCCCTTCCCTGTCAATCAAAAAGGCTGTATCTGACCATGTGGAGTAGAACTTTGATATCAATAGCTTCTCCCTACAATTGACTGGTTCCAAAGGCATCACATTTTGTGAGAAGAAGACAACCCTAATTTTAGAACATCATCATCTTAGCCACGAAAATAAGAGATGAAACTCACCTCCTTTCCACACTGTATTTTCAGTGAATCTACCTGTAAAATATTTATGGGGAAAATTTAATCTTCCATTTAGGTAAATACAGTAGATCGGGGCCTTTCAACCTTGGCAACTTTAAGACTTGTGGACTTCAGCTTCCAGAATTGAACTCTGGGAGTTGAAGTCCACAAGTCTTAAAGTTGCCAAGGTTGGAGGCCCCTGCAGTAGATGATTCCTCCTGCAGGACAGGGGGCTCTTTCCAAATATGTTTAAAACCTTCTGCCTCTTGGTCTTCTCCCTTTATTTTCTTTGTGATATTTTTGAGCCATGGCTCCAATAGAGTAGCCTAGGAAGTGTGAACTTGCACTACAAAATTGATTTACGGGTTTTCTGTAAAGAAGGCAGGATGCGGTCTCCTCAAATTTTTTTTAAAAAATGATCAGAAAATGAGGTAGCGCTTGGTGAGTCACCTGGTAAAGGTAGATGATAAAGTGGATCCTTAACTATAGATAGCCCTCAACCTACAATCTTTTGTTTTGTAGGTTGTAACCAAGGTTACAACAGCATTGAAAAAAAGTGACTTACAAGTGGCCCTCACACTTAACATGGTCACAAAGCATCTTCTCAGTCAAAATTCTCCCAATCAAAATTCAGGTGCTGACATGTGTGTGACATTTCCGAAGGATGCCCTATGAGTTGACACAGTCGTTGTCATGTCTTTGGATCATGTGATTGTTCCATTTCTGACCTTCCCAGCTGGCTTCTGATAGGGAAAGTCAGTGAGGGAAGCCGGATTCTCTTAATGGCTGCATGATTCTCTTAACAACCATGGCATAAAAAGGGTCATAAACCTGGGTACAAGTCACTCATAACAACTGCCTTGCCTATCAACAGAATGTTTGATTCCAATTGTGGTTGTAAGTCTTTGACTTTCCGCCAATGAACTACTTGAATAGTTGCGTGTGTGTAGTTTCTAAGGATAGTAGCACAGGTCAAATCTTTCTAATCCAACCTACTCCAGATGTATTGGAAACAATCACAAGGTTGGCTGGGAATTCTGAAAGTTGTAGTCCGAACAGATCAGAAGGGCCTCAATCTTAGGAAGACAAATGTAGATGGACAAGTTCCATTTTATGTTGATGCCATGGATCCTATAAGGAGCTCATGGGTTGCACCCTATTTTATCTTCACAGGAACTTTTAAAGTAAGTTGGACTAGATCAGGGGTGTCCAAACTTGGCAATTTAAAGACTTGTTGAACTTCAACTCCCAGAATTCCTCAGCTAGCTTTGCTTAAAGTTGTCAAGTTTGGACACCCCTGGACTAGATGTTATGACCTATCTAGAATCAACCATCAAAGTTGATAGCTGAGCAAAGGATTCAATCCTGCTGGAAGTTAAGCAGATATTTCTTTATGTATTGCAAGTAAGCCAGAATGAAGGAAAGGGCTAATTTGATCCAATTGCCAATGGTCAGTCTGGGCAAAACAGCATATTCATTCCCATAAGGTTTGAAACCCATGGTCAACAATGGAAACTGACTTTCTGAATTTCAGTCTACTGTCATTCCTTTTCAAGAAGACACAATGCAGTTTGTCAAACTTTGTCTCCCTTGCAACTCTCAAGAGAAATCTAAGACAGCATGAATTGCTAGACACAAAAGAAGCCAAGCATCTGCACTTTCTATTCAATGCATGATTTTTGCATTAAGAAATGACTGTCCAGCTGTCACCAGCTGGGCTATGTCACACAATCCATATTCATATGGGGCAGCTTCTTTGGAACTGAGGCAGCAAACTCAAATCTTTCTTGTTGTTTATTATTTGTCAGCAAAGGAAAGAAGACCAAAAGAGCAGCAGAACTTAAGAGAGTTAAGGGATAGAGTGGCATATTCTTAAGACTATTTACAATCTCATCCCCCTAAATTCAGTATTGTGTGGCAATGATGGAAGCATGTCCACTTGATGCCTACTAATTCCTTTCAACTTTAGACAGCATCTCCATTGACCAAGGATGTTGGTTGTTGGAACATCTTTGGAAAATGTCATCCCGCTTCATCTGAATAACAGAATAACAGAGTTGGAAGGGACCTTGGGGATCTTCTAGTCCAACCCCCTGCTCAAGCAGGAGACCCTATATCAGGGGTCGGCAAGCTTAAACACTCAAAGAGCCACAGAAGTTTTGAAAAGAAAATTTTTTTTTCCAAAATTTTTTTTGAAAAGTTTTGAAAAGAAAATTTGCTAGACCAATTCTAGAATACAGCTCGCCTGTTTGGAACCCTCACCACATCTCTGACATCAATACAATTGAACCTGTCCAGAAATATTTTACAAGAAGAGTTCTCCATTCCTCTGAAAACAACAAAATACCTTATCCCACCAGACTTGAAATCCTAGGCTTAGAAAACTTGGAACTCCGTCGCCTTCGACAAGACCTAAGCTTAACTCACAGAATCATCTATTGTAATGTCCTTCCGGTTAAAGACTACTTCAGCTTTAATTGCAATAATACTAGAGCAACTAATAGATTTAAACTTAATGTCAACCGCTTTAATCTAGATTGCAGAAAATATGATTTAAGCGCACAAACGTGCCTACCATTCCTGTCCTATTGTTTTTCTTTTCTTCTTTCTATATATATGCTTATACCTCGTTATATTTACCCATATGTGTTTATATACTATATAATCTTTTGTATGATTCCTACATATATTGTTGTGACAAAATAAAATAAAATAAAATAAAATAAAATAAATAAATAAATAAATAAATAAATAAATAAATAAATAAATAAATAAATAAATAAATAAATAAAAAGTCCCTAACTGGAAGCCCCCTGTTCAATTCTGGAGCCAGCCGGAAGTCCAGTTACCCCACCATAGAATCTCCTCCTAGCGTGGTGTCCTTTTTCCTCTGCCAACTGGAAGTCTGGTTCCTGCAGCATAGAGTCTCCTCCTAGCATGGCGTCCTTTTTCCTCTACCTGTCCTAACTGAAAGCCCTATCAATTGTGGAGCCAAACAGCGACAGAGAGCCACAGCAGAGGCATGAAAGAGCCACATGTGGCTCCAGAGCCACAGGTTGCTGACCCCTGCCCTATACCATTTCAGACAAATGGTTGTCCAATCTCTTCTTAGAAACCTTTACTCATGGAGCACCCACAATTCCTGAAGGCAAGCCGTTCCATCGATTAATTGTTCTCACTATCAGGAAATTTCTCCTTATTTCTAGGTTTGTTATCTTCTTGGTTAGTTTCCACCCATTGCTTCTTGTTCTGCCTGTGGGCGCTTTGGAGAATAGGTTGTTCCCCTCTTCTTTGTGGCAGCCCCTCAAATATTGTCACCCTAACTTGGAGCACTTCATAACTGCCAAGTAAGGAGTCGTAGATCTTGGGTAGGAAGATGCATTGAAAATATTTTCTTCATGTGGAAAGGAGGATTAATGGGGACAACAATTGAGATCTAGTGAAAAAGAAAGCATCTTTTATTCTGCTAAGTACTAAAAATGGGATCTTACCTGAATATAAATTACTGCAGGCGGTCCACAACTTTTGACCAGTCACTTAGCAACTGCTTGAAGTTCTGACAGACCTGACTTACAACCCAGATTCAAAGTTTTTATAGTGAGGTCCTCCCTGTGGTCATGTGACCACACTTTGGTTGCTCAGCAACTGGGGCACATTTATGGCTGTTTGCATTGTCCCATGATCACAGGATTGCATTTTATAATGGTTTTGCTGGAAACCAGCATTTACTTCCGATTTGGGGCAAAATTGTGCCCATTGGTTCATTTAATGACCACGGCGTTTGCTTAACAACCACAGATTTGCTTCACGGCAGTGAATTTCTTAACAGCTGCCCCCAAAAGTTTGTACATTTGGACTGATCACCTGACCAATTAGTTTTATGACCGTCACAAATTACAGCTGAGATGGGCAGGCTCCCTTATGGTCATAACTCAAGGACTACCTGTACTTACATTGGAGTACAGGATGTGGATGAGCTCTTTTTCCAGTCCAATGACCTGGACCGTAATCCACAAACGTTTGTGTAGCTATATTTTTGTTCATTCATAGGTGCCACAAGACACAAGACATTGCTTCTTCGGAAATTTTTCCTTAAACAGGTTGTTTAAAGTAAAAAGTTCCCAATTCTGGGTAGCCGATTAGAAACATGGCTTTCATCAAAATTTCATTAAGTAAAATATTGCTATACTAGGACCAATCTTCCATAACTTGATTTCACGTGTTATGACTAATAGATCCTTTAAGGGGAATTTTATTGCACTGGAGTCTGCTCTAAGTATAATTTAGAGAACAATGCAAAAGTATTGCTGTTACGATCAAATGGAAATATTCATTGTAAGAATAAGTGTCGGGACGACACTAGGAACCATAAACATGGTACCTAAGAAATGCTTTCTTTCAGTTCCGTAATTTATTACCAAGTCAACACGGCATATTGGCTCTGTAATTCCGAATCAGCTCTCAGATTTTCATAAATAGCTCACCATAAACGGCACACTGTGGTAAGATTTACAAATGTTATTCTCCCTTGCACCTATTACATCTGACGGTTGTTTAAAATGCATTACAATTCTTTAAAACTTCAACGTCAACCCACTTGTTGCTTTCGCATCTTCCATTCCCACTGGTAAGCAGAACCGTTTAGATAACACAAGATGTACCAGGCAAAGTAAATTTAGGAAATATTTTGTATTAGATACATTTTTGAAGGAGAGGGGAATTGAGAGTGTGGTTATGTGAGGAGTGACTAGAGATTATAATTTAAGATTTGTTTTGGATTATGATTTTTAGTTCTGATACCCTGCATTTTGTTCTGGGAAGTTGGAGTGAGGGGTGGGGGGTAAGGGGGAGGGGAACTGGGGGGGATGAGGGTAGAGGATGGAGTGATGGTTAATGTACAGGGATTATTGAAGAAGTATAAATATAATTAATGTAGGTCGGGTCTGCCCAGCTACCATTTTAGAATGGTGGAGAGGGAGAAAGGAGGAGAGAGTAGGAGGTAGGAAAAAGGAGAAGAGGGGTAGAAGAGGGAGAAGAGGAAGGAAGATGGGTAGAAGAGGGAGAAGGAAGGTATAGGGTGGAGGGAGGAGAGGATGTAGATAAGAGAAGGGGAGGAAGCTCTGGAAAGTAGAAGAAGGTAGAAGAGGGAAGAGAGTTAAAAGGAGGGGGTGGTGACTGGGCAAGCCCGACTAATTGTATATGACTGTACATTGGATGAGTTGTTGGATATGAATGTAAAAATAAAAAAAATTTATAAAAAAAAAAGATGTACCAGGCAAAAGGGGTTAATCATGAAATGTCAACGGTGCAGCTTCAGTCATGAAAACAGAAGGTTGACTGCCAAATGGAAAGCCTGGTTTAACTTTGTCTTATGTAAGTTTTTTTTCCCCCTGTCTTTTATCCTGATAATTTTAGTGTGGCTTACCACAGCCTCTCAGTGGGAGGAAGAGCTTTCAGCTGGGAAAACAAAGAACTGAGAAGTGGTGGTGGGGGGCATTCTATAAATAAAGAGTTTGGCTGACAAGAGATCATGTTCCCAAATATTTCATAGCCCTGAGGTTCATTCTGTTTAAAATTTTGCATATTTGATAAAAGTATGGGGTGGGAAGAGATAAGAGACAAGTAAGCGTAAATACCATCTATTCTGCTGAAGAAAGGGTAAACGTTTGCTCAGTTTACACAGATCTATCTGAATCTTTGAGATCTAAAGACCATTTTGAAAGAGATTTATAGCTGTTTTAACATAGGGAGGGAGAAGAGACAGAGTGCTTTCTTACTCAGCACGTTAGCATTCCCTGATGAAATTAATTGACGGTAGCCGTGGCCGCTAGAAGAGAAAATCAAAATTTATCCCTGCTAGCATTTCCAGTGACTGATTGGGCACTGCCCCCAAATTTCGATTAGGCCCTGAGTCTGCATATCTGTATTTGCAGGATGGATATGAGTGAGTGCTGCATGCAGTAAGGAAAGGGGAGAGCAACCACAAATGGCAACTCAGCAGCGGTCCTGAAACAGCCATCCAGACAAGCTTCTCTCTCTATCATTGGCTATAATACTACCGGGGTTTACACTTTGCTAGACGATGACAAGCTTTCAGTCACATGATCACCCTCTCCATTGGCCATGCTGGCTGGGTTGCTGGGAATTGTAGTTCTGTAATATCTTGATGGCTCAGAGGGAAGCCATTCTTTCCATTCCATGCTGGGTGTTATTCTTTGGTATATCACAAAACTTTGAGAATAGAGAGAGAGAGATGATGATGATGGATGGATGGATGGATGGATGGATGGGGGGTTCCTGGTGCTCTGTGAACTTGCTTGTTTTCTTGCAGACGTTTCATTACCCTAACTAACTTAGGGTAATGAAATGTCTGCAAGAAAACAAGCAAGCTCAGAGAGCACCAAGGACCCCTCATTTCAACCCTGAATTATAAATATTCTCCTTTATAGGTAGGTAGGTAGGTAGGTAGGTAGGTAGATAGACAGACAGACAGACAGACAGACAGACAGACAGATAGATAGATAGATGTAGGTAGGTAGGTAGGAAGGTAGGTAGGTAGGCAGGCAGATAGGTAGGTAGGTAGACACATACATACATACATACAGGTAGATAGGTAGGTAGGTAGGTAGGTAGGTAGGTAGATAGATAGATAGATAGGTGGGTAGATAGACACATACATACATACATACAGGTAGATAGGTAGGTAGATAGGTAGGTAGGTAGATAGATAGATAGATAGATGTAGGTAGGTAGGTAGATAGAATTTTTTATTTTTTTTATTTTTTTTATTTTTATTGGCCAAGTGTGATTGGACACACAAGGAATTTGTCTTGGTGCATATGCTCTCAGTGTACATAAAAGAAAAGATACGTTCATCAAGGTACAACATTTACAACACAATTGATGATCAATATATCAATATAAATCATAAGGATTGCCAGCAACAAGTTATAGTCATACAGTCCTAAGTGGAAAGAGATTGGTGATGGGAACTATGAAACGATTAATAGTAGTGCAGATTCAGTAAATAGTCTGACAGTGTTGAGGGAATTATTTGTTTAGCAGAGTGATGGCCTTCGGGAAAAAACTGTTCTTGTGTCTAGTTGTTCTGGTGTGCAGTGCTCTATAGCGTCGTTTTGAGGGTAGGAGTTGAAACAGTTTATGTCCAGGATGCGAGGGATCTGCAAATATTTTCACGGCCCTCTTCTTGATTCGTGCAGTATACAGGTCCTCAATGGAAGGCAAGTTGGTAGCAATTATTTTTCTGCAGTTCTAATTATCCTCTGAAGTCTGTTTTTCTTGTTGGGTTGCAGAACCGAACCAGACAGTTATAGAGGTGCAAATGACAGACTCAATAATTCCTCTGTAGAACTGGATCAGCAGCTCCTTGGGCAGTTTGAGCTTACTGAGTTGGCGCAGAAAGAACATTCTTTGTTGTCCTTTTTTAATGATGTTTTTGATGTTAGCTGTCCATTTGAGATCTTGCGATATGATAGAACCCAGAAATTTGAAGGTTTCTACTGTTGATACTGTGTTGTCAAGTATTGTGAGAGATGGAAGTATGGAAGGGTTTTTCCTAAAGTCTACCACCATTTCTACGGTTTTGAGTGTGTTCAGTTCCAGATTGTTTTGGTTGCACCACAAGGCTAGTCGTTCGACCTCTCGTCTATATGTGGATTCGTCATTGTCTCGAATGAGACCAATCACTGTTGTGTCATCTGCGAACTTCAGTAGCTTAACAAATGGATCATTGGAGATGCAGTCATTGGTATACAGAGAGAAGAGAAGTGGGGAGAGCACACAGCCTTGGGGGGCCCCTGTGCTAATTGTACAGGTATTTGATGTGATCTTGCTTAGCTTCACCTGCTGCTTCCTGTTTGTTAGGAAGCTTGTGATCCACTTACAAGTCTGTTCTGGTACCTGTAGCTGGTTTAGCTTAGTTAGAAGAATGTCTGGAATGATGGTATTGAATGCTGAACTAAAGTCTACAAAAAGGACCCTTGCATAGGTCTTTGGAGACTCAAGATGTTGTAGGATGTAGTGCAGAGCCATATTAACAGCATCATCTGTTGATCTATTTGCTCGGTATGCAAATTGCAAGGGGTCTAACAGCGGATCCGTGATGGTTTTCAAGTAGGAAAGCACTAGCCTTTCAAAGGTTTTCATGACTACAGATGTTAAAGCAACTGATCTGTAGTCATTCAGTTCCTTGATGGTGGGCTTCTTCGGCACTGGGATGATGGTAGAGCGTTTGAAGCAAGAAGGAACATAGCACATCTCTAGTGATTTATTGAAAATACGGGTGAAGATGGGGACCAATTGATCAGCACAGACTTTTAAGCCAGAAGGAGTTATCTTGTCTGGGCCTGGAGCTTGTCCTGGCTTTTGTCTGTGAAATAAGTCCTGCACTTCCTTTTCTGTGATCACTAGGGGTTGTGAACCCAATGAAATGGGGTCAGTTGTAGGAGGCTTGGCTGTTGTTGGTGTGTCTGAGATGGGAGTTGTGGAGATAGGTGGCTGTAGTTTCCTTTCAAACCTGCAGTAAAACTCATTCAGGTCATCTGCCAGTTGTTGATTACCTTCAGCCTGGGAAGTAGGTTTGTCATAGCCGGTGATATTTTGAAGAGTTTTCTACATGTTTGCTGGTTCATTTGCTGAAAACTGATTCTTTAGCTTTTCAGAGTAGCTTCTTTTTGCTGCTCTGATCTCCCTTGTTAGTGCATTTCTGGCCTGATTGTACAGTATTTTATCACCTTTTCTGTAGGCTTCCTCTTTGGAATGTCGTAGCTGCTTAAGTTTAGGTGTAAACTTAGGTAGGTAGGTAGTAGATAGGTAGATAGATAGATAGATAGATAGATAGATAGATAGATAGATAGATAGATAGATAGATAGATAGATAGATAGATAGATAGATAGATGTAGGTAGGTAGTAGATAGGTAGATGGTAGATATTTATTTATTTATTTATTTATTTATTTATTTATTTAATCAAATTTGTATACCGCCCTATCTCCCGAAGGACTCAGGGCGGTTCACAGGCCAATAAAAACATATAAATACAGATTAAGATCACAATTAAAAAACTTATTCTAAAGCCAAATTAATTAAAATGATATAAATACTAAAACCAATTAAAATCAATACAAATTTAAAACCTAGCCCAGTCCTGTGCAAATGTTTTAAGCTCGCGGCGGAAGGTTCGGAGGTCTGGAAGTTGACGAAGTCCTGGGGGGAGTTCGTTCCAGAGGGTGGGAGCCCCCACAGAGAAGGCCCTTCCCCTGGGTGTCGCCAGACGACACTGCCTAGCTGACGGCACCCTGAGGAGTCCCTCTCTGTGAGAGCGCACGGGTCGGTGAGAGGTATTCGGTAGCAGTAGGCGGTCCCGTAAGTAACCCGGCCCTATGCCATAGATAGATAGATAGATAGATAGATAGATAGATAGATAGATAGATAGATAGATAGATAGATAGATAGATAGAGGTAGGTAGGTAGGTAGGTAGGTAGATGTAGGTAGGTAGGTAGAGGAAATCATTGTACAGTTTCTCTGTTATCTCTTGGAAATTATTTGAAATTTCTAGGAATAAATGTGGACATTGGAAATATTCCTGTTTTGTAAATAGCAATCAGATCTTGTTGCCTTGATACGCTTTCCAGAATCCTATTACAGGTAGTCCTTGACTTACTACCACAGCTGGGAGTAGAATGTCTGTTGCTAAGTGAGTCATGCCCAATTTTTACAACCTTTTTTGCCATGGTTCTTAAGTGAATCATATGGTCATTAAGCAAATCCTGCATTCCCCGTTGTTTTTGCTTGTTAGAAGCTGGCTGGGAATGACACAAACAGTGATCACAAGACCTTGAGACATTGCAACCATTGTTAATACATGCTGTTAGGTTTGGGTATTGACGAGGCAGGAGACCAGGTTAGTGACAACAGCTCTTTAATATAGTGTGACCCAGCAAAACTCTGGAGAAAAACCTCTCCTTATATACACTTCAGCCTGAGGCTGCATCCAATCAGAGACGAGATATTTCCCGCCTAAAACTCCCGCCAAAACTTACAGTAATACATTACACTCCTTCCCTCCCAGAAGGCACTTTGCCCCTATTTGCATACTACTTCTCTACGTAGTCCTGCAGGTACGTGGGGCGTCTCCTGACTCTCCCGGACCTGCGCAGTTCACTTTCTGGAGTTGAGTCGAGCGTGCCGGAGGGACTTTTCGTTCCTCTGAGCTCCTCCTCCCGGCCATCCGGCCCTGGATTATTCGCCGGCTCGGGCCTGCTGTCCTCTAGAGGGACCGGAGGGTGTCGCTGGACCTCGCCTGACTCAGATAAGTCTCTGTTTGGTTCTTTGCTTACGATTTCTGTTTGTTCTCGGCTCCAGTCAGCTGTGGGGTTAATTAAATCATAGTCAGGGCTGGTCTCGCCTGATTCTGCCTTATCGCTCAATCTGTTTCTTAATTGATCTATGTGGCGCCAGATTCTGCCATCGTCTAGCTCCACTAGATAGGATTTGGGGCCCGTTTGGTCTATGATTCTCCCCTCCTCCAGCTAGGGCCGGCGCTGTAATTCGAGCCCATACTGTGTCTCCTATGGCTATTTCTCTGAGTTTCTCCGGTTTAGTTCTGAACCCGTCTTGTATGTAGCTTGGGTGCAGCCGGTCTAGTGGGCATCTTAGCTTCCGCCCCATTAGCAGCTCTGCTGGGCTGCGGCCAGTGGCTACACAGGGGGTCCTATGTTGGACAGTTAGGAATGCGTCGATTTGTGACTGCCAATCCCCGGGGCTACTTCGTGACAGCGCCTCTTTCGCACTCCGAACAAATCGTTCAGCAAGGCCGTTCGGCGCAGGGTGGAACGCGCTGAGAGGCATGTCGGATGCCCTCTTCAGCCAGGTACCCTTCAAATAATGCTGCGGTGAACTGTGGACCGTTATCGGACACGATGGTGTCCGGTAGCCCATGTGTGGCGAAAAGGTGTTTTAGGGCTGCAGTGACAGCTCCAGCGGTTGTGGATTTCATTAGGATGATCTCCAGCCATTTGGAGAATGCATCCACCACAATTAGAAATGTTTGGCGTGGAATGGGCGGCAAAGTCAATATGTATGCGGGACCAAGGGCCTTGGGGTTTCTCCCACTCCAACACTGGGGCCGTGGGAGGTAAGGGTCTGGATTCCTGACAGACTTGGCATCGGCCTACCTTGTCACTGATTTCCCTGTCCATTAGGGGCCACCAGACATAGCTCCTCGCTAACCCTTCATCCTCACAATTCCTGGGTGACCCTCATGCAGGAGTTCAGGACTTTTTCCTTAATTTTGGGGACCACTACCCTATCCCCCAGAGCAGGCACCCCCTTGTACAGACAATTCCCTTTTTCTTTACAAACTCTTTAAAACGCTCGCCCGAGCGGCCATCCCTTGAACCCATCCAATCACAGTTCTTAATACAACGTCGGTATGAGGCCGAGCCACTTCCTGAGATGTGGCTGGGCCAGAGTCAAGAGTCAATTAGTAGAGCAGGTGCGCCGGGTGGGGTCCTCGATTTCCCTGGCAATGGGCATCTGCTCAGTGCGTCTGCATGCCCCAACTCCTTTCCAGGCCGATGTTGTAGTTTGTAGGAGTAGGCGGCCAGAAAATAGTCCATCTGGTCAGTCTAGGTGAGAGTGCTACTGGCGTTGGGCGGTCGCCAGCCAGTAACCCCAATAGCGGTCTGTGATCCGTCACAATTTCAAAGTCTCGCCCAAAAACGTATTCGTGAAATTTCTTCACGCCTGACACTATTGCGAGAGCCTCCCTATCTAGTTGGCTGTAATTTCTTTCAGCCGGGGACATCGTTCGTGAATAGAACGCTATAGGGGCTTCAGTGCCGTTTGGGAGTCTGTGGCTAAGTACAGCTCCTACTCCATAGGGGGATGCATCGCAGACCAGTACTAACGGCAGCCTGCTACTGTACTGGACTAACAGGCTTTCGCTTGATAGCAAGTTTTGACTGCCTCAAATGCTCTGTTTTCTGTCTTTCCCCAAGACCAAACAGCGTTTTTTCCTAACAACTTGTGCAACGGTTCCATAGCGGTTGCTTTGTTTCTTAAAAATACAGCATAAAAGTTTACCAGACCCAGGAAAGCCTGAGTTCTGTCTTGTTTTTGGGTGCTGGGGCTCTCTTTATCGCTTTGACCTTACTCACGGTGGGGTGAATTCCATTCTTATCTATCCTATATCCCAAAAATTCCACTGACTCGACCCCCACCTGGCATTTTTTTGCTTTAACTGTCAGGCCGGCTGACGGAAAATGGCCAAAACTTTCCTCAACCGCTCCCCAGTTCTTCCAAATTCTTTCCGATACCAACACGTCATCGAAATAGGGCACGACTCCTGGTAGCCCTGTAGGAGTCGTTCCATCAGATTTTGGAATAGCCCAGGGCTACGCTTACCCCAAACTGTAACCGAGGTGCATTTAAAGGCACCTCGGTGCGTTACAATGGTCTGGGCTTCAGCTGTGCTAGCATCTACGGGTAGCTGCTGGTACGCTTGTGCCAAGTCTAATTTGGCGAAAACTTGTCCGTGCCTAGTGAGTGCAATAAGTGTTGCACTACTGGAACTGGGTAGGCGCTTTTGCAATGCTTTGTTCAAGGTAGCCTTGTAATCAGCGCAAATTCTTATGGACCCGTCTGGTTTTACAGGGTGACGATTGGCGTCTCCCATTTGGCATGGTCAACTGGCACTAGTATCCCTGGCTGACTAATTTATCTAACTCTTTGTCAATCTTAGGTTTGAGTGCAAAGGAACCCTCCTTGCCTTTAACCTAATGGGAGCTATTTGGGGTCTAAATTGAAGGAGATAGGGGTCCCTTGTACTTGCCTAAACGGTCCTCGAATCGTCTGAATTCCTCCATTAGGGTGTTTTGCAGGTTGCATCCGTCCGGTGGACGCCAGTCACCCCATTCCCAACGCCCGGAACCAGTCTAGCCCCAGCAAGCTTGGCAAGGTTCCTCGACTAACGTGATGGGCAGGGTCTTTTCGTATGTCCCGTACTTGACCTCGACGGTCGTTGTCCTCGAACAGGGATGCGGTTGCCCTGGTAATCCTGCACCGGGCCGTTGTTTCTGTAGCTTGCGCTGCGATGTGTGGCAAGGCTTTCACAAAAGTGTCCCAGGACATGATTGAGATAGCTGATCCTGTGTCTACTTCCAGTCGGCACGATGCGCCTTCAATCGTCGGGTTTGTGAAGATCTTTTCTTCGATGCGGGTAGCTGCGTGGTCTATGGTAACAGTCATTCGGTTTGACTTCGCTCTTTCTTTCCTGGCCAATCGCTGGTCGCCTCGCCGATCTCGCGCTCTGATTGGCTGGTTTGAAATTTCGCGGAATGTGGGGTTTGCATCTCTGACTCAGAGCCGCTCTGATTTGGCGATTTGAATTTTCGGCGGAGGGAAGGGTGCTCGGCAGACTTGAGCCAGGTGCCCTTCCTTTCACACCGCCGCAATTTCGTCCCTGAACTTACATCTTTGGCGCTGATGTCGCCCCGCAACTTCCGCATTCCTCCGGGTCTTCCTTGTCGATTTTCCGGTGTAGTGGACTTCTTCCTCCTCTTCGCTGGTTGACTCACGATAGGTTTCTTCGTGGTGGACTGTGCTCGCTTTGCGCCCGCCATCGGCGTGAGTCGCTTTGTAAGGTGTCTGCTGCATGGTTGGACATCTCATGGGCTCTGGCTTCGTCCAGGCGTTTGCCAATGTCAGGTTGCTCTTGGCTAGCAACCGTCTCCTCAAACGGATGTCTCTGACCCCCGTATAAGTTGTTCCAGCAGCTCTTCGTCCAGATCGCGGTACTGCAATGCTTGGAGGCTTGTCTCAGGGCTGCCATGTAGTCGCTGATAGACTCGCCTTCTTGTTGCCTGCGCTCCCCAAACTCGCATCCGAACGTATTTGGACGGGCTGGTGCGTAGTGATTCTTCAGGAGGGTCTGAAGGGTCTGCCACGATACGGAGTGTAGCGGTGTTGGCTCCGCTAGGGCTTCTGCGACGGCGATGACTGCGGACCCACAGTGGCTTATGAAGTAAGCCCGTTTACGGTTGTCGGAGACTACCTGTAGCTCGTTGGCCTCCAGGAAACTCTCGAAACGGGTCATGTATATTCCCCATGTCTCCTGGGCAGGGTCAAACGGAGTGGGTGGCGTGTAGCCGGTCATCGCTGCATTCGCCGTCACCTTGCTGGGTTTGAGTCTCGTAGTGAGTTCAGCTCTGTTCTGGTGCTCTGCCTCAAGATCCCATCCTCGTCGCCAATGTTAGGTTTGGGTATTGACGAGGCAGGAGACCAGGTTAGTGACAACAGCTCTTTAATATAGTGTGACCCAGCAAAACTCTGGAGAAAAACCTCTCCTTATATACACTTCAGCCTGAGGCTGCATCCAATCAGAGACGAGATATTTCCCGCCTAAAACTCCCGCCAAAACTTACAGTAATACATTACACATGCTGGTTGCCAAATTTTTGCCCGGGTAGCTGTAGGGATGCTGTGATGGTTGTAAGTATGAGGACTGGCTGTAAGTTACCTATTTCAGTGCCACTGTAACGTCAAACAGTTTCTAAGCAAATGGTTGTAAATCAAGGATTACCTGCAGGATTACAGGACGGTGATGGAATTCTGTGCACACAAAAGACATGTTTATAAAGAACATGTGGTTGTGTAGAATTGTGTAGCTATGGAGGCACGTTGAGGTACTAACTTTCACTGAAGCTGTAGCATCTGCAGAAGAAATCTTGGGAGCTTTATCACTGGAAGCTTTCAAGAAGAGACTGGACTGCCATCTGTCAGAAATGATGTAAGGTCTCCTGCGTGGGTAGCGGAGTTAGGCTAGATGACTTACGAGGTCCTTTCCAACTATGTTATTCTATTCTTAATATATTTTCCTCTTTAGTTTCTTTTCTGAACTCCTGTTACTGTTAGCGTAGAGCTTCACAAAAGTGTTGTGGTCTGCCAGCAGCCTGCGGAGCTGGCAACGGGGTCAGACAGCGTTGAGGCTGAGGAAGAACATGGGCCAGTCCTGGAGGCTGGGGAAGGCCCGGATGAGGGCTCTGTGTCAGAGGCAGAGGTGGGGCCAGGGCCATTGGGGAGTGATGTGTGGACTCCAGAGCCTCCAGAGACTGACAGTAGTGAAGCAGAGGAACAGGAGGAGCCTGTTCCTAATGCACACATGAGAAGAGCTGCCAGAAGGCAAGTGCAGCTAAAGCAAAGAGGATGACTCGGGAGTAAGGCCAGAAGATGATTGGGCCCTCCCATAAGGCTTAAAAGACCAGCAACGGTGTTTGGGCTCTTTGCTGGAAAACAACGTTGATAGCTTCATCTTGTTGCATTTGTTTTCTATCGGTGTCTTCTGAACTTTTGCCAAGAAAGGCCTTTGGGAGTTTGCCTAATTGGACCAAGGTTTGTGATAGGACTGAGGAATTTGTGTTGAGAGGAATTTGCTTTAGTTTAGTTGAACTATGCTGAGAATGAAGTAATTCTCAGCTGTTCTAATAAAGTTTGTTTATTTTTACACTGACTGAGTTTCCTACTACCTACTTGGGCCTGGGTCACAACAAAAAGAAGACAAGTCCCTGCCTAGGAGAGTTGCAGTCATAAAATCTGCCATATTGAAGCGAGCACAGCTTTTCTTGATTTTACTTTCCCCCATCCCTGCTAAGCATATAATCACATATCCCTCCTCCATTTCTTTGAAAAATTTGCTAGGAAGGTTTGCAAAGAAAGAGAGAGGGAGGGAGGGAGGGAGGGAGGAGGAGGAGGAGGAGGAGGAGAAGGAGGAGAAAATATTACAGAGAAATGTGCAATTTTTTTCAGAAATTACAAGACATTCTGTCTGCTTTGTTTGAGTATAAACCTCATCTTTTTCCCCCGATGGTTTCCACAACACAAGTCGTCTTCTAGTCTATGAAATGGGAAAAGATAAACTTGTTCTTTTATATATGTATTATTTACTTATTGATAACATGCATCTGTACACCTGGCACTTTGCAGAACAAAAGCGATCAAGCATCACATCAGAAAAAAAAACCTTGTAAAATTCAACTCGGGAAAGAAAGAAAAGTCGAATCAAGGGTAAACTGGAAATCAAGACGGATTTGCTTTCTAAGTTTAAAGGCAGAGATATTTTTGAGATTTATTTCATTTCTGGGCATCTCTGGGTAGTTTTGTTGGCAACAGGACAAAACTGTTCTGTTTCTGCCTTCTGTCACCATGTTTTCCAGGAACTGTTCCTGGAACTTCTTCATGTTCTTCTCACTAAGCAATAACCACACCTGACCCAGCTTCACTTTCAAGAATAGCCAAGGTTGATGCTTCCTTGCATACTAAAATTGACAAGTAAGGAACAAAAACCAAAGCTCTAACGTTAAATCCTTCCGGTCTGCTTCTTTTTTAATGCACTGCGTAAGATTAAGTTGTTTGTAAATCCACAGATAAGGTGTCTGGGGACAGTAATGCATTCAACTGATTATTCTATAGTACTTTTCCAGAGCAGCTGGATTCCGTGTGCCATAATCTCCATTGCCCATGCTGGCTAAAGATAAGGATTTAAATTAAGCGTAGCTGGTGGAGAATTCTTCATAACTACCCAAACAGTTCCAGCTCTTCCTTACCATACTTTCATGATTGGTAGAAGCAAGCTATACAAAGAACTTTGCTAACACAACATTCTTTCTGTAATAATTTGTGTTTCATCCAATATATGTGGTCTTTTTTTTTTATTGTTGGTTGGCTTGGATCTCCATGCTTGTCCTCATGTCTTGAAAAATTAACAGTTCTACATAGCTCATCTATTCAAGTTTACCTGACTGTTCCTGGCCCCAAATCCCTGCCTGTGTTTCTATTAACGGGTGGAATTGATGAGAGGTACATTTCATTTATCAGGGTATTGATAAAATAACAAAACCAAAACCTAGTGAAAATTGTGGCGTCCTTGGAGCTCTTGGAGCTTGGTGGTTTTCTTGCAACTGCTTCATTACCAAACTAGGTAACATGGTCAGTGAAAGAAAACCCCCACGCTTAGAGAACACCAAAGAGCCCACAGTTTCAATCCTAAACTACAAATACTCCCTTCCGACTTGCAAAGTCAAACAAAGTATTACTGTAAATTTGATCCGTAAATCAAGATCACGATTTTCTGCCTATAATTCTGGTCCCAGTTTTGGGTACCATTCAGGGGTGAGTTTCACATATTGTTGCCACTGGTTCACCGGGCGCATGCATGCTCACTTCACTCATGCGCGTGTGCCTTCTGCGCATGTGCTTTGTTCGTGCGCATGCCTTCCACGCATGAGCCTGGCTTCGAAAACATGGCTAAATGAGACAGCATTATGTCTGGGTGAGACAGCATTATGTCTGCGGTCGCTGCTACCAGTTCGCCCAAACCGGCTGAATACCAGCTCTGGTACCATGTTTTGATTACGATAAAATAGGAGCAGGCAAGTTAGTCCCCATCCCCTAATGGTAAAGACCACAGAAAACCAGGTGGCAATATTGTGGTGCCCAAGGACAGGGATAGGAGAATTTCTGTTTCGAAAAATATTGGGGTTAACAGCTGCATTTGCTTTAGTTTCTGGCTGAAAATGGTGGAAGAAATGCACTTTTGTTATTTGTTGACTTGCAACCGAGTTTCAACAGCACAATCCCAGGAAGCTTCAGAGAAAGAGAAAAATACCATCCCTGGTCTACATACGGTAGATAAGCTAGAAAATTGGAAGCTCATGTTTATACAATTGTATAAAATGTATGAGCAGATTTTTTTTCCCCACTCTGCATTTATGGTTTTGTCAAGCAGCTTGCAGGATGCGTTAAGTATGTGTAAAATAGAAGAAAAGCAACCAAAAATTATTGGCAGAAGTAAATCTGACTCATTTTCTAGCTCTTTGGGTTTTTTTTAACCTGTATTGCTTAACACCTGTGCAAGAATAAGAATAGAATAGAATAGAATTTTATTGGCCAAGTGTGATTGGACACACAAGGAATTTGTCTTGGTGCATATGCTCTCAGTGTACATAAAAGAAAAGATACGTTCATCAAGGTACAACATTTACAACACAATTGATGATCAATATATCAATATAAATCATAAGGATTGCCAGCAACAAGTGATAGTCATACAGTCATAAGTGGAAAGAGATTGGTGATGGGAACTATGAAACGATTAATAGTAGTGCAGATTCAGTAAATAGTCTGACAGTGTTGAAGGAATTATTTGTTTAGCAGAGTGATGGCCTTCGGGAAAAAACTGTTCTTGTGTCTAGTTGTTCTGGTGTGCAGTGCTCTATAGCGTCGTTTTGAGGGTAGGAGTTGAAACACTTTATGTCCAGGATGCCAGGGATCTGCAAATATTTTCACGGCCCTCTTCTTGATTCGTGCAGTATACAGGTCCTCAATGGAAGGCAGGTTGGTAGCAATTATTTTTTCTGCAGTTCTAATTATCCTCTGAAGTCTGTGTTTTTCTTGTTGGGTTGCAGAACCGAACCAGACAGTTATAGAGGTGCAAATAAGATGCTTGTTTTCATTATATTATATTGGGCAGCAGCACGGTGGCTCAGTGGTTAAGACACTGGGCTTCTCAGCTGGAAAAATAGCAGCCCAGGTTCGAGACTCAAGCATCATGGGATGGGCTGAATTCTCATCCTCATCCCAACTCTTGCCAACCTAGCAGTTCGAAAGCATGCAAATATGAGTAGGTAAATAGGTACCACTCCGATGGGAAGGTAACCACATTCTGTGACATCATACTTCCCACATGACCACGGAAATGTCTCCAGATAGCATTGGCTCAATGGTCTTGAAATGGAGATGAGCACTGCCCCCTATAGTCAGCAACAACTAACGGGGTAAAACCCACAGAACTCCTTTCATTATATAGCAATGGATGATATGATAGCCTGTCACAATCTATAATGCAACTAGCTTTCTTTAACTAATGCATTGCTTTTTCCAATGGAGTTAGGTACTTGGAATCTGGCATTTGTAATGCAATAAACGTTATCTAAAAAAAAACCCTAGTACATTGCTTTACAGGGGGGAAAAACAGCCCATTGAAATGTCAAGCTGTTTTGATTTTGTATCGCAAATAAGGAAGATGTTCATACTGCCAGAAGATGGGCTGAATTTAAGTTTGATTTATACTTTTTTATGACTTATCCTGAAACTAAAAGGTAATGTAAAATTAAACCCTTCCTTACAGCCTGCTTCCTTTAATATACTGTGTAAGGTTAAGTTGTTTGTAAATCCATGGATAAAGTGGCTGGAGAAATTAATGCTCTCAATTGATTATCCTACAGTATTTTTCCAGAAGAGTTGGGTTCTGGGTGCTATAATCCCCATTGCCCATGCTGGCTAAAAATAGGAATTGAAATTAAGTGTGACTAGTGAAGGATTTTTCACAACTACCCAGTACAGTACCTATCTCTTCTTTACCGAAGTTGTGGGTACAAGCAAGCTATGCAAAGAACTTTACAAACACAACATTCTTTCTGTAATAATTTGTGTTTCATCCAATATATGTGGTCTCTTTTTCATTGTTGATTGGCTTGGATCTCCATGCTTGCCCTCATGTCTTGAAAAATTATCAGTTCTACATAGCTCATCTATTCAAGTTTACTTGACTTGGTTTACACGAATTTCTTCAAGTCAGTGTCAGCGACTGCCTGGACAAGTCCCTGAAATTTTCTTAGTGGTTTGCTATTGCCTCCTTTCTACAGCTGATTCAAGGTCACCCAGCTGGCTTTGTGTCTAAAATGGGACTAGAACTCACAGTCTCCTGGTTTCTAATGTACCTTAACCAGTACACCAAACTGGCTCACATCATCTAGAGGGGTGTTAAACTCAAGGTCTGCGGGCCAAATCCATCCCACAATGTGGTTAGATCTGGACCAGGGGACGCCCTGGAAAACAGCAAAGGGCCAGCCTCCAGCGCCTCAGCCCCAGCTCAGACCAGCCGGGTACTGATCTACAACTTGGTAGCAGCCATCCTGGTTGAAACACAGTCACCTTAGATTCGCAGGGCTGCCCTGGAGCTTGTGAGGGGCCACCCCTTCCCTACCCCCTGGGCGCACGCTGGAGACAATGGTTCCCCCAGTCCCACCCAGTCCACCAAAGGTGTCCCCCAACATGAGCGACATCGAGCAACATAATGTACCCCAACCGGTGGTGGGTTGGTCACCGTTCGGACCGGGTCTATAGAACCAGTAGTAAAACCGGCGGGAATCTCCATCCACTGACCCGGATGTCATCATAGATGATCTGCGCATGTGCAAAAGTTCAGCGCGCACGCAATCCCATTGCAAACCAGTAGTAAAGGTAAGTAGAACCCACCCCTGGCCCCAACATGAGAACATCGCCCACCCTGGACATATCTACCCAGTTGGTTGTGTCCACTTGGCCCTCCGAGGTCAACAACAACCCTGATTTGGTGCTCAATGAAACTGAGTTTGACACCCCTGAACTAAACCATCATGTTAAGTCATAAAACGGGCATAGCATTGTTGCATAAATTCAACCATTATATTAAGTCTTCCGGGTGCAATTCAAGGTGCTGGTTACCACCTTTAAAGTGCTCCATGGCTTAGGACCGGGGTATTTGCGAGACCGCCTTCTGCCACCGATTCCCTTCCAATGACCTGTGCGCTCCCACAGAGTGGGCCTCCTCAGGGTGCCGTCGACCAAACAATGTAGGTTGGCGGCCCCCAGGGGGAGGGCCTTCTCTGTGGCGGCACCAGCCCTATGGAACGAGCTACCTCCGAGATTACGCCAACTCCCCGACCTCCGGGCCTTCAAACGTGAACTGAAGACTTTACTATTTTACCGAGCGGGACTAGCCTAAGACATATTTTAGTGAAATTTTTAAGGGGTTTTAATCGGTCTTTGACCGTTTTAGTGATTTGGCCAGTAAATATTTGTTCTTAATTGTTTTTTAAATATTGTTATTTATTATTTTTATATTGTATTGGTGTGGGTATTTTAATAATTGGCTGTAAACCGCCCTGAGTCCTCCGGGAGATGGTGCGGTATAGAAATGTAATTATAAATAAATAAAAAATAAATAAAGTCACACTTAGCAGACTGTGTGAAGTATTTATAAAACCCAAAAAAAAGTAGATAGGAGCTTTTTTTATTATTATTACTGAAGGTCTCTAAACTGAGCCCTTTGAGTGAGGAGAGGTCAAGCAACAGAAGCAGAAGGGATTCTGAAAATATTTATTTATTTTATTTATTTACTTAAAAGAATTATATGAACTTCCATCTTAAGCAACTCTGGGAGCCTCGCAGCAACCATAAAACTAATAAACGGAACAATCATAAAAATAAAACCAGTAAAAAAGAAATTGTTAAATTATTATTATTATTATATGGTAGAATAACAAACTCTTAAAAGCCTATCAAGGTTTCTTTGGGTATAGGAAATAAAAGCAAGGTAGGTTTATTCTGAATTTCTTTATCATGCTTTCTTCTTTGTCAGGACTGTGTGATCTTTTCCAATTCCTAATAGTTTTTTTTATTTTTTTCTTCATTCCCATGGCCAGGTCTACATTTCTTCACTTTAGATAAGTACATATGTTCATTTTTTTCTCTACCACTCAGTCAATCTCTTTATCTTGATTGGAAAGATTTGTACAGTAATTCAACTTCAAACATCTTCAGCCGAATACAATTTCAGAGCGTCGCATTGACAAGGGATTTTTATATACATGACTATCGAGTTCAACTCCGGCCAGTGACTTCCCCAAGCCACAGCAGGATCAAAAGATTGGCAAGCTCCGTTGTTTATTGCCACGATTTACTTGCCTGTGATGCATTATGTGGGATCAACCCGCACTGCAGTTTGCATAATGATGACATTTGCCTACCTTATCCGGGAGGCAAAATCTGGAATAAACACTAGATGGCAGCAGTTGTTGTTGTTAGTTGCGAAGTCGTGTCCGACCCATCGCGACCCCATGGACAACATTCCTCCAGGCCTTCCTGTCCTCTACCATCCTCTGGAGTCCATTTAAACTCATGCCTACTGCTTCAGTGATTCCATTCAGCCATCTCGTTCTCTGTCGTCCCCTTCTTCTTTTGCCCTCAATCTTTCCCAGCATTAGGCTCTTCTCCAGTGAGTCCTTCTTTCTCATTAGGTGGCCAAAGTATTTCAGTTTCATCTTCAGGATCTGGCCTTCTAAAGAGCAGTCAGGGTTGATCTCCTCTAGAACTGACTTAGTTGTTCGCCTTGCAGTCCAAGGGACTCGCAGGAGTCTTCTCCAGCACCATGGCAGCAGAGGGGTAGAGTTTTCTGTTTCTGTTCCACCACCTAACACCTGCCTAATTTTTGGCATCCTGGTATATGGTAGCATATGGTTGCATATGGTAGCCTGATAAAATCCCATATACTGTTCCAAATTCTCTGCTGCACAACAAACCAATGAGTCATCGTTTGTGGTAGCAGAACCTCTTTCTTTCTTCCTGGTTCTCCTCCAAACGGGAGATATTGACTTACCTTCACTACCAGTTCACAAATGTGAGTGTGTGTGTGTGTAACATCTCTGCCCATGCGCAACATCTCTGCGCATGCACAAAGCATCAAAAACAGGACATAATTAGAGACCCAACTTTCCTCCATGGGTTCAATTTTAATGTTGAAACAGACTTAAATAAATAAAACCAAGAGGTTGATTCCCACAATACAGTATACTAAGCTTAGGTTTTAACATTAGCTCAACATATTGTGTGAATGTGGCCATCAAATACCATTTTAGTTTGAACCCATCCTTCATTTTTAACCACTACATAGAGAAGGCCAGCAGAACCTATTAAATATGTAGCTGAGTGAGAACTTAGTTTGGTTTCTCTATGTCTCTCTCTGTATAGTAGTGGCCAAAATTGTGGAAACCTTTTGGGAAAAGTGTATTTTTGAGATTTGATGGCTAATAACACCACTTTTTTTGGGGGGGGGGAGTTTCAAGATAATTATATTCCACTGCTGGAATGGCCTGGGAATAGCCCAGACCTTCTTAACCCAATTGAAAATCTATGGGGCCAACTAAAGAAACTTGTAGTCAGAAGCGACCCAGCAATAAAACCCAGTTAATAGAAGCAATTATTCAATCTTGGTTTCACATTATAACAACTGCAGAACTAAAAGACTTGATTCACTCCATGGGAAGACACTGTAAGGCTTTTAATTCATGCTAAAGGTTACCCAACTAAGTATTAACCGACATGGTGATAGTTTTTGTATATCTTGTTTTTTCTACGTGGTTCACTTTTCTCCTTTATACTGCAGCTGCTGTTCTAATAGCAAATCCTTCATAAAAGTTATTGCATTACATTCTTGATTAAATTATCTTTCCATCGATATATAATTGTATGGTACTACTAAAAAAAAAGTGGTGTTATTAGCTAGTTTTAGAAAATACACTTTTCCCAAAAGGTTTCCACAATTTGGGACACTACTGTAGAATAGAATAGAATAGAATAGAATAGAATAGAATAGAATAGAATAGAATAGAATAGAATAGAGTAGAGTAGAAATTTTTATTGGCCAAGTGTGATTGGACACACAAGGAATTTGTCTTGGTGCATATGCTCTCAGTGTACATAAAAGAAAAGATACGTTCATCAAGAATTCTAAGGTACAATACTTAATGATATTCAGAGGGTACAAATAAGCAATCAGGAAACAGTCAATATCAATATAAATCATAAGGATTCAAGCAACAAAGTTACAGTCATACAGTCATAAGTGGAAGCAGATGGGTGATGGCAATGATGAGATTAATATTAGTCCAGATTTAATAAAAAGTTTGACAGTGTTGAGGGAATTATTTGTTTAGCAGAGTGATGGTGTTTGGGAAAAAACTGTTCTTGTGCCTAGTTGTTCTGGTGTGCTCCATAGCATCATTTTAAGGGTAGGAGTTGAAATAGTTTATGTCCAGGATGTGAGGGATCTGTAAATATTTTCATAGCCCTCTTTTTGACTTGTGCAGTATACAGGTCCTCAATGGAAGGCAGGTTGGTAGCCATTGTTTTTACTGCAGTTCTAATTATCCTCTGAAGTCTGTGTCAGGCTTGTTGGGTTACAGAACCAAACCAGACAGTTATAGAGGTGCAGATGACAGACTCAATAATTCCTCTATGTGCCTAAACATATGTGCCTAAACATAGTTATTGTGTTTGGATGATTACAGTTTACTCGTTTTTCAATGTTTTTAGTGATTTAAAAGTCATAAAGAGTCGTTGGGATGCATACATTTAATAAGTTGTTAAATTGTTGTTGCTTAGTTTAGCATGCTGAGTGAATTCTTAAGAGAGAGATCCTCTTGTGTTACACAACTCCAGCAGCACCTTTTGGTAGCACCTTTTCAAACTCAGAAATTATATTCAAAAGGATAAGTTTATGTTGTCATAGATCTGTATGATCTAAGCCAGGGGTCTCCAACCTTAGTCCCTTTAAGACTTGTGGACTTCAACTCCCAAAGTCCCTCAGTCAGCAAAGTTAGCTGAGGAACTCTGGGAGTTGAAGTCCACAAGTCTTAAAGGGACCAAGGTTGGAGACCCCTGATCTAAGCTGATGATGTATCCTTGACTCCTTGTGTGGGTGGATGCACATGTATACTTATAGAGTATATTCTTTTTTTGACACAAACTAATGCTCATAAATTTGTTAATCGTGGCAGGTGCTTGACGGTTAATGTTTAAACATCTAATCTCAATCCTTCTTTGCCTTGTGCTATTAATCATGTGGAGAAGGTTAAATTGCTTTTTCTCCCTCCCTCCCTCCCTCCCTCCCTCTTTCTTTCTTTCTTTCTTTCTTTCTTTCTTTCTTTCTTTCTTTCTTTCTTTCTTTCTTTCTTTCTTTCTTTCTTTCTTTCTTTCTTTCTCTTCATTTTTACACCCCAAAAGATATTCTCTAACTTGCCAATACCTGTTATATATGGCCAGTGCAGGCTGAGGTAAATTTTTATTTATATGCACACGTATCAAAACTCACAGGTGCTGTAAATGAAAAAGTAGGAGAAAGAGAGAGATTTTAAAAGTTTGCCTTGGAGAGAAAGTGAAATGGCGGGATTTACGGTTTCTGAGCTCTGCCTCTCATCTATAGCACACAAACCATTGCAGTTCTCCCTTCTTGCATTTTTCATGGCTTCAGTGCCCCTCAGGAGGGGCACTTAAGCGATGAAAAATGCAAGAAGGGAGAACTAGACATGGTGTGGATTTCAGAAGAGCCTCTACTTATCTTGAATTTCTCCCCATTAATGGTATATGAGCCCTTAGCAATGTGTCCTTCCCAGAAAGACCAGGAATGGATAGCAGTTAACATTTTCTGACAGGGATCTTATTTTCTTATGTCTCAGGGTACAGTGGCTAAATGCAGCAAGTTATAATTCACAGGTGGGCAGCTTGCAGCCCTACAGCCATATTCCGCCCTCAAACTCATTTCACGTGGCTCTTGGCCTCCATTTAACACACACACACACACACACACACACACACACACACACACACACACACATAGAGAAAGAGAATTGCTTAGACTTCTGGCAGTTTGTATCAGCCTCCCTTGCTGTAGCAGGGAAGAAGAAATCTGAATGGGGAAGAAAGCACAAACATTATGGAAAATGTGTGTCCTATCTACTTTGGATTACATTACCCTCATTCTCTCACACTGTGGTTGGGGAAAATAAAATGTTACCCACCTCCATGTACTCTGAGCAGTGGTGGGATTCAGCCAGTTCACACCACTTCGGGAGAACCGCTTGTTAACTTTCTGAGCAGTTTGGCAAAACTGGTTGTTGGAAGAAATCATTAGGGCAGGGAACCAGTTGTTAAATTACTTGAATCCCTCCACTGACTTTCAGGCTATATTCACTCATTTAAAAGCCAGTGACCTGCATGGGCAAAATAAATTAGTACCACATTTCCACCAACACAAAGAGGGCAAGCTTCTGTATATAAACAAGGAGCAAATCTGACACTATCACTGATGATGTTACCTAGCTGGGTAATGAAACACAAGAAAAACACCAAAGAGCACCACTGTTGTGTCTGTGCCCCCCGAGCCGGACCCCCTACCAGAAAGTGACTTGGAAAGTGAGGGGGAAGGGCTGTCAGGACTTACCTCGGGAGCACCAGCTTCCCTGGCTCAGCTCCAGGAGCCAGAGGCAGGCCAGGTGGAGGAGATAACGAGGCCTCCGTCCCCTGACTCTTCCCCCCCCCAGGCCACATCTCCAGACCCAGCTGATGGCAATCAGGCCTGGCTGGACCCTAGGTTTCGTAGGCAGGAGAGGCGGGAACAACAGAAGCAGGGGTGGGGCAGGCCTAGGAAGTGCTGAGTCATGGAGCCACACCCCACAGGATATAAAACCAGCAAGAGCTGCTGTGCCTCTTCGTAGCAGGCAAATCAACTGCTTAACTAAGAGCTGAAGTACTGTTTCTGCCTGGATGACTCATCGGCAGCAAGGGAGATAACAGAGACACTTGGCAGACGCTCGCTAGTTTGCTGCCAGAGCTGATAGTGCTGGCTAATTAAGCCATCGCTCAGACAGAGGCGAGGGGGGACAGAACAACCACATTTCAACCCTGAGCTACAAATGTTCTCTTCTACTGGCACAACAAATTAAGATTAGTTTTAATTTCAGCGGGATTATTTTTAAAAAAAGAAGTTGTTTAAGGGAAGGCTTAATGTGTGGTGTAAGCCCAACCCAGGGGTGAAATCTAGCAGGTTCTGACAGGTTCTGGAGAACCGGTAGCGGAAATTTTGAATAGTTCAGAGAACCGGCAAATGCCACCTCTGACTGCCCCCAGAATGGGTTGGAATGGAGATTTTGCAGTATCCTTCCCCTAGAGTGGGGTGGGAATGGAGATTTTGCAATATCCTCCCTCTGCCACGCCCACCAAGCTATGCCCACAGAACCAGTAGTGAAAAAAAATAGATTTCACCACTGGCCCAAACCCATTTGGTTAGGTAAGGGTTCTGTTGTAGCTCCAGCCCCTGAACCTGGCCCCATGCCCAAAAGTGACTCTGAGAGTGAGGGGGAAGGGCTGGTAAGGCTTACCTCAGGAGCACCGATTCCTTTGGCCGGGCTCCAGGAGCCAGAACAAGGCCAGTTGGAGGACGTAATGAGGCTAACATCCCCTGATTCCTCCCTTCCTCAGGCTATGCCTACAGACGCAGCTGATAACCATACTAATCAAGCCTGGACCGACCCACACTTCAGAAGATTAGAGAGGCAGCATCATCAAAGGGAAGGGTGGGGCAGGACTCCCACCCCACAGGATATATAAGGAGCTTTGGGACTGCTCTCACTTCTACGGGAAGCAAATTAGCTGAACTGTGTCGAAGTGAGCTGAAGTCTTAATCTGTTTGAACTTTTTGGCAGGCAGCTGCGTTTTCTCGGCCAGGACTGATAGGAGCCATGTAACCACTGGCTGTAGGCCAGCTCGTTACTCCAAAGTGAGGACGGAGACAGAATAGGTTCAGTGTATTACGGACACCCAGAAAATAGGTTAAATAGATTAACAAGTAACTAGTTTAAAAATGCTATGTAAATCAGCCCAGGATTTCCCATCGACAAGAGTGAATTCAGACATCTGTCAAAATTCCTTCAAAAACTTAAGTTAGCAAAATAAACCCTCAAATACACAAATAGTTGGGGTGCTCCAAAGCATCTCATTTCTACAGGAAATCTGGGTGCAGTTCTGACTGGTCGTTCAATTCTCCTATTTATTTATCAGATTTCTTTCACACATGACTTATGACCCTAATTGGGCCCAATATTTCTATGGCTAAGTGAAACATTTGTTAAGTGAATTTACCCCCATTTTACATCATTTCTTGCCACCGTTGTTAAGTGAATCATCATTGGCATCCTTCAGTCTCAAAAGACTACGGTATCGTGCTCTGGAAACAGCACCTAGTGTGGCTAAAAAGGCCAATTCGAGGCCAATTCCTTTCCACACTGAGGGCAGATAAATTCTGTCCCCTGCCCAGCCCCCAGATTTCACTGGTTCCGGGACTGCCTCTTTGCCTCAGCCTGCCGAACAAATGTCTCTTCGAATTGGAGGAGGCCATGCTGCGTCTTTAGCTTTATTTGAGGGGCTGCCACAGAGAGGAAGGGGTCAAGCTATTTTCCAAGGCACCTGAAGGCCAGACAAGGAATAATGGAGAGATTCAACCTAGAAATAAGGAAAAAATTTTTGACAGTGAGAACAATCAGCCAATGGAACAGCCTGCCTTTGGAGGTTGTGGGAGCTTCATCACTGGAGGCTTTCAAGAAGAGATTGGACTGCCATTTGTCAGAAATGGTGTAGGGTCTCCTGCTTTGGTAGGAGATGACCTACAAGGTTCCTTCCAACTCTATTAATCTCTTGTTACATCTTGTTACATGTCAATCCTGGTAGCCATTTTGTGAGTGTCCCTATCACATCCTCCCCAAATTTCAGGCATTTCTCCTGGGTCACAAATATTGTCTCATGATTCCAACAGAAGACAATATCTGTAGCTTGGAGTTGAAGTGGGTTGTTGGGATTGAGCTGGGTTGCTTGCTTGCTGATGTTGTATTAGCCAATTGGGCATCACCCGTACACCAAGAACTTTGTGATTGTTATGATACATGTGGTGTCTTGATGATGGAGCCACGATGGCTCAGTGGTTAGAATGCAGCGTTGCAAGCTGATTCTGCCCACTGCCAGGAGTTCGATCCTGACCTGGCTCAGGTTGACACAGCCTTCCATCCTTCCAAGGTCAGTAAAATGAGGACCCAGATTATCGGGGGCTTTTTATCTCCACTCCTCTGAATACAACAAAATACCTTATGCCACCAGACTTGAAATCTTGGGTTTAGAAAACTTAGAACTCCGCCACCTTCGACAGGACCTGTGTTTAACTCATAGAATCATCTATTGCAATGTCCTTCCTATTGAAGACTACTTCAGCTTCAATCACAACAATACAAGAGCAAACAATAGATTTAAACTTAATGTTAACTGCTTCAATCTTGATTGCAGAAAATATGACTTCTGTAACAGAGTTGTTAATGCTTGGAACGCACTACCTGACTCTGTGGTCTCTTCTCAAAACCCCCAAAGCTTTAACCAAAAACTGTCTACTATTGACCTCACCCCATTCCTAAGAGGTCTGTAAGGGGCATGCATAAGAGTACAAATGTGCCTACCATTCCTGTCCTATTGTTTCCTTTCATTATATCCCATTAATATAGTTATTGCATACTTATGCTTATATATATATGCTTATATATTATCTGATGAACAGCGTTTTCACTGGCAAGCAAAAGGTTGGAAGGAACATTGTTTCCTTAGCTTTCCTACCTTTTTTGTGTTAAAGCTTATTCTTGTGGATGAATATAATCCTCCCGTGTCAGAAGTCTATTTTCCTCTAAAGGTGTAATAATGGGAAGATATCAGTCTTATTTGTTAAATTTTCTGGTTTTGTAAAATCTTGCTTAGCGTATCGGATCTACTGTGTTGTAAAAAACAATATCTCAGGATTGTACATTTATTTTTGTATTTTCACTTTTCATAGGGCAAATACAGTACAGGGTTGTCATGTTTTTAGACATTAAAATATTGTATTCTGATGTTTGTCAAGTACTATATGTGAATAGCAATTGAAAGGGTTGCATATGATCTGGTCTTGTGTCAGCTTTGGAAGCCATCCTAGGCCGGAGGCTTCTGCGCTGCCACTTTGTGGGAAAATAGGAGGGGGGATTTGATAGGAGGGGCCATTAGACATAACAACATTCTTCCTGCTGGTCAAGGTCAGGCCAAGACTGCATCTGGAGAAGGAGTGGTCGGACTGAGGTCTCGAGATGGGACGGTTGGCGATTGGAGCATGTGATCGGCAGAAGGGTCAAGGGGGTGGTGATTTTTGGAATTTGTCTTACTGAGGAAAAGCCCGTATCCTCAGATTCGGAATTTATCCAGTTGTGCCAGTTTGTTGTTGTTGTTGTTAGCTGCGAAGTCGTGTCCGACCCATCGCGACTCAATGGACAATGTTCTTCCAGGCCTTCCTGTCCTCTACCGTCCTCTGGAGTCCATTTAAACTCACACCAACTGCTTCAGTGACTCCATCCAGCCACCTCGTTCTCTGTCGTCCCCTTCCTCTTTTGCCCTCAATCTTTCCCAGCATTAGCTTTACCTATGCTAGTAAAAGAACTTTGAAAGATGGTTGCTTCGGAGTCTTTTCTGCAGGAGGGGGTTTTTCTGGAACGCTGACAAATAGTTTTATTATATGGTAGGTTTGATGTATTTGTTGTAGAACAGGACCAGTGAAACAAAATGAAATTGGAAGATTTGTGAAATATGGATTATCCTAGTGCTCTAAATAAATGTCATTGACTTATTAAAAAGAAGAAGTCTGCATCAACCCTTTTTCTTATTCCCTTAGATTAAAAAAGCACAACAAGGCTGGAAGCAATTAAGTACCATTACTAATTAAAACAGAAAGGCTTATATTGGCATAAGGGCACAATTGTTTCTAGGATCAGTAGAACCCCAACTCCCGTGTTACATATTAATCAGGTTTCTCATTGAAGCCTCCTGATTTTCCAAGTTCACCTTTGCTGCTGTCCTTTAAGACAGACAACTCAAACCAATGGCTAGTTCTCGGGGGAAGATTTGCCATGCGCGCAACTCACTTTCATGCGCGCATCTGTTCCACAGGGATAGAATCAAACTATGAGTCACTGCAATCTGGCAAGGAACCCAGCCTGTTCATTACTGTCTCTCTATTTGAAAACAGTGGGTGTTCCCCAGCTGAGTTCGATGATAAAATGATCTAGGATAGAAATGACCTTCCAAATCTTGTTTAATTACAGTTTTGTTTCCTGTTGATCATGTTGGTTAGAGTTGCTGGTTGGATCAACTAAATCTGGAAAGTTGCATGCACGTTAACACTCTTGTCTAAGGAAACATTGGAGCTATTCTGACTGGTCTTTCCATTTGCTATTTATTCAGAGGATTTCTTTCACATACATTCTAGAACAGGGCTCTCCTACCTTGGCAACTTTAAGACTTGTGGACTTCAACTCCCAGAGTTCCTTAGCCAGCAAAGCTGGCTGAGGAATTTTGAGCGTTGAAGTCCACAAGTCTTAAAGTTGCCAAGGTAGGAGAGCCCTGTTCTAGAATGATAGAAATACTGGCTGAATTCACCCAATGCTAGATCAAGGGAGAAAAAAACCCAAGTAAGATTAGTTTGATTAGGGTTAAGACAATACAGGTAGTCCTCGACTTACAACCACAATTGAGCCCAAAATTTATGTTGCTAAGTGAGACAGCAGTTAAGCAAATTTTGCCCCATTTTATGATCTTCCTTGCCATAGTTATTAAGTGAATCCCTGCAGTTAAGTTAGTAACACAGTTGTTAAGTGTTCCAATATCACAGGGGTTGCCACAAAGAAGAGGGAGTCAAGCTATTCTCTGAAGCACCTAAAGACAGGACAAGAAGCAATGGGTGGAAACTAATCAAGGAGAGAAGCAACTTAGAACTAAAGAGAAATTTCCTGACAATTAAAACAATTAATCCCTGGAACAGCTTGCTTCCAGAAGTTGTGAATGCTCTGTTGGAAGAAATATCCATCTGGGTTCAGTTCCAAGTGGGGACAAAGACACTGGAAACATGGAGACTGCTTGGAAAGATGGTTTAATGGTGGTCAGGATCACATGGCTTGAGTTCCTGAACAGAAAAGGGCTGAGATCCTGTGTGCTCCCTGGCTTTATGCTTTTTCTGAGCTTTGAACTTTCTGGGGCACAGGAAGAGTATCCTGATTGGTTGTCAGACTCCCAGGGGGTGGGGGGGTCTTAGCTAACATTGTAGGTTGTCCCTCAAGCTTGCCTGAGCCTTGCCATGTGGTGAGTTTCTGTTCTATTGTGTTGCAAATGATGGTCCATTTACAAAGGTGGGGGGATTGAGTGAGCTTGGCTGAAGCCTTAATTGCCCATTGACAAAGGTGGGGGGGAGTCAGGAAGCTGCTTTGTCTTTAAAACATGTTTCTCCATTACTCATCCAGGGAAATATATTCTGCCTTTTTAAATATTTTCTAAAATATTTCATTCTTCTAGGAAGTGGGAGGGTGCTAAATTCCTACAGCTCCAACACTGGAAATTTTTAAGAGGAGATAACCATTTGTCTGAAGTGGTATAAGGTTTCCTGCTTGAGCAGGGGGTTGGACTAGAAAACCTCCAAGGTCCCTTCCAACTCTTATTCTAAAAGTGAATCTGGCTTCCCCCTTGACTTTGCTTGTCAGAAGGTCCCAAAAGGTGATCACATGATTCCAGAACACTGCAACTATCCTAAACAGGAATCGGTTGGCAAGCATCCAAATTTTGATCACATGCCCATGGGGGTTGTTACAATGGTTGTAAGTGTGAAAAACCATCATACCACTTTCTTCAATGATGTTGTAACTTTGAATGGTCACTATGTGAATTGTTATAAGTTGAATACTACCTGTATACTTAGTTAGGATATATGCATGTGTATTCATGTCCCTGTTTATATACATACAGTACAGGGGTGGGTTGCTACCGGTTCGTCCGGGTTTGGGAGAACCGGCAGCGGCAGCGGGAGGCTCCGCCCACCTGCCCAGATGTCATCAAAAACGCTCTGTACATGTAACATAACATAACATAACATCAGAGTTGGAAGGGACCTTGGAGGCCTTCTAGTTCAACCCCCTGCCCAGGCAGGAAACCCTACACCATCTCAGTCAGATGGTTATCCAACATTTTCTTAAAAATTTCCCGTGTTGGAGCATTCACAACTCCCGAAGGCAAGTCGTTCCACTTATTAATTGTTCTAACTGTCAGGAAATTTCTCCTTAGTTCTAAGTTGCTTCTTTCTTTGATCAGTCCCCTCCAGTCCCCTAATCATCTTTGTTGCTCTTCTCTGCACTCTTTCTAGAGTCTCAACATCTTGAGTGCCACGCACTCCTGGTAGCAAACCTCCTGGTAGCAAACCGCTTGGTAGCAAACCGCCTGGTAGTAAACCGGTAGCGCCGGGATTTCACTACTGATACAGTATATATCTGCATATATAAAATACAGATATAACAATATAAAAGAAATAAGATAGCAAAAACGCATTTTAAAAAAAACTCAGAAGTTTTAACCAAAGCACTGAATGTTGGCTACATGGAGTAACATTGATAAATCTTCCCATTCCATCAAAAGAGAGGAAGTACATAAGCAGAGAATGAACACTTAATCAGTCCAGTCACAGCACTGTCTCTCCATCATAAAAGAGTAATTTCTTTTGCTGTTCCCCAGGTGCAGTAAATCCTTAGAGTTAGGGTTTTTCCAAAGACCATATTTGTTTTTCCCACGTAAAGTTTGTTTTACTGTACAAAATTAAACTCCCAATCCTTACTTCAAAACTTAATGCTAATTCTATGCTTTGTTTCTATTTTCTGACCTCTTTTATTTTCTCTTATAACGCTGTTCCTATTTTATCTATAATTTCTAACTCTATGTTTTATTTCTACGTTCCTATTCCTATGTTTGTTTGTAGCAGAGTGTTTTCTTGTCTTAACTATTTCTTAGCTCTTTACGTCTTTCCTTTCTCCCAAGTCTTCGTCTTTTGTAGCCAACCTCAGTGTATTTGCACTCAAAAAAACCAAAACAAAACATATTTTCACTCCTTTGTAGACTTGCAAATGGCTTTTCTCCAATGGTGAAATCCATTTTTTTTTACTAACGGTTTTGTGGGCGTGGCTTAGTGGGCGTGGTGTGGCTTGGTGGGCGTGGTTTGGTGGGCATGGCAGGGGAAGGATACTGCAAAATCTCCATTCCTTTACTCCAAGGGAAGGATATTGCAAAATCTCCATTCCCACCCCACTCTAGGGCCAGACAGAGGTGGTATTTGCTGGTTCTCCGAACTGCTCAAAATTTCTGCTACCGGTTCTCCAGAACCTGTCAGAACCTGCTGGATTTCACCCCTGCTTTTTTCTCTATTCTCTCCCTGCCTACCACTCAGAGTCCTCTGCTTCTGTTCCTAGTGCTCTGCACATGGGTTACTTCGCTTGGTGGCCCCGGTTTGATTTGTAGGCTTGCTTGGATTTTCACATTCTGTTCATGCTTTTTTCCTCCTGTGTCTGTCAGCCAATCTCACAGCAAAAAGAATTGAAGGGTATTTTTCCTTGATGTCTGAACGCTACTGGACCGCCTTGCCTTTGCATTGGAGATTTCTGTTTCTCACATCTATGTCTTTTATTTATATTCACTTTTATTATTTTTTGCAAATAACTCAAGGTAGAGAATACACCTAATATTCCTGCTTTCTCCTATTTTCTCCATGTCAACAACCCTCTGAGGTAGGTTGGGCCGAAAGAGAGTGACTGGCCCAAAGACACCTAGCCAGTTTTCATGCCTAAATTGGGACTAGAACTCACAATCTCCTGGTGATTGGCCCAAAATCACCCAACGAGCTTTAATGCCTAAGGTGAAACTAGAACTCATAATCTACTAGCCCAAATTCATCCAAATGCCTGTCATGCCTGAAGGAGGGACTAGAACTCACAGTCACCTGCTGATTGGTTCAAAGTTAGCCAGCCAGCTTCAAACCAGTCTTGCTGACTGGATTCCTTTCTTCACATAAGAAAAAACGCACATGCTCTTTTTATAAAGCTAACTCTCCAATTAAAGGAAAGTTTGGGCTGTTTTTATCTTCCTTCCTAGGTAACATGAAAGTTTGCATTCCAGGAGGGGAAAAAATGCCTGCTAACTCAAGATGACGAGTTTTACATTTTTGTATTGATAAATTCCAAATATTTTGGCGTATAATTCAGACTGAGATCAACATCCTGAAACATTGTGCTCTTCTCAAAATATTATTAGTATTAAACCAAAATTAAACAATAGTAACAAAAAACCTTTATGAATAACTGTCGTCTTTCCCATCTGCCACTTCTGTCACATTGTAATGAAGTTGTTAATTATCTTTTTTTCTAAACATTCTCTAAAATGTCCAGTAAATGAAAGAAACATCTTTTCTTGGAAGCACCATTTTGAGTACAAAACAATTATTACATTTAAAGTCCCTTAGCCATTGATTTGTTAATACAGATCATTCCAACTCTTTATTCCACAGTTCTTGCACATAATTATCCTTTTTAACAATACTCTTTAACTGTCTGTAAAACAAAAAAAAAATCAGCAGATTTAAAACCTTTCAAAACACATTTCAGTGTTAATAGTAATTTATGAGTTTTAAATGCTGCTAATGGATCTGGAACAAATTGCAATATCAAAAGATGTTTTCATTACAGTACTGCCCGTTTTGCCGTTTTTGACAATCTAGATTCATCTGGCAATATCTCAAATGCTGAAAAACTTGATTAGCAATAAGCTGTTGCAAAGCACTGATATCTCTATAAGCCCGTTAATTAAAAAAAAAAGTCCTTCTATTTTCAAACCCGGGTAATTCCAAAGCAATTCAACCGTTCTTGCTTTGAACTTCAGTTCTGCAAAGCTTTACCCTCTCTTTGCATTTCCGGTCTCCATTTCATCCCATCTCAAATCTTTTCAAACTGTTCCTCTTCCCATTCAGACAAGAGGTTTTGGTGAAAACATGTGGCCCAGAAAAATGAAACTGAACACCTGTGCATGCTGCCAATTTTATTCTGAATCATAGCAGTTTACAGAAATTTAAAATAATTCCTGGTACAATGAATTGATACAAAACAAACAAAAAGCATCCACAGCATTATAAAACATTAGCATGTCCATGGCAAACAGTAGCAATGAAATATTTGCAGTAATATTGTCAGACATTATAAGATCATTATATCAAGACGCAACAAACTTATAGCCATCCTGGAACAGCTCAGAATGAATAAACCACATCTTATCTTGGCTATCAAAAATCCTCGGGTGGGGTGGGGGAAGTTCCGTTTTTATTGCTTTCTGGAAGGCAGTTAGTGTGTAGCTGGTCTAATGTATCTAGAGATGCTGTTCTATAACGTTGCCTTGAGAAGTTGTAGGTGCTCCATCACTGGAGGTTTTTAAGAAGAGATTGGACAACCGTTTGCCTGAAATGGTACAGGGTTTCCTATGGAGCAGGGGGTTGGACTAGAACAAGGTCACCAACCTTTCGGACCTCAGAGACCACTAAATTCATAATTTTAAATCCCACAGACCACTAATATGATCTGCCTAATGACTGGCTGGGTGGGCATGGCCAACTCAATGTCCCTCATATCGAGGCGTGCCTTGTTAGCCTCTATTCGCCCCTCCCCTCCCCAGCTGGGCTCCTTAGGGCCCCAACAGGAAGCAGGAGTTGGAGCTAAGAGAAAGAGTTGGCAAAACAGCTCAGTTCAAATTGGATCTGACGGAGAAGGAGGTTCATCAGAAGCACCTCACTGAGGACTACAAGCATAGGCTTTCCAAGACCTGCAGGAGTGCAAAGCCAGGTGCAGGCACCTGGAGGCTCAGTGGGCTGAGATGATCAGCCAGTTCCAGGCCATGATACAATCCCACTGGAACAAGGTCTTCCAGTTCTTCGCCACCAGTGGCACTTCCCTCCAGCCTTCAACCAAAGCCCTGCACCAGGAGGCCGAATCAGACCCCCAAGTCAGAATTTCTGTCCCCCTCTGACCCACACAAAAAGACCCCGAAGGGGCAGACTCTGCAGCAACACAAATGTTCATTCCATGTATCTTCCAGGGGCCATAGTTTAAGGACCCCTGATTTAGTGCAATAGAAAAAAATGCAAATAATTTTTCTTGCGGACCACCAGAATTTTCTTGCGGACCACCAGTGGTCTACCAACCACCAGTTGGTGACCACTGGACTAGAAGATCTCCAAGGTCCCTTTCAGTTTTGTTACTCTGTTAATGTCCCTACTTTTAGGAAGATCTTATCTCCAGAAGTGAGGATACTCTTCCCCTGATATTTAGGAAGCAAGTTAAAGCTCTCTTATTCCGGTAGGTATGTGAATCCTAGCTTGTCCTGATGACTTGCATATTTATTTGTTTGGACTTTACTTGTTGTGTTGTTTGCTGCCCAGAGTCCTACAATAGTTGATAGGGGTGATTTATAAGCACAGTAAAAAAAAAATACATTGATATTGTAACTGAAAAATTATGCCTCCAAGCTTAGGATTGCTTACTTTTACAAAAATGTTGGAATTTTTTATTTTTATTTTATTTATTTAATCAAATTTTTATACCACCCTTCTCCCAAAGGACTCAGGGCGGTTCACAGCCAACTAAAACCACAATAATAAATATAATAAAACAATAATTAAAAAACCTACCAGAAGCTTCTCCTAGGGGGTCTATTCAGATAGGTCAGTTTTAGTTAAAGGGGGTAGACCTGAAGATAACTTGGTTCCAAGGCATGTAGATTTTCTTTTTTTTTTTAGATCTGCACTTGACCTGGCTTGGAAGCTCATCAGTAATCAAAGCAAGACCAGGAATAATCTGCTCCAGGTGGGCAACATCTGCCAACATCTGGGTCACCACATCCAGTACCTAGTGTACCTTACATGTAGACATCAGAGGCAGCACCATATATATAGCATTGTAGTAATGTAGGTCTTCGGTTATTCGGGTTTTCTCCCGCATAAAATTGGAAGTGTTCAATTAAATTAAATTAAATTAAAAATTTAATTTAAATTTAAATTAAAAATTTAAATTAAAAAGTACACTTCCAATTTTACGCGGGAGAAAACCCGAATAACCGAAGACCTACATACAAACACCCGCGAAAACCTCAGAAAACAAACATTGTAGTAATCTATATACAGGGTGATGAGGTATCCTTTCAGATAAAGCGCTATTTCATGATAATCCAATTTTTTCCTGTTATATATAATAAGGATTTACCTAGGAACTCCATACATCCTTTGGAACATACAAAGAGCTCTCAGTCGGAATCACAATATCTTTTCCCTTCATTTCTCTGGAATTTCCAAATTAGTTAAAAGAGAAAAATTGAAGAACAAATTGATCTAGCCCTTCTTTTTCAGTTTCTCTTTAGCTGATGGTGGTACTTCCTCTTTCTCCCCCTACTCTTTGTCTCTTTGTCTGTATGAAATAGAGTCTGTTCTGTTCCTATCATTAAGCCTTCATTCACCCATTCTAATTCAATGAAAATTATATATAATGAAAATTAGTGTGTTAGAAATAAACCACGAGAAGCAATACAGATGCAAGCTTCAAATATCCAGCTGCTCTTTCCAAACGTTTTGTAGTTACGTCATGCGTTCCTCCCATATAGAAAATCTGTAGGTTTGTGTTAGATAAAACTTCATGCCATCATTTGAAATTCCATTTGCTTCAGTAAAAGAGCCCAAAAAATCCAAGCCATCATACTTTTAATGATCCCATAATCCCTTGAGGGGTGGAGCCTGGGCAACTGATGGGAGCTGAGTGTTTACTGGCCAGATGCCCTTCCTGTCGCCAAGGAGGAATTACATTAAGCAGATATATTCTCATCGTGCCCAGTATTGAACTCAAAGCCTCCTGATTGTGAGGCGAGAGCTGCATCTCTAGGTCACTACACCACTCCCAAAAAAATCCAAGCCATATTCCCTGGAACAGGGGTCTCCAACCTTGGTCCCTTTAAGACTTGTGGACTTCCTCCCAGAGTTCCTCAGCCAGCTTTGCTGGCTGAGGGACTCTGGGAGTTGAAGTCCACAAGTCTTAAAAGGACTAAGGTTGGAGACCCCTGCCCTGGGAAACATACTTTCATAACACAGTGCAACTTAAATGTTGCAAAAAGAGCCACTCTTTCATATGTAGTAAGAACCGGCTGTGATCTTCCAAAGCTGTATATTTTGACTTTATATTACAGTCTTATAGGGACACGGTGGCTCAGGGGCTAGGACGTTGAGCTTGTCGATCGAAAGGTCGGCAGCTCAACGGTTCAAATCCCTAGTGCTGCCGTGTAACGGGGTGAGCTCCCGTTACTTATCCCAGCTTCTGCCAACCTAGCAGTTTTGAAAGCACGTAAAAATGCAAGTAGAAAAAATAGGGGCCACCTTTGGCGGGAAGGTAACAGGGTTCCGTGCGCCTTTGGCGTTGAGTCATGCCGGCCACATGACCACGGAGACGTCTTCAGACAGCACTGGCTCTTTGGCTTTGAAACGGAGATGAGCACCGCCCCCTAGAGTCGGCAACGACTAGCACATATGTGCGAGGGGAACTTTTACCTTTACCTTACAGTCTCAGCTCCTTGATTCTACTTCTCACCATTGGAGGAAGTTGTCTATGGAGATTCTCAATTATTCGGGTCATGGTTGTCCCAAAGGTGCTTTTTCCAAAAGGTAATTAGTCTTCCATTATTTTTTCAGTCTGAGTAAAAAAAATCAAAAAGTGCGCGTGCCAACAAGTTCCTGATTCAACTGAATATAGTCTACAATTGCAATGGTTCAGATTAGAATCTTTCTCAACCTTTCGTGGAGAATTCATGCAAAATTATGGCTTTGTTTGCTAGTCTGATGGGGGGGGGAAAATTTCATATATATCCGTGATGGAGAACCTATGGCACACTTGCCCAAAGTGGCATGCGGCACATGTGTCAACATTCCTTTTCTGGGTTTCTGATCTGCATGCACACGTGACAATCAGCTGGCCAATCAGCTGTGAGTGTGGCAGTGCCGGAAACCGGAAGAGCTGGTCTTCCATTTTCCAGTATGTGCATGCGCACCGGTCCAGTCAGTTGATTGGCCGGTGTGCATTTGCGGCAGTAACCACAAGATTTGCTTGCCTGTGTGCACACCGGAAACCAGAAGTACCTTATCTGGCACGCGCATGCCCCCTGGGTAGTTCCTCTTCCTGGTTGCGGCCCTGATGAGTGTGCACGTGCTTCCTTTTCAGCACTCTGTGGCGAAAATGTTTGTAATCACTGATATATGTGGTCTATATCAATGGTGGTATTCAGCTGGTTCAGACCAGTTCGGGCAAACCGGTAGAGGCAACTGTGAGTGGGCTTACCCACCTGCCCACCCACCCTGATGTAATACCATCCTATTTAGCCACGTTTTTGAGGCCAGGCACATGCGCAGAAGGTGTGCATGCAAGCAAAGCACATGCATGGAAGGCCGGGTGCATGTGCAGAAGGCATACACTCACGGCAAACGGTGGTAAGAATATGTGCAAGCCACCTCTGGTCTATATTATACATCCACTGATATAGGCCAATTTCTTGTACTGCAAAGTTAAAAATGCAGGAATCCAATATGAGTGTAAAGAGGTTTAAAAAGCCAACAATAAAATAAAGTTTTATTAAGGGCCAGCATATAAATCGCAACTGAATATGGTGAGAATGCAGTAAATGTATTCCCATAACTCCTTTAATATGCTTCCACCTTTAATATGCTCCACCAGTATGGATAGTTTCGTTTGCAGCATAAATGGATTTACAGCTAAATATAATACAGCTTTATTGCACTCATTCCCTACATATGTAAAATTGTATGTAGAACACCTGTTCTTTTTATGCATCTTAAACATTTTATTTGCATTTTCAAGGGCCTCTGGTGGCTCAGCAGACAAAGTCTGTCTGTTATTAACACAGCTGCTTGCAATTACTGCAAGTTCAAGTCCCACCAGGCCCAAGGTTGACTCAGCCTTCCATCCTTTATAAGGTAGGTAAAATGAGGAGCCAGATTGTTGGGGGCAATAAAAGTTGACTTTGTATATAATATACAAATGGATGAAGACTATTGCTTAACACAGTGTAAGCCGCCCTGAATCTTCGGAGAAGGGTGGGATATAAATTCAAATTAAAAAAACAACAACTGGTAAGCAGGAGTAGTTCAGTTACCGATTCTTTTGTTTTCCAGTTCAGTTCTAAAACTATTTCATACTTTCAAGTGAACTGTAGTCTCTTCATCTGTTTTGCTGGTCTCTCATATGACTAGCAAAACAAAGCTTTAAAAAATTGGATTAAAACAATCTGTTGAAACAGTAGTATAAGCTAATACTATAAAAAGTGACTAATTTTTAAATCGTTCATTTAAACCAGGACTCTCCAACCTTGGCAATTTTAAGACTTGTGGACTTCAACTGCCAGAGTTCCTCAGCCAGCTGGCTAAGGAACTCTGAAAGTTGAAGTCCACAAATCTTAAAGTTGCCAAGGTTGGAGACCGCTGATTTAAACTATAAAAATCATGATAGCGATACAACCAAAATAATATGCTTAAGATTTTAAATATGAGAGTGAATATAGTGAAAATTTGAAAAGTTTACGAAAAACGTTTAGAGGGATGACTAATAAAAGTAGCTAGCAGGAAATGTAAAATAATCATATACTAAAAACTATAAACAACTTTAATTTTAATTAAAATCCTTTATTAACAATCAATATTAATTAATGCTAATATTTTGCCTAAACGGAGTATAATTTGTAGTATAGAATATACATATAAAAGAGCAATTAGGACTTAAAAGCTAAAATGTTGTGAGGTTTATTAGCTTGCAACAACTGGTTATTTGTTTGATTAAAGTTAGCTCTTAATAATAACAGTAAAATAAAATGGGAATCAATAACCAATAAAAGTACATGCAAGTTTAATGCATAGCTATAGGTAATCAATTATATAAGCAACTACAGCTAAAATAGAACCAGGTGGGACATGTCTAAGCACTATCAGAAGAAAAAAATTATGTTGTATTGTACAAATAGAAGGACATTGTTCAGCAATGTTCAGCAAAGTAGAATCAAATGGGCCTGAAAATAACCACGAGAAATAAAAAGATCTGTGCTTCAGCGTAGAATAAGCAATGGAGTGAAGTATAATCTAGCATTTCAAGTGTTGCTCTGCTTCAGGGACACTGTCTCTGATCAGTAATTGTTGTTGGGAGGGTATTAAACCTGGCCAAAGATAAAGCCTTTCTGAATTTGGGAACTGTTATACCGCTGAGGGTACAATCTAACATGCAGGTGATAAGCAACATGGCACAAAGAAATGTTTCTAGTCAGGTTTGATTGGTCTCTTTGGAACTCCAAATCAATTGTCAACCCTGAAGTTGGCCTGACTGAGGCCATTTTGAGACTTCAGCGTTGACACACTGGAGAAGAAGGAAAGGGAGGGGGGAATAGAGACAGTTGGGATGTTGTAGTCAAAACAAAATACGTTCTCGTGGGAACCAAGGACATTCCTGCAGGTGCTCGGAAAGAGGGGAATGGAGTCACCTAGCAACTGGACAGTATCCTGATTGGGCCATGTGACTGATTGTTTTGCAAAAGTGAAAAACTGTTAACTTTTAATTAGGTGAAAACTATGGGAATAGTCAGAGTCAATTTTGTGCCAATATGACATAGTCAATAAACCTATTCTTTGAGGAAATTGCCTCAAAGAGTTTCATTTGCTATGGGTACATTACTTGGAACCCTGACATCAACGGTATGCTGCCAAGGTTTGACTAAAGTATGATCATAACCCACCTGGATGATGGCATCACATGAAAACTCAAAAGGTTTTACAGGCAGTCCCAACTTAAGACTAATTTTGGGACCAGAACTCCCATCACTAACTGATGTGGTCATTAATTGAGTCGCATTCAGTTTTATAATCTATTTTTTTGCTGCTGTCGTTTAGTGTGATGGACCCAGCAGACCCAAGTTCAGAGGAGGAAGAGGAGGAGTTGTAACTGGGACCATCCGATGGGGATGGTACCCAGAAAGTCCAGGGACTGAGGACAATACACTCCCAGGCCTCTCCAGCATAGGGAAGGGGAGGCTGACTGGACAGGGACTCACCTGCAGGAGAAGATCAGCTACACAGGGCCATCACAGTGGTGGGTTGCCCTCAGTTTGGATTGGTTCGCAAGAACCATTAATAAAACCAGCGGGAGGCTCTGCCCACTGACCCAGAAAACCATCAGGAAGCTACCGCGCGTGCGGTCCTGTCGCAAACCGGTAGTAAAGGTAAGTAGAAGCCACCCATGGACCATCAGTGATGATGTGACAGATTGCCTCCGATGAGGAACAGTTGCCTCCCTCACCCAATCTGCAGGCATGGAGAGCAGAGTGGAAAGAGGCACAGAGGATTTCAATGAGGTCATTCTTGAGCAGGGGTCCCCAACCTTGGCAACTTTAAGCCTGGAGGACTTCAACTCCCAGATTCTGGGTGTTGAAGTCCACCAGGCTTAAAGTTGCCAAGGTTGGGGATCCCTGCTCTTGAGGAAACAAACCCCATCCATCCTCATAAGAAACACCTAGTATGGGGTGATTTAGCCCAGCGGTCACCAACTGGTGGTCCATGGACCACTGGTGGTCCGTGAGAAAATTTTAGTGGTCCACAGAAAAATTATTTGCATTTTTTATATTGCACTAAATCAGGGAGCTTCAAACTATGGTCCCTGGGCTGAATACGTGCAATGAATGTTTATGTTGCTGCAGAGAGTCTCCCCTTTCGGGGTCTTCTTGTGTGAGTCAGAGGGGGGCAGAAATTCTGACTTGGGGTCTGCTTTAGCCTCCTGGTGCGGGGCTTTGGGCGAAGGCTGGAGGGAAGTGCTGCTGGTGGTGAAGAGCCGGAGGGCCTCTTTCTAGTGGGACTACCTCATGGCCTGGAACTGGCTGACCATCTCAGCCATCTGAGCCTCCAGGTGCCAGTACCTGGCCATGCAGTCCTGCAGGTCTTCCTTCTGCTTGGAAAGCCTATAGAAAGCCTATGCACCTAGTCCTCAGTGAGGTGCTTCTACTGAGCCTCCTTCTCGGTCAGATCCAGTTTGAACTGAGCTGTTTTGCCAACTCTTTCTCATGGTGGCTGCTTAGCTCCAACAACTGCTTCCTGTTGGGGCCCTAAGGACCCCGGGTGGGGAGGCAAGGAGTGGAGGGGAGGGGAGGGGCAAATAGAGGCCAGCGAGGCGCTCCTCAATCTGAGTGATATTGAGTTGACCATGCCCACCCAGTCACATGACCACCTAGCCACGCCCACCCAGCTGGTCATTAGGCAGATTATATTAGTGGTCCACGGGATTTAAAATTATGAACTTAGTGGTCCCTGAGGTCCAAAAGGTTGTTTACCCCTGATTTAGCCGGATACTGCGGGGGGGGGGAGGTGCATTTGTCAGGAACACCCTGTTTGCTTTGATGTGCTTCTTCCTGGCTTTGATGGACGAGCTTTGAGAATCTTGGATCATGTTTCTTGGCTCTCAACTTTGGACTTCCCATGTGGACTTTGGACTTGACTGTCTGACTTCGGACCCTTGGACTGGTTTTTGGAACCTTGGACTTTGTGTTGCGGACTTGATATTTGTTGGTAGAGTAACTTCCCCTTAGTTTTGTGGGTGAGAACAGTAAGTGAAGCTGGCTTCTCTCATTGACCTCGGTTGTCAAAGTTCCCTGGGAAAGTTGCAAGTGGCAATCATGTGACCCCGGGATGCTGCAGAATCCCTGTAAATGTCTGTCAGTTTTCAAGTGTCCAAATTTTGCTCAGATGACTGCAGTGATGCCCTGACACTCTTAAACGCCGGGACTTTTTCAGCACAGCGGTAACTTCAAAGGGTCATTAAAGAAAATGGTCATAAACTGAGAACTACCTATCATTTTCTCCTGAAGCATCTGGCTCCAAGAAGACTTGAAGCTGACAGCCTCAAATGGTCCTGAAACGAAAGGTCATAAATGGAGATCTCCCTGTAATTTCTCCTGAAGTACATGATTCTAGGAAGACTTGAAGCTGTCAGCCAGAGTTGGACAAACCAGACTGAAAGAAATAACTTGTAAAGACCCAAATGAATTCTAAAATGCAGTTGAGCATGACCTCAGCTGAGAAGACTTTAAGCACTGCAGGTATGGACCGTGAAATGAAAGGATTGTGATGCTGAGGGTGATTTCCCAGTGTTTATGAGGCTTTCATTCTCCACGAACGCAGATGTGCACTGACACTTTTAGGTTGCAGTATTGTTGAGATTTATGGAAGAGTCAATTCTATTGAACTCAAGGCTTCCGTCTCTGTTGATGTGCAGATGGGCCTGTCCCAGGTGTGGTATTCACTTACCTTCGCTACCGGCTCGCAAATGTGAGTGCGCAGGGACTTCCGTACATGCGCAGAATATCAAAAACGGGACGTGATGATGTCCGGGGAGGTGGAGTCTCCTGCAGTTGTTGCTACCAGTTCACCCAAACCGGTTACAACCTACTGAATACCACTACTGGCCTGTCCACACCTAGATAACCACTAGATGTCATCAAATAACGTATTTTTGTGGTCAAGTAGAAGTTGTCTAGATTTCTGCAGCCCTGACCAGGGGTGAAATGCTCCCGGTTCGGACCGGATCACCTGATCCGGTAGCGATGGTGGCGGGTGTTTCAGAGAATGGGTAGCAAAAATCCTGCCCCCCCCCATGCCCAGCTGAGCCACGTGATCATCAGAGGGTGTTTTTTTTTTTTACTTTTAAAAGCATTTTTTCTTTGGCCCAAAAAATGCTTTTAAAAGTAAAAAAAAAGCCTCTGATGATCGCACGGCTCAACTGGGATCACCAGAGGCTTTTAAAAGCATTTTTTCTACAACCTTTTTGGCTGAAGAGGTTTTTAAAGGCTCCTCTGACAATCCCAGCTGAGTAGCCTGATCGTCAGAGGCTTTTTTTTTCTTTTAAAGACAAAAAAAAAGCCTTTTCTTTTAAAAGCATTTTTTTTTTTGCCTTTAAAAGAAAAAAAAGCCTCTGACGATCTGGCAACTCAGCTGGGATCGTCAGAGGAGCCTTTTAAAAGCATTTTTTCTACAACCTCTTTGGCTGAAGTGGTTGTAGAAAAAATGCTTTTAAAAGTTAAAAAAAAAGTTGGCCATGCCCACCTAGTCACATTAACACCCCCCCACACACACAGCAAGCCACGCCCACAGAACCGATAGTAACAAATTTTACATTACAGGGCCAACTCACCACTGGTCCTGACCCAGAAATCCTGTGCGGAGTAAACTGCATTATTTGTAACTCAGACCAGACCAGGCAGTTTTGCTACACACAACACTTAGCAAAATGAGCTCTCTGCTCTCCTCCAGCTTCCATTTATTGCAACTGAGTTTAAAGGGGGAGGGAGGAGAAATCCCTTTATCCTTGCCTTAAGTATCAGACTTAAATATCTTAAATATTTATAGAACTTAAATATCAAAAAGAACTAGGAAGATTGCAGATAAACAAGATAGCTTTACCAATATGCTATTTGCAAGATACAGAAAATCTTTAGGGGCGGTCTGGACAACTCACAACCCTGTAACACAAATAGCTTCCAGGCTCTGCTTTGCAAAGTCCAAAGCACACCCAGAGGCCGTTACAAACACTGGATGGCCTTTTACATACTTTAATAAACCAACCATCCTACAAATGAAAACATTCACTAGCAAAACCGTAGTAGTGCAAAAAAAAAAAAGTGTTCTTCCTTGAAAAGTGTGTCCAGGAGGCTTAATGTTCCTTATTTTGCACTTGAAATTAATTGGGATCGATTGGTCCTGGCCCCTGGTGGCATTGTTGCATCACCAACTGACCTTTTTTGGGCTCGTGGAGAATTAATTAATAATTTTAAAAGGGCCTAGAATAGAGTATTGTGCGAACACCGCCCTCCACCCCCCCCCCCCGAGAATGAAATATTTTGGGGAATATTAAAAGAGGCAGAATATTATATTTCCCCAAAGGACAAGTGGAGAAAAATCTTAACGAAGGCAGAAAGCAGCATCAGTCTTCCTCCCATAGGAAAACAGCTTCAAACTAAGAAGCTTGAAGAAGCTAAGAAGCTGTACACCGCCCTGAGTCCTCCGGGAGAAGGGTGGTATAAAAATCGAAATAAATAAATAAATAAATAAATAAATAAATAAATAAATAAATAAATAAATAAATAAATAAATAAATAAATAAATAAATAAGAGGCTGACTGATTTTAAAGAATTCAGATTTTGTATCCATTCAGAAAGACTGAGCCAATCTATTCATAAATAAAACACCTTCAGCCACAGATCCCCCAAGCTGATATAATTAAGAATTTACATTCCCCCCACCCACCCACATTCTAAGGACAGGACAGGACCTTTAGGACATAATAGGATTAACCCACCACAATTGAAATAGTAAAAGACACAAGGCTCGCTATATTGCACAACCACCTGGAGCATCTCAATCACAAAACCCCAGAACCCTATATAGATCCATCCATTCACTCAGCCATTTTGTCAGTCAGCCCAGAAACATGCTGCTGTTGCTAACATTTCTGGAACTGGACTGGATTTTTCTTCCAACAGTATCATGACCAGCTGGTTAAAAACATGAACGAAAGTAATCCTGTAGATTGTAAGACTGAATTGCAGCCCTTTTTGGAACCTTCTGGTGGTCACATCAAATATTGATTGGGTTTGGATTTTCTGTTCATTTACTTTTCATTGTGTTAATGGATAAAAATAAACTATTAACACATCTAACTAAGTTTGGTCCAGTTACTATGATTCAACCTTTAGGCATTTTTTTGGCCTGAATGATTGAGTCTTCACTGACATATAAACATTTCTATTTCTGAAAGCATTCTTAATTTACAGCATTTTTGCACAACTGCCTAACACTTTTGCACAGTGCTGTAGATGCCGATAGGACCATTCCGGTAGTTGGTTCCAATATTGCTGAGTTGGCATCATATAGAGAGCAGGGTGGATTTTTTGTTGTTTATACTTATTTTCAGCTTCACAAACCCAAAACCAAGAATTACATGGTAATTCTCTCAAACTGAGTTCTTCGTTGTTTCACACCCATAGACAACATCTTGCCGGACTGAAGACTCATCGACCTGCATCTACAATATACTCTGTGAACTATTAAGGAGGGACTGTCTTCACCCTCTTTCTCTTATACATGATATCTGGGCTAAGTTGCCTTTTATTCATCTGGAATGCAACCCCTCCTTCCTGGAAATCCATCCTTTCACTACATTTCATCACATCTAGCAGGGATGTCACAGGAGTTGACATTAATTAAAAGTTAATTTCAAGGATGGTGTGCTTACAAGTTTGATTAACACACATATTTCAAAGTTTTTCTTTTCAAATAGTGGGATTTTGCTGCCAAATTTCAGCAGTAGGATACGGAAAAGGCTCTCGGAAACCTGGAAATGGGCTGGGGTACACATAACCATAATCTCTGTTGAGCGAGGGTAGGCTGCCTTTCCAGAAATTTAAAATGCATTTGTTCTTCTTTTACTTTATTCAAATACAAATGAACTAGCAAGTCAGGCCATGTGACTCAGTGGTTTCTAAGATGTAGCTGAAGCCATAAGTCAGTGCTAACGACAGCACCAATTAATGGACTGTAGATTCTTTCTGACTCCATTAATATTCAGCTCAGACACGATAAAAGCTAAATCCACCAAGATATGCTGGCACATGATTCAAGATAGTCAGGCCATAAACTTTACCTCCTCTTTCCATCTTAAGAATATACCAGTCTTCAATTCAGAGGATGGGGTAAACAGAACTGCTCAAAAATAATGGTGCATTAATGAAAAGCGTCCTTCAGCTAAGAAGAAAAGTGGGTAGATAGTAGGGAAACATGAACCCAGAGTTAAAATTCATTCAGAGTTAGCTTTCTAACTCTCTCCTGTTTCAATTATTTTCTCTCGTTTGGAGATTTTACAATATGCATTAAAAGAAAAGAAAAAGAAACACTAACCTTGTGATTCATGTGTTCAACTTTAAGACATGCTGTATGTTAGTTAGCCCATTGTGAAGAAGATCAGTTGTTTTAAATGCAAGCACACATTTGTGGAACATCTATAGGAGTTCTTCTAATTTCATCAAATAGATTTTCATTCCTTTTTCTTTCTTTTCTTTAAGCAAACAAACAGTAGTAATGGGGAAGTATTAGGGATGGTTGGAGCTTTGGACCAAGTCTACAAAATGTGTTTCAGAGGGCCATTCTGTCATTCATTAATGAAGATGTCTATCAAAGAAGCTGATGTCATTATCTGGGTACAGAGAAGGAAGGAAGGAAGGAAGGAAGGAAGGAAGGAAGGAAGGAAGGAAGGAAGGAAGGAAGGAAGGATAATGAAGGAGTAATCCAATGTAACTAAATGAATTCTACATGTTGGATAAGAAATAGAGGACAAAAATAAATGTCTTTTCTTTTTTCATAACCATTAGTTCTGCTGTATATGGTAGCACACACAATTTATACCACACAGAGAGAGGTTTATCTACAGAGGAATTATTGAGTCTGTCATTTGCACCTCTATAACTGTCTGGTTCGGTTCTGCAACCCAACAAGAAAAACACAGACTTCAGAGGATAATTAGAACTGCAGAAAAAATAATTGCTACCAACCTGCCTTCCATTGAGGACCTGTATACTGCACGAATCAAGAAGAGGGCCGTGAAAATATTTGCAGATCCCTCGCATCCTGGACATAAACTGTTTCAACTCCTACCCTCAAAACGACGCTATAGAGCACTGCACACCAGAACAACTAGACACAAGAACAGTTTTTTCCTGAAGGCCATCACTCTGCTAAACAAATAATTCCCTCAACACTGTCAACTATTTACTGAATCTGCACTACTATTAATCATTTCATAGTTCCCATCACCAATCTCTTATGACTGTATGACTATAACTTGTTGCTGGCAATCCTTATGATTTATATTGATATATTGATCATCAATTGTGTTGTAAATGTTGTACCTTGATGAACGTATCTTTTCTTTATGTACACTGAGAGCATATGCACCAAGACAAATTCCTTGTGTCCAATCACACTTGGCCAATAAAAATTCTATTCTATTCTATTCAGAGAGAGGTTTATGGTAGGGTATCTCCAGCATTGGATTTAACTGGAGAAGACAATCCTTCATGAAGAAATCAAGGAAGGTGGGTACTGAGTGAGATTTATGCCGTGTTTCTATATATGTTGTTCTTGTTCTGTGCTATCCCGGGGAAGGATATTTAAATTCAGGTTTATCTTGCTCTGAATAAATATAGCGTATAGAGTGGCTGGTAATATATTTTCTTGGGAAGCAGAAGGTGACTTTCAAGTATCTCTTCAAAATCTAGAGCTTGTAGATGGGAATCTCTTGTCACAAGAATATTTCAATTCATAAACTGACATTTTAGTGATATTTCTTATTTGATGAATGACCCTCAGGGTTGCGGTTGGGTACACAGGAGGGCTCGGCATTGTGTGATAAGGTTCTCTTCTTCCACATTTTTTTCTCCTAGTGATGTTGTGGCAGATGTAATATTGAATAGAATGAGGTGTGACTTTTTCTATTCACAAGGTCGTGCTGCAGTAACCTCATTTTTATGTGCACTCCACAAAGCTGTGCTTGCTTCCGAAACTTTTTGGGAGATATGCTTCAGACCCTGGGCAAGTTCAATCACATCCCCTTGTCTGCTTTTCATTAAAGTAGCTCCACTTTTTCCAGGCTTAACAAAAGAAGAAGTTGTGACTGCTTTAAGAGGTACATTCATTGTTGTTGTTGTTTTAGTATCCTAGTATGATTTATGTTGATTGCTTATTTAGTATCCTATGACTATCACTGAGTGTTGTATCTCATGATACAATGTGGTGCAGGAGGCCAACTAGGCCACGCCCACCATGCCCACGCCCACCCAGGAACCGGGCAGAGAACCCCTTGCTAAAATTTTTGAAGCCCACCCCTGATTATAACCACTGCGTCATCACAACTTCTTTTGTTCATGGCCTTGGGTTATTTGTAAAAATAATGGTGGAATACAAATAAACGAAAAGACATTTTTTTTCAAAACAAAAAAATCGCTTATGAGTTGTGCTCTTTTGGGCAAAAGTTTATTGAATCTATAGTTCGTGTCCGGCTACACTGCATTTTTATAAAGAAGCAGGGGTCTGCCTTATCAATTCTTATTTAACAAAGTATCTGGGGAATTTTGATTTATTTCCTGTGTTACTGTTATCATCAGCCCAATATGAAGGTGGCCACGTTTTGCTGGGCTATTTGTAAAACCAGACATCTTTTGATTGCATCAATGATCTAGCTGTAAGCTATAGGGCTTCATTTTGTTTCATCTTCAGCTGTTAACTTGTGTGATTCTACTCAGTGACTGTAATAAAGTATTGAGACTCTCTATTGCTATGGGAGGTTTTATGGGGAAATATTCAAGACTGTCAAGTCTTAATAGGATAGGATAGGATGGGATGGGATGGGGGTGGGATAGGATAGGATAGGATAGGATAGGATTAGAGTAGAGAGTAGAGTAGAGTAGGATAGGATAGGATAGGATAGGATAGGATAGGATAGGATAGGATAGGATAGGATAGGATAGGATAGGATAGGATTTTTATTGGCCAAGTGTGAGTGGACACACAAGGAATTTGTCTTGGTGCATATGCTCTCGGTGTACATAAAAAAAAGATATGTTCGTCAAGAATTCTAAGGACTTAATGATAGTCATAGGGTACAAATAAGCAATCAGGAAACATTCACTATCAATATAAATCGTAAGGAATACAAGCAATAAAGTTACAGTCATACAGTCATAAGTGGAAGGGGATGGGTGGTGGGAACGATGAGAAGATTAATAGTAGTGCAGACTTAGTAAATGTTGAAGGAATTATTTGTTTAGCAGAGTGATGGCATTCGGGGGAAAACTGTTCTTGTGTCTAGTTGTTCTGGTGTGCAGTGCTCTATAGCATTGTTTTGAGGGTAGGAGTTAAAACAGTTTATGTCCAGGATGTAAGGAGTCTGTAAATATTTTCACAGCCCTCTTTTTGTCTCGTGCAGTATACAGGTCCTCAATGGAAGGCAGGTTGGTAGCCATTGTTTTTTCTGCTATTCTAATTATCCTCTGAAGTCTATGTCTGTCTTATTGGGTTGCAGAACCGAACCAGACAGTTATAGAGGTGCAGATGACATATACATACATACATATGTACATACTCTATTTTTAAAGAAGGTAGACTGGTGCACTCCCAAGTTTTGTATACTTTATTATTTTTATTACTTATTATTGTTGGCCATGCCCATTCAGTCACCTGACCACCAAACCATGCCCACCAATTAAGCCACGCCCAAAGAACGGTAGGGAAAATTTTTAGATTTCACCCTGCACTAAATAAACAGTTGTGAGTCAAGGACTAACTGTATTAAAAATCAAGTTTAAAAAGCAGGACGTTTATATTTTAAAAAGGTGATATCTTCAAGCCCTCCAGTGTTTCCCATTGGGTTAAGCCTGGCTTTGATTAAAAAAACAAAAAAACAAAATTAATCTGTTGGGCACAGAAGAAATGCACTTGCCTTGAGATTTAACGTTTTATCTTTGGCATGTTTAGAGGGGGTATGCACTGAAATTTGCATTCTTGTCATCTGGCCAGCTAGAGATGGCAGATTTTGCACATTCTCCTGCTGCTGTATAGCTCTTCTAAGAATTAGGATTTTCAAAAAACAGATTTTTTTTTAAAAAAAGGGCGATAACTGCTATTTATCTGTAATAGGGTTGAATATCTAACGACAAAAAAAAAAAATCTATATTTGTCCTCCAAGCGAGAAGCAAATGTCTTACATGAAATAGGCAGAACATGCTGGGATTTAGCTATATTAAAACATATTAATCAGCTTGATCGTGCTTTAATGCTGATGGTGGCCAAGCCAAATCAATTCAGTTAGCTTTATAAGCACAGCTGCTATTTGTTGTCTAAATTTCAAGAGGGAAATTCAGCCAAATCTTCCAGGGCACAGAATTTTCAAGCCTAAAAGTCTACTAGATAGGACTAACGTCTCCATATTTACCATCTAGACCTCTGATAGTGGTTCAAATCAGGATTACCTTGATTTGCTGAGAAAGCAGATCCAAACAATTAGGAAGAAGTTATCCTTCAAGTAGATCCTTTAAATTATCCTTTAAGTAAATCCTTCAACCATTAAAGTCTAACCTAAGAGCATGTTTCCCCATTAAATCTAAAACATCCTAAATGAACAGTAGTACTACTACTACAGCAGTAGTAATAGTGGTGCGGTGCCCTAGAGGTGGAGCTCTCGCCTCACAATAAGGAGGCTGTGAGTTCGATCCTAGGTAGAGGCAGATATTTCTCTCTCCTGGGCACAATGAGAATATATCTGCTGAACAAAACTCCGCATTGGCGACAGGAAGGGCATCCGGCCATTAAACACTGCTAGCTCCATTCAGTTGCCCGGACTCCACCCCGCAAGGGATTATGGGGTCGTTAAAAGAAGATGATGATTGTGCTGCAGCAGCCAAAAAAGCCAATGCAGTCCTAGACTGCATCAACAGAGGGATAGATCATGATCTCAAGAAATTATACTACTGCTCTATGTTGTACAAGTGAGGCCACCTGGAATATTGCATCCAGTTCTGGCCATCAAGATACAAAAATGGGGCCAGAGGCCTACAAGGAGGACAGGGAAGAGCAGAGAAAGATGATAAGAGATCTACTATGTATGATGAATGGTTAAGGGAACTACCTAGATATGCCTAGCCTAATGCATAGAAGGATTATGGGTAACATGATAACCGTCTTCCAGCCCTTGAAGGGCTGTCACAGAGAAGTGGGGGGGACAACTTATTTTCCAAAGCACCTGTGAGTAGGACAAGAAGCAATGGGTGAAAGCTCATTCAACAGAGAGCCAATCTGGAACTAAGGAGAATTTTTCTGACAGTAATTAATTGATAGAATAGCTTGCATCCTGGAGTTGGGAGTGTTCCATCGCTGGAAGTCTTCAAGAAAAGATTGTCCAGGATGGAATAAGGTCTTCTGTGGGCAGGAGGTTGAACTAGAAGACCTCTGAGCAGTGGCGAAATCCACTTACCTTTGCTACCAGTTTGGGAATGGGAGCGCGCTATGCACACGTTCGCAATGCGCGCGTCTCTTCTGCACATGCGCAGAACAAGTACAAGAACAAGTACAAGCTTGATGGACATTACCTTACAGATGACCCCCACCCTGTTAAAGACCTTGGAGTTTTCATATCAAATGACCTAAATGCCAAAGCCCACTGCAACTACATAGCAAAAAAGGCTCTAAGAGTTGTAAACCTAATTTTACGCAGCTTCTTTTCCCAAAACTCTACACTACTAACCAGAGCATACAAAACATTTGCTAGACCTATTCTTGAATACAGCTCACCTGTCTGGAACCCATACCACATCTCTGACATTAATACGATTGAACACGTCCAGAAATATTTTACAAGAAGAGTTCTCCGCTCCTCTGAAAACAACAAAATACCTTGTACCAGCAGACTTGAAATCCTGGGATTAGAAAACTTAGAACTCCGCCGACTCCGACAAGACCTGTGTTTAACACACAGAATCATCTATTGCAATGTCCTTCCTGTTGAAGACTCCTTCAGCTTCAATTGCAATAATACAAGAGCAAACAATAGATTCAAACTTAATATTAACCGCTTCAATTTTGATTGCAGAAAATATGACTTCTGTAACAGCGTTGTTAACACTTGGAACGCACTACCTGACTCTGTGGTCTCTTTTCAAAATCCCAATAACTTCAACCAAAAACTGTCTACTATTGACCTCACCCCATTCCTAAGAGGACTATAAGGGGTGTGCATAAGAGCACAAAAGTGCCTACCGTTCCTTTCCTATTGTTCCCTTTCATTATATCAAATTAATATAGTTGTTGCATACTTTTGCTTATATATATGTTTATATGATGTGTTGTTGTTTTATGTTGATGTTTGTGTATACTATTGTGACTAAATAAATAAATAAATAAATAAATAAATAACCTTCTGCGCATGTGCAGATGGTAAAAACAGGGACATAATGATATCCTGGAGGGTAGGCAGAGCCTCCACCCAGCAGCACGACCGGTTCGGTGAGCCAGATAGAACCAGGGGGGGATTTCATCGCTGTCCCTGAGATCCTTTCCAGCTCTATGATTCTATGATACTGTGATTATTGAAGATATTGAAGAACCATGCTTATCAAAATATGATCTGAATATAGGCTTTTTTCCTAATTTGGGGCAAACCGCTTCCACTGTTTTTTTAAACCTCCTTTACGGGTGGAATGTTCGCTCAAGATTTTCTGGATCAAAATCTTTTGGAATCAATTTTCACAATCCAAAGAACTAGTCATTTACATGTATTATTTGCTGTTTTCTCTCTGCAGAGACACTGAAGAGAGTGAACTTTACCAAACCCTGAATAATGAACTGTAAGTGTAAACAGTCAAGAGATAAAAGCAACACTTTGTTTTTTTGTCTGAAGTGTAATACAGCATTGGAGTGACTGACTGCAGGGCATGGAAGATTCAGCTTTTCCAAGAGAAAAGAAACTTTTTTCTGGAAAAACTGGAAAAGCGAAAACGTAACTATAGATGAAAATGTAATAAAGAAAATACTAGGCTGCACCGAAATGGACAGGTTTACAATGAGAATTAAGAACAAAGAGGAATCAGAATATTATTTAACATGGGACTTATTTTATAAATGGATAGAAAACAGAAGCAGAAGTTAGTAAATTTACAATTAAGAATGATTAATAGAATAGAGTTAAATGTAGATATGTAGGTCTTGGCGTATTCGGGTCTTTTCCCATGGAAGGTTGAGAGTATCTTGGTGATGTTTCGACGAGGTCTTACTCGTCATCTTCAGGCTGGTGCTTACGGCTTCGTGCTTGTGCGAGCAAAGCATGGTCGGGGCTGCCATCTTTCTATAAATACTGGTGGGGTGGTGGGGAGTGTTGCTGTAAGCGGGTTGGCTGGCTGTGTGGTTGCATCTTGATTGGTAGGTGGAGTTTTGCTCGCACAAGCACGAAGCTGTAAGCACCAGCCTGAAGATGAAGAGTGAGAGCTCATCAGAACATCACCAAGATACTCTCAACCTTACACGGGAAAAGACCCGAATACGCCAAGACCTAAATACCTATACCCATGAAAACCTACAAAAATAAATGTACATATAGATATATATAACCATAACATTATCAGCAATATTATTATTACTATTATTATTATTGGATTGTATTTGATTATAGATTAAATTGTATAGAATGACCAGGAGAGGAGAGCATATTGTATATAAAATGAAAATAATGGCTATAATTAAGATAGATAATATTATCTGTATCCAAAAGAGATTTGATATGGACAGTACACTGTCGTTGCAGAAATGGAAATGTGATGCCTAATAAAAGAAAATTTACAATAAAAAATAATATATATAAAAAAGAAACTTTTTTCTGGGAAGGAAGGAATATCCCAGGGGTCAGCAGTATAACCCTCATCAAGACAGGTAATCCTCGATTTACAACTATTTCTTTAGTGGCTGTTCGAAGTTACAGCAGCACTGAAAAAAAGTGACCTATGATCATTTTTTACACTAATGTTGCAACTTCCCTGTGGTCATGTGATCAAAAGATGATTTTCATCATTGTTGTGCTCTATTTCTGTAGAGATGTAGTTATTTCTTATATATAGTGCAACCCCACCTCCTCTTTTATTTGGTCTATTTCTTTTAAATAATTTATATCCCTCTAGCTGTATGTTCCATTTGTCAGTTTCATCCCACCAAGTTTCCGTAATGGAAACAATATCATATCTGCCCTCATTTACTTGAATTTCTAATTCACCCTGTTTATTCCTCATACTAATGCACAGAGTATGAGGAATAAACAGGGTGAATTAGAAATTCAAGTAAATGAGGGCAGATATGATATTGTTTCCATTACGGAAACTTGGTGGGATGAAACTGACAAATGGAACATACAGCTAGAGGGATATAAATTATTTAAAAGAAATAGACCAAATAAAAGAGGAGGTGGGGTTGCACTATATATAAGAAATAACTACATCTCTACAGAAATAGAGCACAACAATGATGAAAATCATCTTGAATGTATTTGGGTGAAAAACGATATTGCCATAGGTCTATACTATAGGCCACCCAACCAAACAGAAGAAGTAGATGAACTTTTTGCTAGTCAGCTAACTAAGGTATGTAGGAAGCACATCACAGTAGTAATGGGGGATTTTAACTACCCTGACATCAACTGGGAAACAAACTCTGCACCAAGTGGAAGATCCAACAGGTTCCTAACAAACCTAGCAGACAACTTTGTTTCCCAAAAAATAGAGAAGGCGACAAGGGGATCAGCCATACTGGACTTAATTCTCACTAACAGAGATGAAATGATAGAAGGTGTTGAAGCTACAGGAACCTTGGGGGCAAGTGACCACGCAATATTGGTCATTAAGCAAATACAAGTAGTAGAACAAAGTCAAACTAGAGTCTTGGACTTTAAGAGAGCTAATTTCAATAAACTTAGAGAGAGCTTGAGAAGGATTCAATGGATAAGAATCCTCAGGGGGAAAACGACTCAAGAAGCTTGGGAAATTTTGAAAAGTGAGATTATAAAAGCACAGTCTAACACAATACCAATGAAGAAGAAAAATAATAGATCTCAAAAGAAACCAGCATGGATGCATAAAGAACTATCTGACAAATTGAAAGACAAAAGGACAAATATAAAAAGTGGAAAGAGGGCAAATAACTAAGGCAGACTATCAGCAACAGCCCGAGCCTGTAAAGATGAAGTGAGGAAAGCTAAGGCTCACAATGAACAAAGGCTAGCGACAAAAGTAAAAAATAACAAAAAAAGCTTCTTCCAACATGTTAAAAACAAGAAAAAAGTCAAGGAAACAATTGGCCCATTGCTGGGAGAAAGTGGCAAGAAGATGACAAGCAACAGGGAGAAAGCAGATCTACTTAACTCATATTTTGCATCTGTCTTTACACAAAAGGAAAAACAATCCAACCTATCAAAACAGCACTACAAAAACAGATTAGAAACACAAGTTAAAATAGGGAAGAAAATGGTAAGTGAACACCTGTCTACCCTAGACGAGTTCAAATCACCAGGACCGGATGGATTACACCCCAAGGTTCTGAAGGAACTGGCAGGCGTGATCTCAGAACCACTGAACTATATCTTTCAAAGATCCTGGAGCACAGGGGAGCTGCCAGAGGACTGGAAAAGAGCTGATGTAGTTCCCATCTTCAAAAAAGGAAAAAAAACAGATCCAGGAAACTACAGACCTATCAGCCTGACCTCAATACCGGGGAAGATTCTGGAAAAGATAATCAAGCAATGAATCACCGAACACCTAGAAGCAAACAAAGTAATAACCAAAAGCCAACATGGGTTTGTCAAAAACAGATCATGCCAGACTAATCTTATCGCATTCTTTGACAAAATGACAAAATTAGTAGACCAGAGGAATGCTGTCGATATAATTTACTTGGACTTCAGTAAAGCATTTGATAAAGTAGACCATAACCTACTACTAGATAAAGTAGAAAAATGTGGATTAGACAGCACCACCACCAGATGGATTCGTAACTGGCTGACCAACTGCACTCAACGTGTAGTCCTCAACGGAACTATATCCACATGGAGGGAAGTATGCAGTGGAGTACCCCAAGGCTCTGTTTTAGGCCCAGTACTCTTCACCATCTTCATCAATGACTTGGACGAGGGGATAGATGGGGAACTCATCAAATTTGCAGATGACACCAAGCTGGCAGGAATAGCCAACACTCCAGAAGATAGGCTCAAGTTACAGAAAGATCTTGACAGACTTGAACATTGGGCGCTATCTAACAAAATGAAATTCAACAGTGAAAAAAGTAAGGTTCTACATTTAGGCCAAAAAAACAAAATGCACCGGTACCGTATATGTGGTACCTTGCTCAATAGTAGTACCTGTGAGAGGGATCTTGGAGTCCTAGTGGATAACCATTTAGATATGAGCCAGCAGTGTGCAGCAGCTGCGAAAAAAGCCAACACAGTTCTGGGCTGCATAAACAGAGGGATAAAATCAAGATCACGTGAAGTGTTAGTACCACTTTATAATGCCTGACAGTTAGAACAATTAATAAGTGGAACGACTTGCCTTCGGGAGTTGTGAATGCTCCAACACTGGAAATTTTTAAGAAAATGTTGGATAACCATCTGACTGAGATGGTGTAGGGTTTCCTGCCTGGGCAGGGGGTTGGACTAGAAGGCCTCCAAGGTCCCTTCCGACTCTGTTGTTATGTTAAAATTTGGACACTTGGCAACTGGCATATATTCATAGCAATAGCAACAGCACTTAAACTTATATACCGCTCCATATTGCTTTACAGCCCTCTCTAAGCAGTTTACAGAGTCAACCTATTGCCCCCAACAATCTGGTTCCACATTTTACTGACCTCGGAAGGATGGAAGGCTGAGTCAACCTTGAGCCGATCAAGATTGAACTTTTGGCAGTTGGCAGAGTTGGCCTTGCAATGCTGCATTCTAACCACTGCGCCACCATGGCTTGTATGATGGTTGCAGTATCCCTCGGTCATGTAAATTGTGCCCCTCTGACAAGCATAGTCAGTTGAGTTAGTAAGTGAACTAATAACTCTGTTATTAACAACTGCAATATTCACTTAACAACTGGAGCAAGAAAAATGGGGCAAAAGTCCCTTAACAACTGTCTTGTTTAGCAACAATACTTTGGGCAAAGTTGTGATCGTAAGTCAAGGACTACTTGTACTTCCCCATGACACTCACATTAAAATTAAATGTATTTTTACAATATTAAAAATAATTAGCCCTTAGCAAGTAATGCTTGGATCTCATGACGTGCTAAGGTTAAATTAGTAAAATCTCATAAAATGCAAGGATCATATGTTATTTTTAGTGACTGGTTGCCAACCCCTGGTATATCCTATCATATAAACTGATGCAATGTTTATGCCTCTTTAACTGCTATGGTTGCCTTGCTATAATTTGTGCTTTTTTAAAAAGAACCTGTATGATTTTCTATCGAAAATCTCTATTCGTCTCCCAGAATTACGATCCAAAAATAACTTGGGCGGTCAAGTTATGCCAAAATTAATATCAAATCTCATCCACCCAATCTTCATAAATGGATATTTGTATATAGGCAAACTGTGCTTGCCTATGGGAAGTCCTACCTGTGTGGCATCTATTTATAAAGAAAGCTACTGTTTGTAAATTACACTTGCAAAATAATCGCAAACGTTATTTTTGGATTGTCCATCTTTAAGGAATCCATAATAAGTTGATAATAGGTTGTTTTGAATGGTCCTTGGTGCTCTCTGAGCATGGTTGTTTTCTTGCAGATATTTCATTACCCAAACCTCATGTTATAACTTGCATTGGAAGGAAAATCCGTCTGGTTCAGTGTTTTGGCCTGCCAGCGGTCAGCAGAGCTGGCAGCAGATTCAGACAGTGAGGAGGTTGGGGAGGAACATGGGCCAGTAGAAGACTGGAGAAGGCTCAGACTAGGGGTCTGAGTCAGAGGCAGAGAGGGGGCCAAGGCCATCTGGTAGTTCTTTGCTACCTCTGGAATCTCCAGAGTCTGACATCAGCGAGGCAGAAGAACAGCGGGAGCCTGTTCCCAGTGTGTGCATGCGCAGAGCTGCCAGAAGACAGGAACAATTAAGAAAACAGGGTCGACTTGGGAGTAAGGCTTGGAGATGATTGGCCCCTTCCATAAGACATAAAAGAGAAGTGAAAGGGAAGTGAGCTTTTGCAGGAAGCAATTAGTTCATCTGATCGGTAAAAGCTTTGGGAAAGTTCTGGCTCTCTGTGCTAAGTTTGGCCTTGCTCTGCATGTGGCAATTAGTTCTCTGGCAGCAATCCAAGGGAGATAAGGTAGGTGTTTGTAAACAATTCCCTGAAAGACTATTTGAGAAGCCTTTTGGACTGGGAATGACAATAATTCACAGCCATATGAATAAAAGTGGTTTGCCAGGACTAAGATTGTACTGTATATTTGCTAAGGAAGCCTAGGTCAGAACATTCAGTTCCAAGCTGGGAGAAAGACGCTGGAAATAAAATGGAGTCTGGAGACTGATTGGAAAGATTGTTTCTTGGTAAACAGAACCTCCAGGGTTTGTGGTTCTGGGGCAGCTGACAAAATGGAGTTTAGAGTGGGTGGGTGTTTATATGATTCCTATGGGTCATATAGGGGTCATGGCTGGCTCTATAGGCAAAAGGGGAAATGCAAATCCTAGGTGTTTGTCTGAGCTAATTTTGTCAACCTTTTGTTTGTTGCTTATCTGAGTTTCTGTCTTGACCCAGTCTTTCTGAATGGATTACTAAATCTGCATTTCTAAAAGCTGGCCTCCTCAGTTTCTGCTTGAGGCAGGGATACTGGGGCTGGTTTCTGCTTCCCTTAAGGTTTTTTTTTTCCATTTCTCCTTTAGGGGAAATATTCTATCCTACTTTTTTGTTGTTCTTGTTAGTTGCGAAGTTGTGTCCGACCCATCGCGACCCCATGGACAACTTTCCTCCAGGTCTTCCTGTCCTCTACCATCCCCTGGAGACCATTTAAGCTCACACCAACTGCTTCAGTGACTCCATCCAGCCACCTCATTCTCTGCCTTCCCTTTCTTCTTTTGCCCTCAATCATTCCCAGCATCAGGCTCTTCTCCAGTGAGTCCTTCCTTCTCGTTTAGTGGCCAAAGTATTTCAGTTTCATCTCAATTCCTGGCAAATAGATAGGGAAGAAATCCTATCCTTCGGGAGAAGGGCAGTATAAAAATTAAATTATTATTATTATTATTATTATTATTATTATTATTATTATTATTATTATTATTATTATTATTATTATTATTATTATTATTAAATGGAGGTAGTACCAGATTTTATTTTCCTGGGCTCCAAGATCACCTCACTTGGGGACTACAGCCAAGAAATTAAAAGACGCTTGCTCCAAGGGAAGAAAGCTATGGCAAATCTAGACAGCATTTTAAAAAGCAGAGACATCACCCTGCCAACAAAAGTGCATATAGTCAAGGCTATGGTTTTCCCAGTTGCAATGTATGGTGGTGAAATTTGGACCGTAAGGAAGGCTGAGCGCCAAAGAATTGAGGCCTTTGAACTCTGGTGCTGGAGAAGATTCCTGCAAGTCCCTTGGACTGCAAGGCGGTCAAACCGGTCAGTCCTAGAGGAGATCAACCCTGACTGCTCTTTAGAAGGCCAGATCCTGCCTTTTTTAATATCCCCCCCCCAAAATATTTTATTCTTCGGGGGGGGGCTTCCCACACTTGTTTGGGTAGTGAAACATCTGCAAGGAAACAACCAAGTTCAGAGAGCACCAAGGATCCCCCATTTCAACTCTGAGCTACTAATATTCTCTTTTATGGGCAGCTGCTGTTTTATAGGCTGAAGCCTGTTGAAGGCAGTATCTGGGAGCGGTGTAAAAGGCCAATTAACCCTCTACAATTCTGGCAGCGATGTGATAACTTTATTGGCTTGATGGAAATAGGTTTAAGAAAGTTGCTTAAGAATGCATGGGGATTCTTATCTCTTATGACTTTGCTGGCCTTGCCTGTTGTAAATTTGTAGGGAAGAAAAGACTGGGAAAAGGGAAGTAATTCAGCAGTTCTCTTATCTGATCTAGCTTTGCTTGGGATAGGATTTCCAAAGAAGTCAGAGAACAGGCCTTTGCATAACAAGCAGGGTACTTAACTTAATTAGCCCGTTAGATTGATTAGCAAACTTGAACTTGCAAGCAGCTGAACAAGCAAACAAAGGAAAGGAAAGCTAAACAAAACACCTACCTCTAAGTCCACTTAGAGAGCCATATAAATGATCAAAGTATTTTTGCTTTAAATAAATCTTTTGAAGGTATCCAATTAAGGAAGCCGTTGATATTTGCAGTCCAAGTTTGCTTCTGCTCCCCATTCCCTCACCCACTTCTCGCTATTCTGTTACCTAGTCACATCATCACCTATACATTCTTTTCAGAAATCTGTATGAAAACATTTATGTGTTGTTGTTTTTTAATTTAAAATACACTGGGGACTTCTTCGTATGGTTTTTTTTTTTTTAGGGTGGAAAATTCTATTACGTGATTTGAAAAGGTGAATGCGGAAGGACAATTGCCTCTTGATTTAATGTATAATATTAGGAAATGCAAGTTAAGGGTATTAAATGCAATGTCTCCCTCTTTGAAAAGAGCCAAGTCCAAAAAGAGCCAAATCCAAAGAGCCAAGGTTATAGTTCTTAATTGAAGTCCCCTTTTCATTATGCTGACAAAGGAACCTGGAAATTTTAGAATCGTCAACCATGGCTGTCACGTGGCATCAAAGCAGAGCAGCTGTTTTAGGAAGCAAAGATGTTTCTCTATATTGCATTTATGGTACAGGTAGTACTCAACTTAAAATAGCACTTAGCGATAACACTTAAACTTATATACTGCTTCATGGTGCTTTAGAATAGAATAGAATAGAATTTTTATATTGGCCAAGTGTGATTGGACACACAAGGAATTTGTCTTGGTGCATATGCTCTCAGTGTACATAAAAGAAAAGATATGTTCATCAAGGTACAACATTTACAACACAATTGATGGTCAATATATCAATATAAATCATAAGGATTGCCAGCAACATAGTTACAGTCATACAGCCATAAGTGGAAAGAGATGGGTGATGGGAACGATGAGAAGATTAATAGTAGTGCAGATTCAGTAAATAGTTTGACAGTGTTGAGGGAATTATTTGTTTAGCAGAGTGATGGCCTTCGGGAAAAAACTGTTCTTGTGTCTAGTTGTTCGGTGTGCAGTGCTCTATAGTGTCATTTTGAGGGTAGGAGTTGAAACAGTTTATGTCCTGGATGTGAGGGATCTGTAAATATTTTCACGGCCCGCTTCTTGATTCGTGCAGTATACAGGTCCTCAATGGAAGGCAGGTTGGTAGCAATTATTTTTTCTGCAGTTCTAATTATCTTCTGAAGTCTGTGTCTTTCTTGTTGGGTTGCAGAACCAAACCAGATAGTTATAGAGGTGCAGATGACAGACTCAATAATTCCTCTGTAGAACTGAATCAGCAGCTCCTTGGGCAGTTTGAGCTTACTGAGTTGGCGCAGAAAGAAAATTCTTTGTTGTCCTTTTTTGATGTTGTTTTTGATGTTAGCTGTCCATTTTACAGCCCTCTCTAAGCGGTTTACAGAGTCAGCATATGGCCCCCCAACAATCCTCATTTTATCAGCCTTGGAAGGATGTTAACTTTGAACTCATCAGGATCAAACTGTTGGCAGTTGGCAGAATTAGCTTGCAATGCTGCATTCTAACCACTGCGCCACTACAAATGTTTAGTGAACATTTGCAGTTACAACAAGACTGAAAAAAGTGACTTATGACCATTTTTTCACACTGAAGTTCATTGCAGCATCCCCATGGTCACATGATCAAAATTCAGATGCTTGGCCGCTGACTCATATTTATGACGATTGCAGTGTCCTGGGGTCATGGGATACATTTTTGTGACCTCCTGACAAGCAGATTCAATGGGGAGGCCAGATTCCGTTAAAAACCGTGTTACTAATTTAGCAACTGCAGTCATTCACTTAACAACTCTGGCAAGAAAGGTGGTAAAATGGAGAAAAGTCACTTAACAACTGTTTTGCTTTAAGCTCAATTGTGGTTGCAAGTTGAGGACTACCAGTATATGCACAAACAATTTATTCTGCTCTGTTAAGTCTTGTAAAGTTTTAACATTATTTGAAGCCGTACGGGTCTGGATGGGGAGAAACAGGCTCAAGCTTAATCCCTCCAAGACGGAGTGGCTGTGGATGCCGGCACCCCGGCTGCAGCTGACTGTTGGAGGCGAGTTATTGGCCCCAAAGGATAGGGTGCTCAACTTAGGTGTCCTCCTGGATGAATGGCTGTCGTTTGAAGATCATTTGACGGCCGTCTCCAGGAGGGCCTTCCACCAGGTTCGCCTGGTTCGGCAGTTGCGCCCCTTCCTTGATCGGGATGCCTTGTGCACACTCATGCGCTCGTTACCTTTCGCTTGGATTATTGTAATGCTCTCTACATGGGGCTCCCCTTGAGGTGCACTCGGAGGCTTCAGTTAGTCCAGAATGCAGCTGCGCGGGATAGAGAGCTTGCTGCTGCAGAACACCGCCCCTGTGCAGACTGCACTGGCTACCTGTGGCCTTTCGGGTGCACTTTAAGGTTTTGGTCACTACCTTTAAAGCGCTCTATGGCTTAGGGCCTGGGTACTTACGGGACCGCCTGCTGTTACCGCATGCCTCCCACCGACCCGTACGCTCTCACAGAGAGGGACTTCTCAGGGTGCCGTCCGCCAAGCAATGTCGGCTGGCGGCCCCCAGTGGGAGGTCCTCCTCTGTGGGGTTCTACACTCTGGAACGAGCTTCCCCCGGGTTTACGCCAAATACCTGACCTTCGGACTTTCCGCCGCGAACTGAAGACACATCTTTTCATTCGCGCGGGGCTGGCTTAAATTTTATTGATTTTAAATTTTCTATTATTAATTTTTAAGGGGTTTTAGTTTTATATATTTTAAAGTTTTTTAGGCCAATTATAAAATAAGTTTTTTAATTTGTATTTTAATTGTATATTGTATTGTCTGTTTTTACTTTTGGCTGTACACCGCCCTGAGTCCTTCGGGAGAAGGGCGGTATAAAAATCGAATAAATAATAATAATAATAATAATAATAATAATTTATTTGTCCACCAAGCCTTTGGCTAAAGTTGGCTGCTCTATCTTTTGCTGCTTTTACTTCTTGGGGTCCTATCCTGTGTCAAATTGTTTTCATGTGTTGGAATTTCATGCATTTTTTATGCCTTTCTCTGCTTTGGACTTTTTAAAAAATTGATGAAAAAGAAGTATTTTGTTTTATGAAGAAATGAATGTACTTTCTTCAAACTTTCATATGAAAGATCTTTAAGAAGGGAAAGAGCCATTAATGAGATTTCACCAGTCAGATAAATGGCAGCTGAATCAGGGGGGAAAAACCATGAGGTTGTGGTTTGGGTATCTTTTTTTGGAGGAAATTCCCAAATTCCTGAAGTCACAGACTTGAATCACTGATAATCATGCCAACTTTAAGACCTGTGGACTTCAACTCCCAGAATTCCTCAGCCAGCAAAGCTGGCTGAGGAATTCTGGGAGTTAAAGTCCACAAGTCTTAAAGTTGCCAAGGTTGGAGACCCTGATTTAGAGATTTTTTTTAAAAAATGACACAAAGGTTAACTTCTGAGATGGATACATATTGCTTCACCGCAATGCTCAATCTGATTATTTTTGCATGATTATCTTTCTCTGTCTTATAACTGTGCTTTTCCTTATCTATTTGGCACAAGGCTTGCAGAAAAAAACTCAGCTCTGCTCAGGAAAGTGCTATGATTTAAGTGACTTTAAAATGTAAAAGTGCATATGCTGCACTTTTATCTGGAACATAAAATTGTTCAGAAATGTAGAAGTAGTTGTAAATTTGGGACAGCAAGGGTTGGGGGGGGCAGAGGAGAAATTTAGTTGGGTGTTTTCACATCTGGGCCCGACCGCCATTAATCTTAGATTTTAAGATGGCCTATCGCCCCACTCCTGTTTACAAAACAGTCCTTTTCAGCAGTTGCAAGAAGAGTTCTACATCCTTTTGAACCCTGATTCAGATGTCTTTGAGGATACCTATAAACCTCTCAAAGGGATGCAGTGGATCAGTGGCTAAGACACGGAGCTTGTTGATTGAAAGGTCGGCAGTTCAGCGGTTCAAAACCCTAGTGCTGCATAATGGGGTGAGCTCCCGTTTCTTCTCCCAGCTTCTGCCAACCTAGCAATTCAAAAGCACATAAAAAAAGCAAGTAGAAAAATGTGGACCACCTTTGGTGGGAAGGTAACAACGTTCCATGCACCTTTGGTGTTTAGTCATGCCGGCCACATGACCATGGAGACGTCTTTGGACAGCGCTGGCTCTTTGGCTTTGAAATAGAGGTGAGCACTGCCCCCTAGAGTCGGGAACGACTAGCACATATGTGCGAGGGGGAATTTTTACCCTTATAAACCTCTCAAGAGCCCTCAACAACTTCTTGGAAGAAATATCCTTTTGGGTTCCAAGGGAGGGAGAAAGACACTGGAAATATGGTGGCTGATTGGAAAGGTGGTTTTTAATGGTGAACAGAACCATATGGTTTGAGGTCCTGGGAAAAAAGCCACATAATAATTAATAATAACAATAACAGAGTTGGAAGGAACCTTGGAGGTCTTCTAGTCCAATCCCCTGCCCAGGCAGGAAACCCTAGACCACTTCAGACAAATGGTTATCCAACATCTTCTTAAAAATTTCCAGTATTGGAGCATTCAAAAGTTCTGCAGGCAAGTTGTTCCACTCATTAATCGTTCTGACTGTCAGGAAATTTCTCCTTAGTTCTAAGTTGCTTCTTTCCTTGATCAGTTTCCATCCATTGCTTCTTGTTCTGCTCTCAGGGGCTTTGGAGAATAGTTTGACTCCCTCTTCTTTGTGGCAACCCCTAAGATATTGGAACACTGCTATCATCTCTCCCCTAGTCCTTCTTTTCTTTAAACTAGACATTCCCAGTTCCTGCAACCGTTCTTCCTATGTTTTAGCCTCCAGTCCCCTACTCATCTTTGTTGGTCTTCTCTGCACTCTTTCTAGAGTCTCCACATCTTTTTTACATCGTGGTGACCTTAATGGTCCATTGACAAAGGTGTGTGGGGTGGGGCTGAGTTTCTGCCTCCCTTTTAGGGAAAATATTCTGCCCTTTTAATATTTCCTAAAATATCTCATTTTCCTAGGAGAGGGGTGGGTGTTAACTTCCTACAAACTCTTAGAGAGCTAACAACCAGATGACTGCAAAGAATATAAACCATTCAATTTCCCAGTCAGAACTGAAGAAGCTTCTAGGATGAGAAGTAAAACCTTTTCAAGGGAAAAAAAAAACCAAGTTTCCTTTTGGAAAAACACTTTTGAGTATTGCACCAGGGTTGACACATGGTTGAATTATGGATGAACAACCTGGCCCACAGGAGCCATCATCCTCTGCAGAGCCATGGGCAGCCCCATTCTCTTTTCTCAATGACCCCAGTGCCATGTAGGGCAGGCCAATAAGTACCAGTAATCTGTTACCAAAAGCCAGTCAGCACCCAAATCTTGGCCTGATTTGCCCACCAGTCTGCAATAGATCACTGGGAGGAAGGAGCAAAACTTGCGGTCTCCTTCTTCTACCCAATGACCTTACTCAAGATTGCAAGAGGGTGTTGGAAGAAATTCCATCTGGGTTCAGTTCCAAGTGGGGGAAAAAAACACTGGAAACATGGAGACTGTTTGAAAAGATGGTTTAATGGCGGACAGGATCACATGGTTTGAGTTCCTGAACAGAAAAGAGCCGAGATGCTGAGCATGTCTTGGTTTTATGCCCTCTCTGAGCTTTGAACTTCCTGGGGCACAGGAAGAGTATCCTGATTGGTTGTCAAACTCCCAGCGGGTGGCGGGTCTTAGCTAGCCTTGCTGGCTGATGTAATCTTCCCAGGTGCCATGTGGGAAATTTCTATTGCTAGATGGGTCCTATTGTGTTGCAGATGATGGTCCATTAGCAAAGGTGGGGGGGGCAGGAAGATGGGAGCTGCTTTGTCTTTAAAACATGTTTTTCCATTTCTCATCCCGGGAAATATATGTTTCCTTTTTAATATTTCCTAAAATATTTCATTCTTCTAGGAGAGAGGTGGGTGCTAACTTCCTACAGGGGAGTGGGACAAATATTTGTGAAAATTTGCATTTTCCCAAAGGAAAGCAACTGGGTGCATAGAATGTTGACCTTGATGTCCCAAATGATCAACTAGTAGGACTTTAAAAGGATTCAAAGGTTCCTGAAAGAAAAAAGGGTTATTTTAAGTATCCATTAAGATTAAAGAGTGAATTGCTTGAAGCAAGCAAGCCTGACGGATATTGAACTCTTTTAATTCATGAATAGCAAAGAGGATGCCTAAACCGGCTCTAATTCCTGCCTCTCTGACTACTTTGAAACTCGTCCTGTTTAAGGCTTGTGAAATGCTCCCCAAATCTTTTATGAATGTTAAGGGCTGCAGATTTATGAAGTATCCTTCATTGGCAGTCTGTATTAATCTGCCCTATAACTCTGCAGCCTGTTTTAGCTTGCACTGTAAGGGGAGCCAAGGTGGCATGACCTATTATATCCAGAACTTGCTCATCCATGGGCCAATGGTTTCCAGCTCTCATTTCACAGTGCCTGATGCCTTGGGAGCAGATGTCTGTTGCCAATGAAGCTGAACTGAAATTTCCACCTACCGCTAAGTTAAGTCAGCACAGCTGCCAGGAGCTCTTTTATATTCCTATTTTTCCAGGTTTGTTTAGGTGTTGTTTAGAAGAGTCCTCCACTCCTCTGCTCGCAATAAAATACCTTATGCCACCAGACTCCAAATGTTGGGCGTAGACAACTTAGAACTAGGCAGACTTCAGTCTGCCCTAAGCATAGTACATAAAATTATCTACCACAGTGTCTTACCTGTCAATGACTACTTCAGCTTCAACCGCAACAATACATGAGCAAATAACAGATACAAGCTCAAGGTAAAATGCTCCAAACTCGATTGCAGAAAATATGACTTCCGTAACAGAGCAGTCAATGGCTGGAATGCACTACCTGACTCTGTGGTTTTTTTCCCAAACCCCCAAAACTTTAACCTTAGACTATCTACTGTTGACCTCACCCCATTCCTAAGACGTCTGTAAGGGGCGTGCATAAGAGCACCTGCGTGCCTACCGTCCCTGTCCTAATGTTCCTTTTTACTTACTCTTTTCATGTATCCAAATCATGTTTATACTTTTACCTGTTGTCTTATATATGACTGATAAAAATAAATAAATAAAAAATAAAAATAAAATTGTGAAGTCAAGGCCGGGTGTAAAATAGACTGAAAGCAGCAAACCAAAAGGAGGGTCATTTGTATCCTAAAAGGGAGGCAGAAATTCACACACGCCCATCTTTGTCAATGGGCCATTAAGGCCTGGGCCAGTCTATTCTACCTAACAAAGATCTACCACCTTCAAGACCCTTCATTACATCATCACCTAGCAAGGCTCAACCAAGCCTGGGACATAGACAGCCTACAAAGTTATCCCTGCATGGCCCCATGGGAGTCTGACAACCAATCAGAATACAAGCTCAAATTCAAAGCCCAACAGAAAGCATAAAACCCAGGCACTCTCAGCATCTCTGCCCTTTTCTGCTCAGGAGCTCAAGCCATGTGGTCCTGTTCATCAATAAGTCTTCTTTCCAAGCAATTCCCATGAATCCAGTGTTTTTTTCCCCACCTGGAACTGAACCCAGAAGGATATTTTTTCCAACATACATTCAGAGGATGTTCAGTTTCAACTTTCTCATATTTTAAAGGTTAACCTTCAGTTGAAACCAAAACTTTTCCTCCTGGGATGGACAGATAAAAGAGTTCGAAAAAGAGCCATGGAGCACTGTTTTTGTATATGACAACTGCAGTGAGATTATTGTTTGCACAAAAATGGAAAGATTTGGCAATGCCTTCAGTAGAAGAATGGTTGGTGAAGACGACAGAACTTGCTGAAATGGCTAAATTGACTTGTTTGAGTAGAGAAAATGCAATCTCTGCATTTATTAGTGATTGGAAACCCCTTATGAACTTTTTGCATCCAAAAAAAAAAAAAAATGAACTCATGATTTATAGTTTTGATAAATAGACCAGATAGATTATAGAAAGAAGAGAGTCATAATGTAACTTGAGAGAGAGAAGATAAAATATAATTATACTTATAAAATATGTGAAGATCAGAAACCAATGTCAGGGTTTCAAGTAACACCCCCTAACAGAAATAAAACTCCAAGGCAAGCAACAGTTCCATTTTATTAGAGATGTCATATTGGCACATCTGGGAAAACCCGAATCTGAAAGGCCCCCAGGTTTTTCCCACCCAAAGGAAAGTTCAAGTCCCTGCACCCACATGTCCATCACATGGCCCAATCAGGTCACCATCCCAACTAGAGTTGTTTCCCAGTCACACCTCTTCAGGTACAGGCTGAACGTCCTTGACTCCCAGGAAAAGAATGTTGTTATGGCTATACATTTCACCCTGTCTCCATCCCCCTCCCATTTCTAACAGCAGGCCTATCCACCAAGTGTGGCAGCCCTGAAGATCCAAAGTAAAAGATGGCCTCTATGGCTGACAACCACTTTGTATCTTTCTTTATATTCTAGTTTACATTTACTTTTTCTTTTGGCACTTTAGCGCTCCATCTCTCTCCCTCTCTCTCTCCCTCTCTCTCTCTCTCATTCTCTCTCTCTCTCTCCCTCTCCCTCCCTCCCTCCCTCCTTCCCTCCTTTTCTCTTTCTTCTTTTTCATTCTATTTGTAGCAATTCTTACCACTGTTAAAACTTTCAATAAAAATATATTAAAAGGAGAAATTTAAACTGGACCATATTTGAATATGGGAACTGGGAAGTCTTTTATGTATTTCTTAAGCTGAAAACCAACCAGGTGACCAAGTAGTTGCCAAGATGAAATAGAATATTCTTTTTCACCTAAGGTGTGTGTGTGTTTGTGTGTGTGTGTGTGTGTGTATCAGTTGTTTGGGACGCAGCCTGTGAGACATCCTTGCTCCATCTCTTGATGGAATCGTGAGCTACAAATCTATATTTATTTGCAATATTTATCAGAGAGAAAATGTACCTTTTACTTTATTTTACCCTGTTTCCCCGAAAAGAAGACTTCCCCGAATAATAAGCCCAATTGGGTTTTTGAGCACATGCGCTAAAATAAGCCCTCCCCGAAAATAAGCCCTCCCCAAAAATATTTATGCACATGCGCAGCCAGTCCCCTCCATTTCCTGGGGTTAGGGTTAGGGAGGCAGAGATGGAAATAAGGTAAGCTGGCAAGAGGAGCCCCATCTTGTTCCACGTGCCCCAGAATAATAAGATCTCCCCCCAAAATAAGGCCAAACACTTATTTTGGGGTTCAAAAAAATATAAGACAGGGTCTTATTTTCAGGAAAACATGGTATTTGTGTGCATACGCTCCCAGATTCAGTTTTTGACATATTTAGTTTTAAATACAATGAGGGGGAGGAAGGGGCTTACTGAAAACGGGCCATTTAATCATTGCCAATTTGAATAGATCATCAATCAGTATACTATCCAGGTCTGTGTCTTAGAACATAGAATATGTTATGTCCTCCTTGCCTCCATCCGAACGATGGCTTAATTAGCAGGCTCTTATCAGCTCTGGCAGCAAAAGAGCCAGCTTCTGCCAAGAGTCTTCGTTGGCTGCCAAGACGCTGGTGAGTCACAACCTTCAGCTCTAGTCAATCCGTGGATTTGCCTGATACAAAGAGACACACCAGCTCTTGCTGCCTTTTATATCCTGTGGGGTGTGGCTCCATGACTCAACACTTCCTAGGCCTGCCCCTCCCCTGCTTCTGTTGTTCTCCTCTCTCCTGCCTAGGAAACCTGGGATTGAGCCAAGCCTGATTGCTGTCAGCTGGGTCTCCAGGCGTGGCCTGGGGGGAGGGAAGAGTCAGGGGAAGGAGGCCTCGTTATCTCTTTCGCTTGGCCTGCTTCTGGCTCCTGGAACTGATCCAGGGAGGCCGCTGCTTCTGAGGTAAGTCCTGATGGCCCTTCCCCCTCACTGTCCAAGTCACTTTCTGGCAGCAGACCCGCTCCAAGGCACTTTTGGGCATGGTGCCAGGTTCAGGGGCAGGAGCACAACAGAATAATAGGGTTGGAAGGAACCGTGGAGGTCTTCTAGTCCAACCCCCTGCTTAAGCAAGAGACCCTATACCATTCTGAACAAATAGCTGTCCAGTCTCTTCTTGAAAACCTTCCATGATGGAGCACCCACAACTTCCGGAGACAAACTGTTCTACTAATTAATTGTTTTTACTGTCAGGAAATGTCTCCTTAGTTCTAGATTGTCTCTTTCTCTTCTACCTATTCCAGTCCTGCCCTGAGTTATTTTGGAGGATAGCTCTTTTCCAGAATATCCCCTCAAGCCTTGGAGACAGCTATCATATTATCTCTAGTCCTCATCTTCATTAGACTAGACATACCTATGATGACTTCCAGAATTCTTAGCCATAGCCCTGATAGCCAGAGAATTCTGGAAATGGGCGTCCATACATCTGAGGGGCACCCAGTTGACAAAAGCAAGAATAAGTAATAGGTGGTGAAATCCACATTTTTTTACTGCTGGTTCTGTGGGCTTGGCTTGGTGGGCGTGGTGTGGCTTGGTGGGTGTGGCTTGGTGGGCATGGCAGGGGAAGAATACTGCAAAATCTCCATTCCCTCCCCACTCCTGGGTGAAGGATATTACAAAATCTCCATTCCCACCCACTCTGGTATTACCAGAGGTGGTATTTTCTGCTTCTCTGAACTCTCAAAATTTTCGCTAGTGGTTCTCCGAACTGCTCAAAATTTCCACTATCGGTTCTCCAGAACCTGTCAGAACCTGCTGGATTTCACTTCTGGAGCTGCCCCACAATGGGGTAGGTTCTCATCTTATTTTATCAAGTTGTATCACCCTTCCAGAATATCTCATATTTATCTGAAAAGACTACTGGAACTACTTGCAAGTTTATGTTTCTAAATTTTATAGAGCATCCATATTTTACAGAAAGTCCATAAATCTTTGTTGATTTACAACCTGAACTGAAATATATAGTCATCTCGCTATGTAAATGGATTTTTTTCCTAAGTTTTCCCTGGGTTGTAACTCAAAGAAAGAAAGAGTGAGTTCCTCTTAAAAAAAGTCTGGGAAAGTTTTTTGGACATGTGCATATTTTACTTGACAGATTGCACCTGCAAAGACCCAATTATAACTCTACAGTCTCACAATATGTACTTAATTTCAAAATGGATCAATGTCCACAAAATTATACACATAAATAACATATTCATTAAAAGACACTTCCTTTTTCTTTTTGATCTTCCTTGTTTGTCTCATTAAGTTAGGGAAGAAAAGGATACCCCTTGGCAATCATTTCTCTAAGTGGGTTTTCACTCATCTTAGCTTTAACTTCCTACACTGGCTTAGCCATGATTTAGAAAGAACAGTTCAGCAATTTTATTATCTCCCTGTCAATATTTCACTGCTATTGTCCTCCCAACCAAACCTTATTTATGCTGATATTTGAACAAGGCTTTGTTCAGGCTGATAGGGCCACTAAATTATTATTAGGGAGGAAAAGACAGTTACTAAAGAAACAACTAAATAATGGTCTACAACACTTGGTCTACTAAGATGTTGTGGCAAAGAGTGTTGTAGATGTTTCTCAAGAACTTGTGCTCTAGGCCAATAAAAAAAATCTCACAGCATTGTGGGAAAGCCAATTAAAAATATTATTATGAAAATGAATTATTGACATAGTGGTACACTATCGGAGGGTACATGACTTCAGATAGAGGGAAGGTTAATATATATGAGTAGAAATTCCCTAAGACATTAAAGGACAAAATGGAATTACGGTTTGAAATTCTAGTACTAAAATTCTAATCCCTAGATTCAAGTACTAGTGATTTGAATCTAGTGATTCAAAAGGAATTGAATCAAGCAAAGCAGAAAGGACTAGATTAAAGCTAAATTAGAACATCTGTAGTAGGATTAAACAGGCAAGGTAGGACAAAATTTGATAATTAGGGGCCTGGAGACTAAAACATATGAAGAATGGTTGCAAGTATTGGGTATGGTTAGTCTAGAGAAAAGAAGGACTTCGGTGACATGATACCAGTGTTCCAATATTTGAGGGGCTGTCACAAAGAAGAGGGGGTCATCCTATTTTCCAAAGCACCAGAAGGCAAAACAAGAAGCAATGGTTGGAAACTAATCAAGGAGAGAAGCAACCTAGAACTAAAGAGAAATTTCCTAACAGTGAGATCAATTAAGCAATGGAATGGCTTGCCTTTAGAAGTTGCAGGTGCTTCATCATTGGAGGCTTTTAAGAAGAGACTAGAAAGCCACTTGTCTGAAATGGAATAGGGTTTTGTTGGAAGAAATATCCATCTGGGTTCAGTTCCAAGTGGGGACAAAGACACTGGAAACATGGAGACTGCTTGGGAAGATGGTTTAATGGTGGCCAGGATCACATGGCTTGAGATCCTGAACAGAAAAAGGGGCTGAGATCCTGTGTGCTCCCTGGCTTTATGCTTTTTCTGAGCTTTGAACTTTCTGGGGTACAGATTGGTTGTCAGACTCCCAGGGGGTGGGAGTCTTAGCTAACATTGTAGGTTGTCCCTCAAGCTTGCCTGAGCCTTGCTGGCTGATGTAATCTTCCCAGGTGCCATGTGGTGAGATGGGTAGAGGCTAATCCTATCATGTCCTGAGGACCATGTCTTAATCCCATCACCCTGGAGCTGAAGGTCTTCTGTGTTGTAGATAAGATGTCTTTTGTCTTTCTGGGGCTATTAACAAAGGTGGGGGCCGCTTTCCAAGAGCATGTTTCTCCTTTTCTCATCCAGGAAGGTATAATATTCTGCTTTTTAAAATATTTCCTAGAATATTTCATTCTTCTAGGAGGGGGGTAGGTGCTAAATTCCTACAGTTTCCTACTGGGGGAAGCCATTCCCTTCTCAGGAGAATGAAATATTTTGAGAAATATTTAAAAAGGCAGAACATTATATTTCCCCTAAAAGAGAAATAGAAATCTTAAGGGAGACAGAAACTCAGCCTCAGCTTCCTCTCCCCCAGCAGATATTTGGTGCCCATTAAGAAAGACTGGAAAGACTATCTACAAGACAAAAGATCTTCAGCCTCAAGATCTAAACCATGACAAAGTTATTAAAACACAATAGGAATTACCCAACACCCTTTCAGAACACAAGCCTCTTCATTACATCATCACCCAGCAAGCTTCAACCAGACCTGAGAGCTCAACCTCAGCTAAGACCACTGCATAGCCCCATGGGAATCTGACAACAACCAATAGAATACATATTCTTGCACAGGAACAGGAAGTTCAAATGCAAAGCCCCAGACAGAGTATAAATACCTCTGTCTCCCAACTCCATGTGGTCAGCTGCACTAGGACCATGCGCTTGATAGTTCTGCTCCATTAAACCATCTTTCCAATCAGCCTCCATGTTTCCAGTGTCTTTCTCCCCGGTTGGAACTGAACCAGATGGATATTTCTTCCAACACTACTTGAGCAGGGGGTTGGGCTAGATGACCTCATCCAAGGTCACTGCTAACTCTATTATTCTGTGTTCTGAATGCAGATGCACAATAATACAGTTCCACAGAAATCTACTCAGGAGTGTTCTGAATGTAGATGCACAATAATACAGTTCCACAGAAATCTACTCAGGAATGTAAAGAATTCCTTCAGAGATTTGGAAGTGAATTGCAGCATTTTTTTCCCCTGTCACTAGATCCATCTCTGGATGAAAGTTACAGAGAAGAAATCATTTGCAGAACAGATGAAGGTTGCATTCACTTTTTAAATATACAAGGTCACCAATGTATGCAGCCATACATATCTGAGCTGAGAAATCCAGCCTCTCCAGATGACAGCCAAGAGTTAAGAGTTGGTCTTATATCATTTTGAGGCCATCTGGTCATCTAGATGTTTACAGCTCAAGTACCCATTTAATATAATTATATACGAGGGCTGCTTCAGAGCATGTGGAGTGCAGGCATAATAGCAAGCGGCTACAAATTAAGCAAAATATATTTTATTTTCCTAGGTTCCTGTAACCCAACTTTGCAAAGCCACTATGCAACAGCAAAAGAAGAAGGTGCAGTGCTTTAAAATATTCTCAAAAGTGGCTCAGTGCAAACTCATCCGTGCTTCAAGTTACATTTGGCCCTCAAATCTGGAGCTTTGCATAGCCCTATTATATAGCAATATCTATATATGTCTATATATATCTATATGCTTCACAACCTCTCTGAGTGGTTTACAGAGTCAGCATATCCCCCCAACAATTTGGGTCCTCACTTTACTGACCTCAGAAGGTTGGAAGGCTGAGTCAACCTAGAAAATATACTGTTTCTAATGCCAATATGTTTGTAATAAAAGCTGCAGTAAAGTAGATAATAAAATGATACATTACAACTCTACTAAAGGATATTTATTACAAGTGGTGAGAAAATTCAATGTTCAAGACTAATAGAGATTCTGACCCTTGCAAATAAGAGGAACAATTATTAGTTACCCCAAGCAGAAATGTAATACAGCTTAAGGTGCTGCATCACCTTCCAATCTTAAATTGGATATTTCTGACTCTATGTGATCTATCATGCAATAACTAAAATGCAGGTAAATAGAAGAATTAATATACAGGCTATCATAAAATCATTTGCAACATATCAGATCTGCCTGCCTAATATTTTGAAATAAACCTGACAGAGTTCAAGATACTTAAAAATAATTCCCACTGGAGGGATCTATAGCGACCACTGAAATAAACAACACTTAGACATGTTCAGAATACAGTGTCACATTGATCTCAGGTTGTATAAACTTCGTACTCGAAATATTATTCTGGCTGAATTGGTCAAAAACCCTCAAGATCCATACATCCAACTTTTCCTGTCCCTTCAATTAGAATTAGAAATAGAATTCTTTTATTGGCCAAGTGTGATTGGACACACAAGGAATTTGTTTTTGGTGCATATGCTCTCAGTGTACATAAAGAAAAAATGAAATATATTCGTCAAGAATCATAAGATACAACCCTTAGTGATAGTCATAGGATACTTATAAGCAATCAAATCATACTAGGAAACAATAAAAACAATATAAATTGTAAAGATACAAGCAACATGGAAATAGCCATAAGTGGGAAGAGATAGGTACTAGTAAGGATGAGAGGAAGAATAGTAATACAGTCTTAGTAGTGAATTTGACAGTGTTGTGGGAATTAGTTGTTTAGCAGATTGATGGCATTTGGGGAAAAACTGTCCTTGTGTCTTGTTGTTCTGATGTTGCAGGGCCCTATAGCGTAGTTTTGAGAATAGAAGTTGAAACAATTTATATCCAGGAGGCGAGGGTCTGTAGATATTTTCACAACCCTCTTTTTGACTCGTGCAGTATACAGGTCCTCAGTGGAAGGTAGGTTGGTAGCCATTGTTTTTTCTGCAGTTCTAATTATCCTTTGAAATCTATGCCTTGTTTGGTTGTAGAGCCAAACCAGACAATTATAGAGGTGCAGATGACAGACTAATGCTAGAGCTGAGTTCTTATATGCTCAGGCAGAAAATACGTAAATTAAATTTATGTTGGCTGCTGTCTCCCCAGTAATATCATTCAATCTATGGAAGGAACTATTAGAGTCACTGCTTTGAGATGGCTGACTACTCTAAAATAATAAAATTGGCTATGCCGCACAATTCTGTTTTGTAAACTGCTTTAGGCTACTTGTTCCTCAGCTCTTTTTCTGAGGCAAGAAGGCAGCAACACTGAGGGCCCACAATGATCAAGGATTCTCAATTCACCCACTTTGAGGCTTGCAAGGGTTTGAAATCAGTGGAGAAAAATGTGCCACTTAAGCACATTTGGAGTGGAGTATAAATTGAGGTGATGATGGCGGTGATGTTAACATTGTTAGTTTTGATTATTTCTTTACAGAACAAAACAGAACAACAGAGTTGGAAGGGGCCTTGCAGGTCTTCAACCCTCTGCATAAGCAGGAGAACCTATGCCATTCCAGACAAATGGCTGTCCATTCTTAAAATGGTCTGGATGGGGAGAAACAGACTCAAGCTCAATCCCTCCAAGACGGAGTGGCTCTGGATGCCGGCACCTCGGTACAGTCAGCTGCAGCCGCAGCTGACTGTAGGGGGCGAGTTATTGGCCCCAATGGAAAGGGTGCGCAACTTGGGTGTCCTCTTGGATGGGCGGCTGTCGTTTGACGATCATTTGGCGGCCGTCTCCAAGAGGGCCTTTCACCAAGTACGCTTGGTTTGCCAGTTGCGCCCCTTCCTTGACCGGGATGCCTTATGCACGGTCACTCATGCTCTTGTCACTTCCCGTTTGGATTATTGCAATGCTCTCTACATGGGGCTGCCCTTGAAGTGCACCCGGAGGCTGAAGCTAGTCCAGAATGCAGCTGCGCGGGTAATAGTGGGAGCAACTTGTTGCTCCCATGTAACACTACTCCTGCGCAGTTTGCACTGGCTCCCTGTGGTCTTTCGGGTGCACTTTAAGATTTTGGTTTGGGAGAAGGGCGGTATAAAAATCGAATAAAATAAATAAATAAAATAAATAAAAAGCCTCCAGTAATGAAGCACCCGTAACTTCTGGAGCCAAGCTGGTCCACTGGTTATTCTCACTGTTAGGAAATTTATCCTTCTAGGCAGGGGTGAAATCTACTTACCTTCCCAACCGGTTCGGAAGTACACACGCCGCGCGTCACGTGTGCGCTTAGACCTTCTGTACATGTGCAAACCTTTCTGCGCATGCGCAGAGGGTAAAAAACAGGAAGTAACTACGATTGAGCGGGTGGGCAGAGCCTCGCACCACCATTGCTACCAGTTCTTCAAACCATTTGGCCACCATTGCTACCGGTTCTCCTGAACTGGGCCGAACCGGGAACATTTCACCCCTTCTTCTAGGTTGCTTCTGTCCTTAATTAGCTTCCATCCATTGTTTCTTGTCTTGTCTTCTGGTGCTTTGGAAAATAGGTTGCTTCTTGTGGCAGCCCCTCAAATGTTAGAACACTGCTATCATATCACCCCTAATCCTTCTTTTCATTAGACTAGACAATTCCTGCAATTGTTCTTCATATGTTTTAACCTCCAGCCCCCTAATCCTCTTTGTTGCTCTTTCCTGCACTCTTTCCAGAATCTCTACGTCGTTTTTTATAATAAGGTGACCAAAACTGGATGCAGAAATTTCAACTTCCTTGCTGTTTTTCCAAAAAAATGGTCTCTTAGGATGAATAGAATTGATTGAAGGAGATTAAGAAGCTGTAAATTAATAAATTCATCAGTTGCAGTGATCCAACATTCAAGCCCTATTTATACAAACAATGTTCAGACTTTCTTCCTTTTTGTGTTCCTTCTGTCCCTACATAACAGATGCCCATTTTTTTGAGAGAACTGGCCTGCTAGCATATGTTCTTGTTTTTACAAGGATCAGATTGTTCTTATCTTCCTTTTTGCTGCCAGCGTGAGATTTCAGTTTTATCCCTCCCAAAAGGCCAGCTTGTTTGTTTCTTTAAAAGGCCAAGCCTATCCTTCTGTGTTCGTGACCATTTTTTGAGATGGATGCCAAACTCCGCATCTGCCAGCTAAGAACAAATGAAAGCTATTGTGGTTTGACACTGAATTTGCATCCTCTAGAGACCGTTCCCCAAACACACCTAATCCAGCCAAATCTTCTCAGTGGTTCTGACATCACACAATCAAAATAAATCTAAAATTAGACTCTAAATTCTGGGTTTCCAGAATTGTTGCCAGGAGCCTTTGCTTCAGTGGTGGGATTCAGCCAGTTCGCACCACTTCGCAAGAACCGGTTGTTAACTTTCTGAGCAGTTTGGTGAACTGGTTGTCGGAAGAAATCATTAGGGCAAAGAACCGGTTGTTAAATTATTTGAATCCCACCACTGCTTTGACTCCTTCCCCTCAGCTTTGCTGGCTGAGGAACTCTAGGTGTTGAAGTCCACAAGTCTTAAAGGGACCAAGGTTGGAGACCCCTGCTCTGGGACATCCTAAGTATCCTAAGATCAGGGGTGGGCTTCAAAAATTTCAGCAATGGGTTTTCTGCAGGGTTGCTGGGTGGATGTGGCCATGTGGGCATGTGGGTGTGGCCTAGTCAGCCTCCTGCACCATTTTCGCCTTCCCCAGGCTCCAGAGGCTTTCCTTAAGCCTCTGGGAGGGCGAAAACTGCCTCCCCTGGGCTCCGGAGGCCCTCTGGAGGTCGGAAACGAGCCTGCTTCTGGCCTTCTGGAACTTCCGGGAGGCCCATTTTTCCCTTTCCCTGAGCCTCCGTGCGGGCCCTGCACTTACCTCACATCCAAAACGGGCCATGTGGAAACTCCTGGCAGGGGCGGGGTGGGAGCGGCCAGCCAGGGGTGGGATTTGAAGGTTCTCTGAACTGGCCATAACATTAGCTACAGGTTCTCATGAACCCAGACGAACCCTTAGCAGCCCACTCCTTCCCAAGATCCTTGCCTCAGGAGAATACTGGCAAGACTTCAGACTGCCTGGGGTTATCATACAGAAGAGGGGATGGACTTATTCTTCAAAGCACCAGAGAGCAGGGCAAGAAGCAACAGGTGGAAGCTCATCACAGGGAGATCAAACCTAGAAGTAGAGAGAACCATTAAGCAATGGAATAGCTTGCCTACCGGAGTTGTGAATGCTCTATTGCTGGAGATTTTCAAAAATAGACTGGACAACCATTTGACCAGGATGATATTAAGTTTTCCTGTCTTTTTTATTATTATTATATTTTGTTATTTTTAAATATACATCCATATTGTGTTGGACACAGTTGGTTCTGGGTATCATTCATATTAATCCAATTTGCATTAATAATATTAATCATCTCTATCACATTTATCAAATTTAAGTAATCCTCATTATATAGTTTAAACATACATAAACAAAAAATGCCTAAGTCCTCGTCTTTATCTCTATTTTCATCTATATCATTCTTGTTCAATCTAATCATTTCTCTATTATGTATAGGCAAAGTTATTTCTCGGTATCATTCATATTAATCCAATTCACGCTAACAATGTTAGTGATATCTATCACATTTATCAAATTTAAGTAATTCTCATTATATTTAAACATACATTTTAAAAAATGCCTAACATGTATAAATTTCTAATCTTTCTATTATTTTTATTCATTCTGTAAAAAAATATATTCTAATATTCAGTGGTGGGATTCGAATAATTTAACAACCGGTTCTCTGCCTTAATGATTTCTTCCCACAACCAGTTCACCAAACTGCTCAGAAAGTTAACAACCGGTTCTCCCGAAGTGGTGCGAACTGGTTGAATCCCACCACTGCTAATATTTCCCCTATCTAACTTTATTTCTGACTCTTTCAACTTACAATCAGGCTACTTTAATATTTAAAGGGCAATTCTTTCTATCCATCATCTCTTCTCTTTAGTGCTTTAATTCTCATCCATTTTTTAATTCTTCTCCCGATTAATCAATGGAATAGCTTGCCTACGGGAGTTGTGAGTGCTCTATTGCTGGAGATTTTCAAAAAGAGACTGGACAGCTATTTGACAAGGATAGTATTAAGGTTTCCTGTCTTGAACAGAGAATTAGACTAGAAGACCTCTGAGGTCCTTTCTAGCCCTATGGTTCTAAAGCTCTAGGAGTAAACTTGTGGTTTTCTCAAGGTTGATAAATTGCAGCTCCTAGGAGTCCTAGCCAGCATGTTTAATAGTGAAGGAAATTGAGAGCTATACTTCAGCATCATCTGAAGAATCCCTGGTTCTTCCTTTCCTTGTTTATAAGAAAAGATGAAAACAGGATGTGACAGTGAATTTGTAGCTTGGGTCAAAGAATAACAGTTCTTTATTGCTTAGGCTGAAGACAGTAGATCTGATAACAATTGGGCATTGCCCTTCATTCCAACATCCCAGGGTTTATAACCAGCCCTCTTAATAAATATATCAGAGGTGGCTATCAAAATACTATAACAACATAATAAATTGTTCTGTGTCGGTAAAAGTTTGTGCGTTCACTGGCATTCTGTCTGCTTGCCTAGAATCAAACTAGAAATGCATTTCTGCCTGCTAATACAGCGATCTGGAACCACTGCAGACTTGTGTATTTCCACACCGACAGCAAGGATATGATGCATTACTGTTATAAAGAGGCCAGCTGTATCCAACTCAACAAAACTATGACGGAAACAAATTTGGCCCACTTTTGTCCAGTAACCTTCCCTACTTCTTCTGATTGAGCTATAAGAAGACATTCAATAATTGCTACTTCCATGTTTAATTAAATAGTACTTGCAGTCTATACTTTGTTGTTAGTTGCATAGTCATGTCCAACCAATCACGACCCCATGGACAACATTCCTCCAGGCCTTCCTGTCCTCTACCATCCTCTGGAGTCCATTTAAGCTCACACCTACTGCTTCAGTGACTCCATCCAGTCACCTCGTTCTCTGTCGTCCCCTTCTCCTTTTGCCCACAATCTTTCCCAGCATTAGGCTCTTCTCCAGTGAGTTCTTCTTTCTCATTAGGTGGCCAAAATATTTGAGTTTCATCTTCAGGATCTGGCCTTCTAAAGAGCAATCAGGGTTGATCTCCTCTAAGACTGACCTGTTTGAGCCAGTTTTCTAAATCCCTGCTTTGTAAATGTCTTCTTTGAACTAGCCAGAACAGATGTTGTTAGATTCGGGCAATAACGAGGCAGGAGACCAGGATAGTGACAACAGCTCTTTACTATATGGTGAACCCAGCAGCCAGTGCTGGGAAAAACCTCTCTTTATATACAGTTTAGCCGGAGGCTTCGACCAATCAGCAACGTGCTATTTTCCCGCCAAAACTTTTAAAGATACATTACACTCCTTCCCTCCCAGAAAACACTTTACCAATATTTGCATAAAATTAGCATATTATTTTTCTACGTAATCACGCAGGTAGACTGGGCGTCTCCTGACTCTTTCGGACCTGCGCAATTCACTTTCTGGGAGTGAGTCGAGCTGACCGGAGGGACTGTTTGTTCCTCTCAGCTCCTCCTCTAGGCCATCAGGCCCTGGATTATTTGTAGAGTCGTCCCTGCTGTCTTCAGGATGGGCCGGTTGGTGTCGCTGGACCTTCTGGAACTCAGATAAGTCTCGCGTTTGCCCCGGGTTTGAGTCAGTTGTGAATTCATTCGTTGGGTAGTCAGGGCCTGTTTCGTCTGTTTCTGATTTACCGGTTATGCGTTTCCTTATCTGGTCTATGTGGCGCTTCCATACCCGGCCATCCTCTATCTCTACTAGATATGATTTTGGTCCTGTTATCTCTAGGATTTTTCCTGTTACCCAGGTCGGACCCTCGCTGTAGTTGTGTGCCCACACTAGGTCGCCTACTGCCATCCCTCTTGTTTTACCCTGTACCCCTTTGTAACCGTCTGGTGTGTAGTTTGGGTTTAAACGGTCTAGTGGGCACCTGAGCTTCCGACCCATTAATAGCTCTGCCGGGCTTCTGCCAGTTGTGACACAGGGGGTTCTGTGTTGGACGGCCAGGAAGGTATCAATTTTTGTTTGCCAATCGCCTGGCCTGATTCTGGACAATGCTTCTTTTGCGCTCCGAACGGAACGTTCTGCAAGGCCATTCGTCGCAGGGTGGAAAGGCGCCGAGAGGACATGCCGGATGCCCTCTTCTGCCAAGTACCCCTCAAACTGGGTTGCCGTGAATTGCGGGCCGTTGTCGGAGACTAACGTGTCGGGCAACCCGTGGGTTACAAATAGGTGCCGTAGGACTGAAATCACGGCATCGGCTGTCATGGATCTCATGAGAATGATTTCCAGCCATTTGGAGTAGGCATCGACTACTACCAGAAAGGTTTGGCCGTGGAAGGGGCCGGCAAAATCGATATGGATCCTAGACCAGGGGCCCTGGGGTCTCTCCCATTCCCGAATCGGGGCCGTTGGGGGTAGCGGTCTGGACTCCTGGCAGGCCTGGCATTTCCCTACCCTTTCAGCAATTTCCGAGTCCATTAAGGGCCACCACACATAGCTTCTCGCTAGACCCTTCATTCTCACGATCCCTGGGTGGCCTTCGTGAAGGAGATCCAATACCTTTTTCCTCAATTTCTCCGGGATCACCACTCGATCCCCCCATAGCAGGCACCCCCCTTGAGCTGAGAGTTCCCCACGTTTTTTTACAAACTCTTTAAAACGCTCGCCCGGCGCAGCGGGCCAACCTCTTTGTACCCAACCAATTACAGTTCTTATTGTAATGTCCTTGTACGACGCCCGAGCCACCTCTTTGGATGTGACTGGGCCAGAGTCCAAAGAGTCAATTAGCAGAACTGGAATCCCCGGGGTGGGGTCTTCGATAGTCTCTGGTAACGGGCATCTGCTCAGGGCGTCTGCATGCCCTAATTCCTTCCCTGGCCGGTGTAGTAATTTGTAAGAATACGCTGCCAGGAAGATAGTCCATCGGGTCAGTCTGGGCGAAAGTGCCACAGGCATTGGGCGGTCGCCTGCCAACAGACCTAGCAAAGGTCTATGGTCCGTGATGATTTCAAAATCACGACCAAATACATATTCATGGAATTTCTTTACTCCGGAGACTATAGCCAAGGCTTCCTTATCAAGCTGGCTATAATTCCTTTCAGTTGATGACATGGTTCGGGAGTAATATGCAATAGGGGCTTCTGTGCCATTTGGTAACCTGTGGCTGAGTACAGCCCCACCCCATAGGAGATGCATCAGCTTAACACTAATGGCAGCGTGCCATTGTATTGGATAAGGAGGCTATCACTCGATAGGAGATTCTTTACCCTTTGAATGCCGTAGCTTCCGCCTTTCCCCAAGACCATGCAGCCGTCTTTGCTAGTAATTTATGCAGCGGCTCGGCTACTGTTGCCTTATTCCTTAAGAATACCGCGTAGAAGTTGACCAGACCTAAGAATGCCTGTAACTCCGTTTTGTTCTTTGGAACCGGGGCCTTCCTGATGGCCCGTACCTTGCTCTCAGTGGGGTGAATTCCCTGTCTATCCGGTAGCCCAGGAATTCCACAGACTCAACCCCGATCTGGCATTTGTTCAGTTTAACTGTGAGACCGGCAGAAACTTTTCGCAGCCTTACCCCTAATTCCTCTAGATTCTCAGCGGATACCAGTACATCGTCAAAGTATGGTACCACCCCTGGTAGGCCCTGCAATAGCCGCTCCATTAGGTTCTGGAATAACCCTGGAGCCACACTAACCCCAAACTGTAACCGGGTGCACTTAAAAGCCCCTCTGTGAGTCACAATTGTCTGCGCTTCGGCTGTGCTGCTATCTACGGGCAGCTGTTGATAGGCTTGGGCCAAGTCTAGCTTGGCAAAAACTTGCCCTTGCCCCATTGAGTGCAGTAAGTGCTGTACCACCGAACGGGTAGCACTCTTTGCAACGCTTTGTTGCGTTGCCTTATAGTCAGCGCAAATCCGGACCGACCCGTCCGGTTTGATTGGGGTGACTATAGGGGTCTCCCACTTAGCATGGTCAACTGGCACTAGAATTCCCTGGTTTACTAGCTTGTCCAGTTCCCGGTCAATCCTGGGCTTTAGGGCGAACGGGACCCTCCTAGCCTTTAGACGGATAGGGGCAACTTGGGGGTCTAAGTTAAAAGAGATAGGGGTCCCCGTGTACTTGCCCAGGCAGTCTCTGAAAACGTCCCCAAATTCTTTCACGAGTGCGTCTTTGAGGTTGACTTCGTTTCTGAAGATTCCAGTCACTCCCATGCCCAATGCTCGGAACCAGTCCAGTCCCAACAAGCTTGGCAGGGTCCCATCGACTATGGTGATGGGCAGAGTTTTCTTGTATTGTCCATACTTGATGTGGACGGACGTTACCCCTCGAACAGGGATGCGATTCCCTTGGTAGTCTTGTACCTTTAATTTCTGTGTTTTCAGCTTGCGCTTTGCGATGGCGGGTAAGGCTTTCACGAGAGTGTTCCAGGACATGATCGTGATCGCTGAGCCTGTGTCCACCTCAATCGGCACGGCACCCCTCAATCTTTGGCTTGTAAAGATTTTTTTCTAGGCGTGTTGCTGCGTGACCCACTCTCACGACAGTCTGATTCAACTTCGCGCCTTTTTTGAATTGACCAATCGCGGGCTGCTTCGCCGTTCCCGTGCTCTGGTTGGTCAGTTTGAATTTTTGGCGGGAAGGTTGGGGTGCTCGACAAACCTGTGCTAGGTGCCCCTTCCTTTCGCACCGCCGACAAGTGGCATCCTTAAACCTGCATTGTTGTCGTTGGTGTTGCCCTCCGCAACTCGCGCAGTCACCCCGGTTTTCTTTCTCCGGCCTTCCGGTGTGGAAGACTCCTTCCTCCTCCTCACCGTCCGATTCAGCCTGCACCTCTTCATTGTGGACCGGGGTTGATTTCGCACCAGCCGTTGGTGCGAGCGGCTTTTGTAGGGTTTCCGCCACTTGGGTAGACATCTCGTGAGCCCTGGCTTCGTCCAAGGCGTTTGCCAGCGTTAGGTTGCTCTTTAGACAGCAGCCGCCTCCGCAAACGGATGTCCCTGACCCCGCGGATGAGTTGCTCCAGCAATGCCTCATCCAAGTCTCGGTACTCGCAATGTTTTGAGGCTTTCCTCAGGGCGGCCATGTATGCGCTGATGGACTCGCCCTCTTGCTGCCTGCGCTCCCCGAATTCGAACCGTTGCACGTACTTGGACGGCGTTGGTGCATAATGGGCTTTCAATAGAGTCTGCAGAGTTTGCCACGGTACCGACTGTACCAGCGTTGGCTCAGCCAGGGATTCTGCGGTGTCGAAAACTTCTGGACCGCAGTGGCTCAGGAAATACGCTCGTTTCCTGTTGTCTGAGACTCCTTGAAGTTCGTTCGCCTCGAGGAAACACTTGAAACGAGCCATGTATGACCCCCATTTTTCCTTAGCTGGGTCGAATGGCGCTGGCGGTGTGTAGCCGGACATCGCTGCTTTCCGCCCCTTGTTTGCTGGGTTCGCGTCTTCCTGGTGAGTTCAGCTCTTTTCCTGGCGCTCTTAGCCTCGAGATCCCACCTTCGTCGCCAGTGTTAGATTCGGGCAATAACGAGGCAGGAGACCAGGATAGTGACAACAGCTCTTTACTATATGGTGAACCCAGCAGCCAGTGCTGGGAAAAACCTCTCTTTATATACAGTTTAGCCGGAGGCTTCGACCAATCAGCAACGTGCTATTTTCCCGCCAAAACTTTTAAAGATACATTACAGATGTTGTCTCTTGATCTAAGCTCTGCAGTGTAGGCTGCAAAATTTCAGACAATCAGAGAGCAATACAGCTTTCTGTATCACCCTACTGCCATCTAGAGATAGTTTGGAGTTTGGCAGACCCAAATTGGGTAGTTCTAGTATAGATTGCAAAAGTTGGACCATAAGGAAGGCTGAGCGGCAAAAAATTCGGGCCTTTGAACTATGGTGCTGAGAAGACTCCTGCGAGTCCCTTTGCTTTAGGAAAAGTGGATGGTTTAAAACTCTTCCAGCCATGCAGCAGAAGGAAAACAATTAGGGACAGACAGAAGAGCAGGAGTGGGCCACTCTAAGACATGTGAACTTCAACTCCCAGAATTCCCCAGCCAGCCTTGAAGCTGCAAAGTTGGAGAAACACTTAATTATAGTATGACAGTTTCGCATAATCATACAATACAAAAATCAATACTGGTGTGATTCTTGGATTTTTATTTATTTATTTATTAAATTGGTCTGCCCCTCCCACTGTCTTACTGTCTCAAGTGACTCTTTTAAACAATTTTATTCCTCTTTTTAATAAACAATCCTTTTTTTTCTGTCTTTCTCTGACATTCATGTTATTTCCCCCCTCCACCTCTCCCTTTACAACGTTCATTCAGTTTTAAATACGTTTAGAAAGTTTCCAGTCATGTGTGATTTGGAAGTTTGAACATTATCTGTTGCACATTATCTGTTCCAAACAGAAGTAATAAAATCACTTAACGGTGCGTAATGATGAGAGAGACACACTTGCATTATTAAATAATAATAATGGGACTCCAATAGGATACAGTGATAGTACTGAAAAACTAGAGTCTCAATTTTCAGCTGTTTATATTTCCAAATGTTCAACACTTGGATTGTTTTTCTTCAAACAAACAGTCATGTTTATGACACCAAATGTTTAATAATAATCTGTTTTGAGCTTTGTCGTGTAAAGAAAGGAAAGCTGCTGAGGTTTGGAGGCATATCTTGGAAGATTTCAGGGGCTGTAAAAACTGAATGTTAATTATTAAATAGAGTTCTGGAATAAGCTTCTTTATCTTGTTTGATCTACAGTGTTTACAACACTTCTGAAGGTTTTCTCACAAGGAGCTTGTTCTGCCTCCCTGTTTTAAAATATTCTGTTCGTCTAGGAGATGTCTCATTTATGGAAGACCTTGGATCACGCTTGTCATATTAAATGTCAGGTTGGGTTTATGGAATTGTTTTATTTCCCAAATATATATATATTATTATCTGGAACAGGGTTACTTGTGTAATCCAGTTTAGGCTACGGAAAGCATTCCGAGGAGCGTTTCGATTTATGAGATATGTTGGAAGTAGAATAGAAATAATTTTTGTGATTGACATGTCGTGACCAGGGGTGGTATTCAAGCTTGGTTCAGCCCGGTTCGGGAGAACTAGTAGCGGAGAACATGGCTGGGCCCACCCCGGGTCTATGCTGTCCTATTTAGGCATGTTTTCAAGGCTGGGCGCATGCGCAGAAGGCACGTGAGCAAGCAAGGCACATGTGTGAAAGGCTGGGTATATGTGCAGATGGCGTGTGCACGGCAAACTGGTGGTAAAACTAAGTGAAACCCACCCCTGGTTGTGACCCCATGGACGCCAGGCTGTCCTGTCCTCCGCTGTCTTGTGGAGGTTGCCCAATTTTATTTTATTTTTAATTTCATTTTGTCAGAACACTATACACAAACATTGTCATAAGTAAAAAAAAACATACCATGAAGAAAATATATATATATATAAATAAAGAATATGCATCAGCTATATTAATTTGATATAATGAAGGGAACAATAGGACAGGAACGGTAGGCACTTTTGTGCTCTTATGTACGCGTATCTTTTCTTTTATGTACACTGAGAGCATATGCACCAAGACAAATTCCTTGTGTGTCCAATCACACTTGGCCAATAAAATTCTATTCTATTCTATTCTATTATAGTCCTCTTAGGAATGGGGTGAGGTCAATAGTAGACAGTTTTTGGTTGAAGATTTTGGTATTTTGAGTAGAGACTATGGAGTCAGGTAATGAGTTCCAAGCATTAACAACTCTGTTACAGAAGTCATATTTTCTGCAATCAAGTTTGATTCATGCCCATTCATTCATGCCCATTCCATCAGTGACACTATCTAACCATCTCATCCTCTTCTCCTTTTACCTTTCAACTTTCCCACCATCAGGGTCTTTCCCAATGAGTCCTCTCTTCACATTTGGTGACCAAAGTATTTGTGTTTCAGCTTTAGCGTCTCGTCCAAGGACTGGTCAGGGTTGATTTCATTTAAAATTGACTTCTTCTTGAAGTCCAAGGGACTCTCAAGAGTCTTCTCCAAAACCACAATTCAAAAGCAGGAAACAAATTTAACTGGTGGATTAAGAAGACCCATTTCTTTGATATAGATGCAAAATAGACTTCCTGGGAATTCTTCCAAGCAGCAGATGGGGCAGAGCCGTGGGATGATGTGGGTCAAAAAAGTCAAAATGCCAGCCATGGCTACGCACTCAAAATACTGTTCCTTTTTCATATAGAATAGAATAGAATAGAATAGAATAGAATAGAATAGAATAGAATAGAATAGAATTTTTATTGGCCAAGTGTGATTGGACACACAAGGAATTTGTCTTGGTGCATATGCTCTCAGTGTATATAAAAGAAAGATACGTTCATCAAGGTACAACATTTACAACACAATTGATAGTCAATATATCAATATAAATCATAAGGATTGCCAGCAACAAAGTTACAGTCATACAGTCATAAGTGGAAAGAGATTGGTGATGGGAACTATGAAACGATTAATAGTAGTGCAAATTCAGTAAATAGTCTGACAGTGTTGAGGGAATTATTTGTTTAGCAGAGTGATGGCCTTCAGGAAAAAACTGTTCTTGTGTCTAGTTGTTCTGTTGTGCAATGCTCTATAGCGTCGTTTTGAGGGTAGGAGTTGAAACAGTTTATGTCCAGGATGTGAGGGATCTGTAAATCAATGGATGTGGATGGAGAAAAGAAGACCTGTTTAAATAATATATTTTTTCCCCTGTAAAAATAATGGCAATTCTTGTATTTCCATATCTTGGACAGTGTTCCTTTTCTAGCTAAGGAATGCTTTTAAAAACTTTATAGCACTCCAAGGGAAAATATGCTGGTTTACATGATAATGGGAGGAAAATAACATTATGGGTTTAGTCATTCAACTAAGTGCTGAAACAGTAGAGTGGCTTAATGCTCTTTATTATGGTTGTAGTACATTTGTAACTTGTACACCATGTAGACTTTTAATGTTTGTTTAACAAATAATAGCTGTAAAATGCCTGCCTGCCTGCCTGCACCAATAGAGGAGCAATATTTGTAGCTTAGAGTTGAAATGAAGGGTCTTTGGTGCTCTCGGAGCTTGGTTGTTTGCTTGCAGACATTTCATTACCCAACTAGATAACATAATCAGTGCTGGTGACCTAGTTTGTGTAATGAAACATCTGCAAGAGAGAGAAAAAACCCAAGCTGAAAGAGCGCCAAGGACCTTTCATTTTCCACCAATGTTCTACATGATTTAGATGTCTAGTGCCATAAACCATGATTTACTGAATGTAGAACATGCTCTGTCCTCTATTTCAGGGGTCTCCAACCTTGGCAACTTTAAGAGTTGTAGACTTCAACTCCCAGAATTCCTCAGCCAGCTTTGCTTTGGGAGTTGAAGTCTACAACTCTTAAAGTTGCTAAGGTTGGAGACTCTTGCTCTATTTCATGTCACTTTATGATTATTTATAATAATAATAACAGAGTTGGAAGGGACCTTGGAGGTCTTCTAGTCCAACCCCCTGCCCAGGCAGGAAACCCTACACCATTTCAGACAAATGGTTATGCAACATTTTCTTACATTTTTCCAGTGTTGGAGCATTCACAACTTCTGCAGGCAAGTTGTTCCACTGATTAATTGTTCGGACTGTCAGGAAATTTCTCCTTAGTTCAAGTTGCCTCTCTCCTTGATTAGCTTCCACCCATTGCTTCTTGTTCTACCCTCAGGTGCTTTGGAGAATAGTTTGACTCCCTCTTCTTTGTGGCAGCCCCTGAGATATTGGAACACTGCTATCATGTCTCCCCTAATCCTTCTTTTCATTAAACTAGACATACCGAGTTCCTGCAACCGTTCTTCATATGTTTTAGCCTCCAGTCCCCAAATCATCTTTGTTGCTCTTCTCTGTACTCTTTCTAGAATCTCAACGTATTTTTTTACATCGTGGCGACCAAAACTGAATGCAATATTCCAAGTGTGGCCTTAGGTAAAGGTAAAGGTTCCCCACGCTCATACATGCTAGTCGTTGCCGACTCTAGGGGGCAGTGCTCATCTTCGTTTCAAAGCTGAAGAGCCAGCGCTGTCCGAAGACATCTCCGTGGTCATGTGGCCGGCATGACTCAACACCAAAGGTGCATGGAACGCTGTTACCTTCCCACCAAAGGTGGTCCCTATTTTTTCTACTTGCATTTTTATTTGCTTTCGAAACTGCTAGGTTTCTGCTAGCTGGGACAAGTAACGGGAGCTCACCCCGTTACACGGCAGCACTAGGGATTCGAACCACCAAGCTGCCGACCTTTCAATCAACAAGCTCAACATCCTAGCCCCTGAGCCACCACGTCCCTAAGTGTGGCCTTACCAAGGCATTATAAAGTATTATTAACACTTCACATGATCTTGATTCTATCTCTCTGTTTATGCAGTCCAGAACTGTGTTGGCTTTTTTGGCAGCTGCTGTACACTGCTGGCTCATATCTAAATGGTTGTCCACTAGGACTCCAAGATCCCTCTCACAGTTACTACTATTGAGCAAGGTATCACATATATGGTACCTGTGCATTTTGTTTTTCCTGCCTAAATGTAGAACCTTACTTTTTTCGCTGTTGAATTTCATTTTGTTAGATAGTGTCCAATTTGTTTAAAGTAACTTTCCATTAATCAGAAAAAGACATCAGGATCTTAGTAGGATCTTAGCAGGGGCCCCCTAAAACTAGCTTTGCAGTTTTCCAAACCAGGTGATTACAGATTAGATTCATCCTGTCACACAAGCTGATGTGTGAATCCAACTACTTTGGCTTAGTTGGCAAACTGTGGTTCAGCAAACCATGTACTTAATTCAATTCCAATTTCAATACGTTAATAAAGAAGTGTGTAGAGCAGGAGGTTCAACCATGTCAACTTAAAGACTTGTGAACTTCAACCCCCAGAATTCCCCAGCCAGCCAGTTCTGGGAGTTGAAGTCCACAAGCCTTAAAGTTGCCAAGGTTTGATACCACTGCTGTAGAGTGAATTTGTACTCCAAGTGAATTGTCAGAAATGCAGAAAAGCTGATCTTTTCTAATGTGTTTTTATTTGCAATTCTGGCATATATACATAGTGATGCTATGTCAGGCCTGGAAGCCATATTACCTTGGTTTCTTCAGGATCCAGGCCTGCCACAACCTTACCGTGGGAAGTTGGGAGGGGGGATTGCATGAGTGAAGTAGAATTTGCCATAATAAAACTTTGCAGAGAAGTTCAAGGCAATGGTGTCCGACAACTGTGCTGAGAAGAAAGTAGAGGTTGTCTTCTGTTCGTGAAGGAACTAATTGGAGCAGTGGTGGACATGTGGGAGAAGTGGACAAGGTCTTGAACTTTCTTTTGGGTGAGGAAAACCCAGGAGTTTTCAGATTTGGGTTTTCCCAGATGTGCCAATATGACATCTCTAATAAAAGTTAGCTTTGAGGAATTGCAAGCCTCGGAGTTTGATTTCGTTGGGAGTTCATTACTTGGAACCCTGACAGCTAGCTTGCAAAAGGCTGTTTTTTGGGGGTTTTTTTGTTTTTGTTTTTGTTTTAATTTTTTTATTACTTTTTTGCAACAAAAAAAAGAAAAAAGAAAATACATTATTACACCCTTGTGCTATACATAAAAAAAGGAAGATTTGGGTCTTCGGATATATCCTCACGATCGCCAAAATCCACGTTCTTGAGGTACAGGTACCGAAGCGTCCAATGTTCCAAGCGCAAAGTCCACAAATGGTTTCCAAGTCTTCCAGAAAATATCTTCTTTATACACACCACTTCTAATTTTAATATCACATGTCATTTTATCATTTAAAGCTAATTTCCACATTTCAGAATTCCACTCTTCTATTCTAAAAATCACATCTAGTTTCCAATATCTAGCTATTATAATTCTACCTATTATAATCATAATTCTAATCAATTCTTTTTCATATTTTGTTAATTCTATTTCCTTAATTACCAACAATAATATAGTTTCCACTCTCAATGTTATTACTTTCCCCATCATTTCAAATATCATTTTCTCCAATTGTTGCCGAAACTTTTTCACCTTATCACATTTATACCACATATGTTCATAAGTCCCCAATTCCATCTCACATCTCCAACATTTTTTACTAATTTTTTTATCCATTTGTGACAATCTTACTGGGGTCAAATACCATTTCCAAACAACTTTATAATTGTGCTCTTTAATCCTTATAGATAAAGTTCTCATAATTCTACTATTCCAATTCACATTCCAATCTGACTCTGGTATTTCAATATTAAGATCTTTTTCCCAATTTGTCCTCATCACTCTTTGTAATTTTTCATCGGAATTTATAATCTTATAAACCCTACTAACGAGTCCCTTTAGCCCAATTTCATCTTTCATAATCCGAGATACTAAATATTCAAATTCAGTTTCACATCTATTTATCGAATAATTTCCCCTTAATTAAGGGAAAATTAAAAAAAAAAATTAAGCAAAAGGCTGTTTTAGTGTTTTCTTGTTGGTCTTCCATCAGCACTGGAAGTCTTGACTATTTGGCTTTCCCTGATGTTCATTTTCACAGAAATAGTGGAAGCTGCCTTGGATAGAAATCAACCATTCACCCACTTAACTCCATCTAAAAATGTATCTCTGAAATATATGAGAATTGGTAGCTATTCTATTTGGGCTGCAGTATTCCTCAGTTTGAAATTCATCAACGTGATCCAGTCCATCACACCTTGATTACATGACTTTCTGAACTCTTAAATCAAATTTAAATCAAGAACATGAAATTCTTTCTAATTTGTTTTAGGCTGGCTGGTATTTCTTGATAGTTAGCCTTGGGCAGATATTATACAATTTGCAAAGTTTCACGGAGATCTATATTGTTTTAAAGGTGGTGGGGGAGGGGAGAGAGATGTACTTTCAGACTAGCAAAATTATTATAGTAACTTTACAATAAAGTCGGAGCTACTACTTCTGGGACTGCTTGCCTGGATTACATCCTGACAAGATTGATACAAGATGCCGAGACTGTGGGAAGAGTGCATCAAAGAGCAGCAAAGATGATTAGGGGGCTGGAAGTTAAAATATATGAAGAAGCATTGCAGGAATTGGGTATGTCTAGTGAAAAGAAGGATTAGGTGGTGACATGATAGCAGTTTTCCAATATTTGAGGGGCTGCCACAAAAAAAGCTGGCATCTAAGCACCAAAGAGGACACGTTGGCTCAATGGCTAAAACGCTGAACTTATTGATCAGAAAGATCAACAGTTTGGCGGTTCGAATCCCTAGTGCCACGTAATGGAGTGAGCTCCCGTTACTTGCCCCAGCTTCTGCCAACCTAGCAGTTTGAAAGCATGTAAAAATGCAAGTAGAAAAATAGGGACCACTTTGATAGGAAGGTAACAGCATTCCATGCATTTTCAGTGTTTACTCATGACCACAGAATTGTCATCAGACAGCGCTGGCTCTTTGGCTTAGAAACGGAGATGAGCACTGCCCCCTAGAGTCGGGAATGACAAGCACGTATGTGCAAGGGAAACCTTTACCTTTATCTAAGCACCAAAAGGCAGAACAAGAAGCAACGGATGGAAACTAACCAAGGAGAGAACCAAGCTAAAATTTAAGAGAAATTTCCTGACAATGAGAACAATAAACCAGTGGAAGTTGTGGGTCTCCATCACTGCAGGTTTTAAGCCAAGACTGGACAGCAAATGGTCCAGAATGGTATAGGGTCTCCTGTTTGTGCTGGGGTTGAGCTAAAAAACCTCCAAGATCCCTTCCAACTCTGTTATTCTGTATTTTGTAAACTATTATTATGCATACAGTGGCTCTTCCTATTGCCATAGGATTGCTAGGCCCAAATTAATTTTTTATCCCTGGGATACTGACATACAGAATAGTTATATCTCCAAAAATTAATCCGTGCTTTCAAAAGTAATAAGCAAGATGAACAATGGGTACATCAAAGCACGTTTAATCGCATTATCTATTAATGTCTCTAGCTACCTTAAGAGAAAGTAATTGAAACAATACATTAGATGAGAGTGTGGACGAGCAGTGTGGATAGAAACAGTCAATACTAAGGAATAATAATAAAAAGAAAACATTCCTTTTGGCTTTTGGCTGCAGGAAGCCAACAAGAAAATTGAGCAGAATTTAAAATAATATTTTCTTCGCAAAAAAAAAAAAAAAGAATGTGCAGGAAGCGCGAAGAAACCAAGTCCTGAAATTGAATAAGGAAATTATGTTGGCTGGCTCCAGCAGTGCTAGAATTTGAGTAAAACTATAAAGCACTGTTTCTCAACCTTGGAAGTTTTAAGATGGGTGGATAACATCAAGAAAAGAAAGATAACTGCAACTGCAGAGCACACCGTTCAGAATGCAGATCGACAAAGAGACCATCGAAACAGTAAAGGAATTCATCTTCATGGGTTTCTAAAACCAACCAAAGTGGGGACTGCAACCCTGAGATCAGAAGGCATATGGAACTTGGAAGAATTACAATGTCTGCCATGAATAACATCTGGAAGAGTAAAGACATCAGCCTCACAACCAAATGCAGATTAGTCAATGGAAGGGCCTCTGTGGCTCAGACTGCTAATGCAGTCTGTTATTAACAGCAGCTGCCTGCAAATACTGCAGGTTCTAGTCCCACCAGGCCCAAGGTTGACTCAGCCTTCCATCCTTTATAAGGTAGGTAAAATGAGGACCCAGATTGTTGGGGGCAGTAAGTTGACTTTGTATATAAATATACAAATAGAATGAAGACTATTGCTAACATAGTGTAAGCCGCCCTGAGTCTTCGAAGAAGGGCGGGATATAAATGCAAATAAAACAAACAAAACAAACAAACAATGCAATATTTTTTTCCAATTGCTATTTATGGCTGCAAAACCTGAATGCTGAAAAAGGAGAATAGAAGTCTTTGAACTGTGATGCCAGAGGTGACTATTACACATCCGAATATGGACTGCAAAAATAACAATGATCCTAGGGCAAACCTCACCAAAAATATAACTTGAAGCCAAGATCACCAAACAGAGGCGGTCATACTTTGGTCAACTCATGAGAGCTGATTCACTCGAAAAGTCAGTCATATTGGGAGTGATCAGTGGAAAAGGAGGGAGGGCTGCCCTACAGTCCACTGGCTGGACACTATAAACTCGCAGGGCTATCAAAATGGTGCCTCGTGGACCGGATGCATCACCCGCAGGCCACGCCCACCCCAAGTCCGTGAATGGGGAAAACATTGTGAAACGTCATGTGACGGCAACATGACGCGGTGAGTTTGACCCCCGTGCTAAAAAGGATGACCCCAGGATCTGAAAGTGTTCTGACCCAGCCTTCATGAGCCCCACTAAAACAGCCTACTCGTGAGGAGAAACCCCTTTTCAGAAAGGCAGGAATACATTTTCACTCTTTCACTCTTTCGCATTCACTGACAAAGCGCCAGATCTCACATCCTTAGGTAATTCACAAGCCATAGCGGTTTCTGAGTTCCCTGCAGGGAGCCTCAATTATCACTTCAATCACAACACAAAGAGTCTTAACCAATCTCGGTAGTGGCACGGTAATCCTGGCAAGGAATCCACTGGAGGGAACTCTTCTAGAGCAGGGGTCTCCAACCTTGGTCCCTTTAAAACTTGTGGACTTCAACTCCCAGAGTCCCTCAGCCAGCTTTGCTGGCTGAGGAACTCTGGGAGTTGAAGTCCACAAGTCTTAAAAGGACCAAGGTTGGAGACCCCTGTTCTAGAGCATGAACAGATGTTTCCGACAACCACACCTCCCACACTCCTCCTCCTTATATCCCAGCCAGGGAGGAGCTTGTTAACATCTCCTTCTTTTACTGGATAGCTGGCCCTCAGTCCTACACTGGTCTCCTCTTCGCACTTCTCTGCACATATGCGCATCTGGGACAGGCCCCAGCTGTTTCTCTCCCTCGCTCAGCTCAGGCCCCAAAAACAGCTGTCGCTCCACCTGAGCATGAGTAGATGGGCCCTGCTCTGCATCTGGCTGCGAGACCTATTGTTCCTCAGAGCCTTCCACAGGCCCATGCTCTGACCTAGGCTCCCTGAGAAAGCTTAAATCACACGCTTAGTCCCAAAAAACCCTCTTTTATTTAAACGGCTGTGAACTATGGTCATTCACAGCCCATAATAATTCACAAACTTTCTGTGATGACTCCGACAGATGTCTGCCACAGTCTTTCAAGGTAATGCTGATAAGCACCCACTTTTATCTCCCTTGAAACACTGCCAGAGACCTAATTGCCAATTAGCTTTGCAAGGCGAAACGGAGCACAGAGTCAAATGGATCTTCTCAGAATTTGAACTGACCAGAATGAACAAATTACTTCCTGTAAAGGCTCATGTCCGTTTGCTCCTCTCTTATGTCTTATGGGAGGGACCAATCATCTTCAAGCCTTACTCCCAAGTCGCCCCTTTTGTCTTAACTGTTCTTGCCTCCTGGCAGCTCTGCCCATGTGTTCACTGGGAACAGGCTCCCCCTGTCCTTCTGCCTCACTGATGTCAGGCTCTGGAGGCAGCACATAACTACCAGATGGCCCTGGCAGAGCCCTCGTCCAAGCCTTCCCCAGACTCTAAGACTGGCCCACATTCCTCCCCAACCTCCTCACTGTCCAAATCTGCTGCCAGCTCTGCTGGCCACTGGCGGATCACAACAGCCCCAATGGCAACCCAGGCATCCCCTCCACTTCCTCTGACTCATCTGATGAACCACAACAGAAGGAGGCAGTGCAAGACTGAATGGCTGGCGACGATAGACTTCAACTCCCAGAATTCCCCAGCCACAGTGCTGGCTGGAAAATTCTGGAAGTTAAAGTCCACCCATCTTAAAGTTGCCAAGGCTGAGAAACACTGCTATAGAGAGAAAAATAGCTGTCTCCTATTCCCAATAGCCCTGGAGTTAGTGACAGTTCCTTTGCTACACTCCATTAGCCAATAATAGCCCAGAGCACTGGATTCCATGTCAATTAAGGATGTGGAAGAAATCTGTCATGGATTCCTTTTCAAGCAAAATAGCGTCATCTGCCAAAATGAAAATTGTCACGGCACTTGACAAGCATATCATTCACAGAAACCTCTTTCAACATGCCTGGGCTCATGATTTTATTTTATTTTATCTTATTTTGGTTTGTTTGGTTTGTTTTCCACACTTGACCCCTTATCTCATGCTGCACAGTGGTTTCTAAGAATATGTTAAATGGTGGCATACCATTCAGATCCAAAAAGAACATAAGAATCAACGAATAGTGGATAAACATAAGCCTGTTGATCTGTAGAAGACTTAACAAATAGAGAATGCTACGTACTGTATGTCTGTAGAAGCTGTGTACCGAAACAAAAACAAGCATTTGGTAATATTATAGGGGAGGTGTGGGAGAGAGAGATCATATAGGGCGAGTTATAAACAGACATGTAATAATAAAAGAAGATGAAATGCCAAATGACATACAATATATTTAATCAGATGCTTTACAAAGTCAAGGAAAATTGGTTACCAGCAAACTTGGTTTGGTTTTTGTTTGTTTGTTAGCATATGTGCAACGTCAGCAGGGGTTGTTCAATGCTTTGTGTAACGGCCCAAAACATTTTAAGCATGTCATGTGAATATCGGCCAAGCTGTACTAAGTGGAAAAGTTACACATGACAACAGCTGTGAATTGTTGGATGATTGCATTATTTGCATTAAAAAAGAATTTGCAGGAAAAGGAAAAGCACCAAAAAATGAAAGACAACTGGTGATCTTGGGCCAATTCCCAAAAGAATGTGAGTTCTGCCTTACATATGAAAGCTGACTGGATTAACGGTCACCAACTGGTGGTCCATGAGAAAAAATTTTCAGAAAAATTATTTGCATTTTTTAAATATTGCACTAAATCAGGGGTCCTCAATCTATGCCCCCTGGGCCGGAAATGTGCAATGAACGTTTGTGTTGCTACAGAGAGTCTCCCCATTTTTGTGCAGGTTGGAGGGGGGCAGAAATTCTGACTTGGGGTCTGCTTCAGTCTCCTGGTGCAGGGCTTTGGACGAAGGCTGGAGGGAGTGCTGCCAGTGGCAAGGAGCAGGAGACTCTTGATCCAGTGGGACTGCATCATGGCCTAGAACTGGCTGACCATCTCAGCCCGCTGAGCCTGCAGATGCTGGTACCTGGCCTTGCACTCCTGCAGGTCTTCCCTCTGCTTGGAAAGTCTATGCTCGTAGTCCTGAGTGAGGTGCTTCTGCTGAGCCGCCTTCTCGTTCAGATCCAATTTGAACTGAGACAGCTGTTTTGACAAGTCTTTCTCATGGTGGCTGCTTAGCTCCAACAACTGCTTCCTGTTGGGGCCCTAAGGAGCCTGGGCAGGGAGGCGAGGAGGGGCTGGCCATGCCAACTCAGTCACATGACCACCTAGCCACGCGCACCCAGCCATTCATTAGGCAGATCATATTAGTGGTCCCTGGGATTTAAAATTATGAATTTAGTGGTCCTTGAGATCCAAAAGGTTGGGGACCCCTGGATTGGATGACTTTGGAATGATCACTGGGAGTGTTGAGCTCTAGTCATACCTTGGGCCAGTCATTCTCTCTCAGCTAACCCAACATACAAGGTTATTGTTGTGAGGAAAATAGGAATGTTGGATGTGATGTGATGGATTGTGGTAGGGTGGGGTGGGGTGGGGTGGGGTGGGATGGAATAGAATAGAATAGAATAGAATAGAATAGAATAGAATAGAATAGAATAGAATAGAATAGAATAGAAAACAGAGTTGGAAGGGACCTTGGAGGTCTTATAGTCCAACCCCTGCTTATGCAGGAAACCCTATACCACTTTAGACAAATGGTTACCCAACATCTTAAAAACTTCCAGTGTTGGAGCATTTACAACTTTTGGAGGCAAGTTGTTCCACTGGTTTGTTGTTCTAACTGTCAAGAAATTCCTCCTTAGTTCTAGGTTGCTTCTCTCCTTAATTAGTTTCCATACATTGCTTCTTGTCCTGCCCTCATGTGCTTTGGAGAATAGCTTGACTCCCTCTTCTTTGTGGCAACTTCTGTTCATTAAGTTATTTTTTTTAAAAAAAAAGTAATAAAAGTGGGAATGATTTTTTTTAAAAAAAGCAACTAATTCTTGAATACTTAATTAAATCTTGAATCTTAATTAATTCAAGCTTAATTTTTTTTTCTTTGCAATGCAATAGATTGAGCATTCCCAAGGGAAACTGAGAGAAACAGGAAGAATTTACCGGTGCCGTATCCTCTTGTTGTTTAGTGACTGAAGAAGGAAGGTCATTCTATGGATTTGAGTGGTAGTCCTCAGCTTATGACTGTTGGTTCAATAATGACTCAGCATTACAATGGTCTTGGAAAAAGTGACTTACAATCTGTACTCGCGCTTACCACCATTGCTCATGACCTTGTGGTTATGTGATCACAATTCAGGCACTTTGCTTGGCAATTAACTCACATTTACGACCAGTTGCAGCATCCTGTGGTCATGTGATCATGACTTGCACTTTTTTGGGGGGGCCCTATTCAGGAAGCTGGATTCCCTTAATCACTACATGATTCACTTAATGGCCATGTGATTTCACTAACTTAGTGATTCACTTAATAACCACTGTAAAAGTTGTCATAAAACCAGATCCAACTCAACTCCAGTGACTTGCAACATAAATTCTGGTCCAACTGTGGTCATAAATTAAGGACTGCCTCTACATACCTTATCTTAAATAGAACGAGTAGACATTTTTAGCTACATACTTCTGCAAAATAACCAGTTTTATATTTTTGGCCCAAGAAAGTCACTTGTTTTGTATATTTTTAAGGCGTTTCAAAAAATTTGAAACTCCATAGTCTTTTGTACAGCTTCAGAAAGTGAGGCATTATTGATAGCTTTTCCTATATAAGTATTTGGGGCAGAAAATCTGAAAAGGATATGCTTTAAAGTAATTTTTACTGGGTAGTTGAATACTTTGTATTTGATGTGTTAATGAGACATGAATTAGAAGTAAAAAAAAAAACATCTCATTTAAAAAAAAAATTAAAAAGAATGCCTGCTAAATTATAAATTATGTTACCTTTCTCTCCCCCAAAAATCAATATTTTTTTAATTGATACACTGAATCAAAGACAGATGATTCCTCAAGCAATCAACTCAATGAATAATTGGTGCTCCGATTTTTTTTTTTTAAATGTAGTGGTTCCAGGTACGGTAAGAGTTAAAAAGAATATCTAAAACGAAGCACAAAATAAATATGACTTTAATGATAAAGTTTGATGTGTCTCAGATGAATTGCTTTCATTTGTGCAGAATGAAGAGGGGGCTTTTGAGAAATTAAAGACTTAATGATACTAAAATGTTTCTTAGATCTTTGCATAGCAATTCATTTCATGCACTAGTTACTGAATGATGAATTAATAACTACCATAGAAATGGTGGATTCATTTTTTTACCAAAAAAAGAAAATATCTCCATCAGCATTTTCATTAACGTAAATGAGAGAGGAGGGTTTAAGACATCCATCAAAGGGACAAAAATGAAGTGGTAATTTAACCCAAATAAAACCTATTATTTTTCTCAGCTCTTGATATGGGAAGAAATTCGTTTCTTATTTCTGACATTGTGCATGCAGTAGAGTTCCCCAAATTTTAGAAACAATGATAATTCTATTCAGACCCACCACTTAAGTTTACCATGTACAAATTTCAGCCGTCAGAAACCAAATGAACGAACTGTTAATCAAGAAGATAAGACATACTAGAGTTGATTGGCGTTTTTATACTTATAAAAAGAACATTTGCTTCAAGTAGGATTGACTGAAATGGCAACAGATGTCAGTTGAGTTGGTTCATTCTGACAGCTCTCCTGGAATTTGTTTGAACCCCGGTTTGATTGAAGCAATTGAAGAGCTAATGAGAAAGTGCTAGAGGGGTTTAACTGTAATATGCCTGTTTTATGCATATTCAGAGTGGTTTAATGTGGATTAGTTCTACCTATTTAATCTGCCTGATTAAAACATGATTAAGATATCGATGTTGTTTTTACTCTTTCGTTCTGACCTGGAGAGCAGATTGAGAGGCTCTCTTGAGATTTATAAAAGGCTTTGCTACTCCCTTGTTCACCCTTGTTTGCAGCCCTACTCTTGCGAATAAGCTTTTGTTTGATGTGGTGCCTTTAAAATACATCAGAATGTCAGCCCTTTGGGCAGGGAGTTCTGGGACTTGCAGTCCTGACATACATACAGTATAGAGGTGGGTTTTAGCAGGTTCTGAGCAGTTCTGGAGAACCGGTAGCGGAAATTTTGAGTAGTTCGGAGAACCGGTAGTGAAAATTCTGACTGGCCCCGTCCCCATCTATTCTCTGCCTCCCAAGTCTCTGCTGATCGGGAGGAAATGGAGATTTTGCAGTAACCTTCCCCTGGAGTGGGGTGGGAATGGAGATTTTACAGTGTCCTTCCCCTGCCACGCCACCAAGCCACACCCACAGAACGGGTAGTAAAAAAAAATTGAAACCCACCACTGATATAGTAGTGGCCAAAATTGTGGAAACCTTTTGGGAAAAGTGTATTTTCTAAAACCAGCTAATAACACCACTTTTGGGGGGAGTAGTAGTACCATAAAATTATATATCAATGGAAAGATAATTTAATCAAGAATGCAATGCAAAATCTTTTATGAAGGATTTGCTATTAGAATAGCAGTTACAGTATAAAGAAGAAAAGTGAAACATGTAGGAAAAATGAGATGTACAAAAATTATCACCATGTCAATTAATAGTTGGGTAACCTTTAGCATGAATTACGGCCTTACAAGGTCTTTCCATGGAGTAAACCAAGTCTTTTAGTTCTGCAGCTGTTAGAATGTGAAATGGGTTTTATTGCTGGGTCGCTTCTGACTAACAGATTTCTTTAGTCAGCTCCATAGATTTTCAGTTGGGTTAAGAAGGTCTGGGCTATTTCCAGGCCATTCCAGCAGTGGAATATGATTATCTTGAAACTCCCCCCAAAAAAATGGCATTATTAGCCCTCAAACCTCAAAAATACACTTTTCCCAAAAGGTTTCCACAATTTTGGCCACTACTGTAGAAAGTACCAGGATAGGAATGGTTGTCAAAACATCTTCCGCTCAACTACCCTGGGCAGATTTTGTGTTTATTATATAGCAGGCTTTTGTGAAGTTTAGTTCAAGAGATATGATGGTAAATCAATGAAAAGTCCAAATTGGGTCAATTCTGTGAAATATCTATGGCTTGAGTTGTTGAATTGTTGAATCGGCTTGAATTTGAAAATCAATTTCGATTTGATTCAGAAATTTAATTGAATAAGTTGTCCAGACTGATTTGAAAACATTTTGTGTGAATCAAAGCAGAATCTGATTATGTATCATATTAATAAGATGGCCCATCTTCGGAGATGTTTTTTATTTACTGCTTTTACTTAGACAAAACATTACGGCTTCACATTGTGAGCACATTGGGAGTTGCAAGAAGGGTAGTAATTACACACATGATCAGGTGCAGAGTCGGAATCAGTATTTGGGGAGAACAAGGAAACAATTTCTTTTATTTCAGTCAACATGTCCTTGTTCTTCAGGATCTGTTTCTCTGGTTAAGTAGGATGAGGAAGACCCAGATTCAAATCAATCTCAGTGGATGACTTGGGGCTATTCCCTGTCTTTGAAACTAATCAAGTAGTGGCAAGACAAATGTGAAATGGAGGTCCATATATATTTATTTCCTTGCAAAGCAGAAAGCCTGGGGAATTATAAACATAAAGGCAGTCCTCGCTTACAACCAATGTTTTTAAGCAAATGTGGGAAGAAATATCCATCTGGTTCAATTCCAAGCTGGGAGAAAGACACTGGAAACATGGAGGCTGATTGGAAAGATGGTTTAATGATGAAGCAGAACCACATGTGATTCTGGGCAGCTGACCAAAATGGAGTTGAGAATGAGGGGTTTTGTATACCTTCTTTTGGCTTTGCACTTGAACTTCCTGTTCCTGTGGAAGAACATGTAATCTTATTGGCTGTTGTCAGATTCCTTTAGGGTTATATAGGGGTCATAGCTGGCTCTATAGGCAAAAGAGGAAATTCAAATCCTAGGTATTTGTCTGAGCTTACTTTGGTTGAAGTTCGGACTGCTCTAAAACGGTCTTGAGCAATTCCTATAGCGGCTTAATGGCTTTGCCCGGTGTTGGATCTTGAGTGAGGGCTAACCCCATCATTCTGCCTTTGTTCAGACTTTGCTGCAGGGAGTTTCAAAATGTCCTGCCTTGAATGGATTTCTGCCTGCAGTATTTGCTTTGCCTATGAATAGAGCTATCTTTTTTTTTATTTACATTTATATCCCGCCCTTTTCCGAAGACTCAGGGCGGCTTACAGTGTGTAAGGCAATAGTCTCATTCTATTTGTATATTTACAAAGTCAACTTATTGTCCCCCCAACAATCTGGGTCCTCATTTTACCTACCTTATAAAGGATGGAAGGCTGAGTCAATTTTGGACCTGGTAGGACTAGAATCTGCAGTAATTGCAGGCAGCTGTGTTTTAATAACGGGCTTCTTACAGCCTGAGCCGCACCGCGGCCCTATCTAGTTCTCAATAAACTCTTTATCTCTTAAATGCTGACATCTGCTGTGGGCTATTAAGGAAAGTGCTTTCTGCCTCTAAAAAACCATGTTTCTCAATTTCTCCCTTTGGGGAAATATAATCTGCCTTTTTTAATATTCCTCAAATATTTCATTCTTCTAGGAGGGGGTAGCTGTTGACTTTCTGCATAACCATTAAAAATTACAACAGCACTAAAAAAAAGCAAATTTCAAGTGGTCCTCGCACTTATGACCATGGGTCTTAACAACCTTTATCATTAATCAGGTTGAGTGTAGTTCAGCAAGACCAGAAGGTTGGCTGGGTTTCTCAACCCCAAACTGAAACACACTAACTACAAACTAATCTTAATACCACTTTATAATGCCTTGATAAGGTCACACTTGGAATACTGCATTCAGTTTTGGTCGCCATGATGTAAAAAAGATGTTGAGACTCTAGAAAGAGTGTAGAGAAGAGCCACAAAGATGATTAGGGGACTGGAGACTAAAACATATGAAGAACGGTTGCAGGAACTGGGTATGTCTAGTTTAATGAAAAGAAGGACTAGAGGAGACATGATAGCAGTGTTCCAATATCTCAGGGGTTGCCACAAAGAAGAGGGAGTCAAGCTATTCTCCAAAGCACCTGAGGGCAGGACAAGAAGCAATGGGTGGAAACTAATCAAGGAGAGAAGCAATTTAAAACTAAGGAGTAATTTTCTGACAGAACAATTAATCAGTGGTTCAACTTGCCTCCAGAAGTTGTGAATGCTCCAACACTGGAAGTTTTTAAAAAGATGTTGAATAACCATTTGTCTGACGTGCCTAAGCAGGGGGTTGGACTAGAAGACCTCCAAGGTCCCTTCCAACTCTGTTATTCTATTCTGTTCTAATCTATCCTAAGGACAGCAATCCAAGCATGACAATTAAACAATTAAAAAAAAACTTGAGAGGCTCTTAACATGCTTGCATTCACAATCAGGTGAATGAGGCATAAGGGCAGGGGTGCATAAGGGCAGAAAAATCTAAATTTTTTCTCTACCGGTTCTGTGGACGTGGCTTAATTGGTGGGAGTAGCTTGGTGGTCAGGTGACCCGGTGGGCGCGGCCAATAATAATAAATAATAAAAATAATAAAGTATACAAAACTTGGGAGCGCACCGGTCTACTTTCTTTAAAAATAGAGGCACCAGTCTACTAATTGCCTTTTTTTGGGAGCGCACCGGTCTACCTTCTTTCAAAATAGAGGCACCGGTCTACTAGTCACCTACAGCACTGATCAGCTGTAGTGCGGCCCTTTAAAGTGCCGCGGCAGTCATTTAAGGCCGTTTGCAGCTATATCACCACCGAGAGCTTCAGGGACAGAGAAGAGGAACAGCAAGGGCGGGGGGGAACAGGGATTTTTGCTACAGGTTCTCCAAACTACCTGCCCCCATCGCTACCAGATCGCATGATCCAGTCCGAACCGGGACCATTTCACCCCTGCATAAGGGCATGACTTCTAGAAACCTTGACTAACCACATTTTGCTTATATTTAGTCACTTTAATGACCAGAAAAGTTGCAACTGAATTGTGAACTTGGGCGTGTTACATACGCAGGCATTTTTTTTTCTTCAAAAAATCCAATAAGAAAGCAAGGCTCTGTTACAGTATCCTGAGCCAAGATGCAGCATGAGGCTTAAGAACTAGAAACAGTTTATCATCAAAGCATTTATTATCAGCAGACAAAAGGGACAACATTCTCAGGAGGAAAACTATTGCTCAAAACTATTGCTGTGTACTTAATTAGAATCCTTCCATGACCCGTGCTGGTTTTCTAAAATATTTGTTATGCAACCAATTAAAAGAAGATATCCGTATAATGTTTGTTATAAATGCTCTGATAATTTACCATGCACTTAAAATCATCATCTTTTTTCAATCCCAGGTAACTGGGCCAATGGTATAGCTTTTCATTTCGGTTGTGTGTTCTTTCTGCAGCAATAAAAAATATTGATCCAGTGAATCAACTGTAATGAGATATTTATGACAGCAAAAAGTGTATATCGAAAGTACAGCACAGAGAGAAGATTAACTTCTGAAAAAGACCGCCTTGGGAAGCCAGATTGGGAACTGGGGGAAATTCCCCAAAAGTTATTATTTTAATGCTTTAGGAATTAATTTTAAACACTGACAACACAGAGGTCTTTAGATGTAAATTATAGATAGATGGGCCTGTCAGGGATTGGGTCAGGATCAGTGGTGGGATTCAGCCAGTTCTGTCCAGTTTGGGCAAACCAGTAGTGCTGACTGCGGTAGGCCCCGCCCACCCGCCTGGACTTAATGATGTCCTATATAGCCACATTTTGAAGGCCATGCACATGCGTGGAAGGTGCGCACATGAGCAAAGAGCATGTGTGGAAGGTGGCACATGTGAACGATAGTCCGGATGGATGGATGGATGGATGGATGGATGGATGGATGGATGGGATGGATGGATGGATGGATGGATGGATCAATCGATCTATCAATCACTGGGTCAATGGATCAGTAGATTGATGGATTGATTTTGTGTGTGCGTGTGTGTGTGTGTTTATCTAGATATATACAGATGATAGATAGATAGATAGATAGATAGATAGATAGATAGATAGATAGATAGACAGACAGACAGACAGACAGACAGACACACATATATTAACTCTCTCCTTAACTCTCAATCTCAACTCTCTTTTCCTCAATTTTGCTTGTGCTGATATTTCTTCTTTTTCCCTAATAATCACAATGTCCCATAATGAAATAAGTGTGTTCTCTTGACTGTCTTGTCACCAAACAAAGCCATTGCCCAATATCTGAAAATTGCTTAAACACAACACAGTCCACTCTCCAAAATTCAATTGTCTGCCTCTAAAAATGTCTGTTTTTCATTGCATCCTTCCTCCTAATATGGATGAGTGTAACCCAGATGAGTTTTCTTCTTCGGCCGTCAACTGACTTCTTAACAACATATCACATATAACCTAATACTTTATAACCTAGTCTATACTACTCTCGTATTCCTCTTAGGAACACATTTTGGATGGGAGTAATGCTATAGAATAAGGGACGTGGTGGCTCAGTGGCTAAGACACTGAGTTTGTCGATCGAAAGGTTGGCAGCTCAGCGGTTTGAATCCCTAGTGCTTCATATCAGGGTGAGCTCCTGTTACTTGTCCCAGCTTCTGTCAACCTAGCAGTTCGAAAGCACGTAAAAAATGCTAGTAGAAAAACAGGGACCACCTTTGGTGGGAAGGTAACAGCATTCCGTGCGCCTTTGGCATTTAGTCATGCCGGCCACATGACCACAGAGACGTCTTCAGACCACTCTGGCTCTTTGGCTTTGAAACGGAGATGAGCACCGCCCCCTAGAGTTGGGAACGACTAGCACATATGTGCGAGGGGAACCTTTACCTTTACTAATGCTGTAGAATAGACGGAACTGAGTTTCGCTTGCTTTTGAAAATAGTTTTCTTGCCCATTATATTTAGAAAGCCATGAGCAGCGTGATTTGGTTAAAACTGAGAAAATGAGGAAGATTTTCCGCCTTGTAAATCTGAGAAAACTATTTACTAGATAGATCTTGCTTGCTTGCTCTTACTTTGGGAGAGACCGCTAAACAGACAGACAGACAGTGGGACCTTTATACAGACTTATTTGTTTTAATAAAAAGAAGTCTGTATCCTTGGCTTGCAATATTCTTACGTTCCACATTCTCTGGAGAACTAATCAGACATTCTGGCATTTTACACATCATAGAAAAGGCTCTCTAATTAGCTGAAATCTGTGGAAAGGGAATAATTTAGCGTATCCAAAAGAACACCATCACCTTCTAACAATTTGGGGTCTTGAAAAAATATTAGCATTCATGGGATAGTTATTAGCTCTTCATGGGATAGTTGGGAACTTAGAGAGTGATTTCACACAAATGCCGTTAAGTTTTCCAGTCCTATTCTGTGCTATGCTGTGAACCACTGGTGGGATCCTGACGGTTTAATAACCGGTTTGGTGATCGTGTGCTCTGTGCGCACACACTCCACACCTGCGCACATGTGCAGTTTTATGAAAACTTACCTTCCGTGTTACTGCTGGGGAGTAACACAGCTGAGGCGCGGCAATCTGCTCTGCTGTGCGAATCAGCTGAGAAGATATAGCTCAGTAAAGTGCAGGAAGGGGGAAGGCCCACTTGATCTTCGGAGCGAATCTGTTCGCTCCCAGCTGATCATCGGAGCTACCAGTTTGCCCAAACTGGTCCAAACCAATAGAATCCCACCCCTGCTCTGAACTGAGCATTTGTGCCACATTTATGAAAGCCCCCCTCCTCAGTTGTCTTTCCAAATTAGTTATAATTGTGAGGCAGCATTGTAATTTTGCCTTGAATTTGTTGTTCATCAGCACGCTGCTACACAGTGGACAGCTAGTGTAATGTTAGCAGCCAGCCACAATGTATATGCAATATCAAAACTGGCCTAGGAAAATGCTATTTCTGAAGTATCCTAATTAAGAAAAATCAAGAGCTGTGAAACTTGGTTGTAGAGAAGGCAAATAATTGAAGAAAGATCCGATACATATTTGAGTACTTCCCAACAAATAGATGAATAATGTTTAAAAATAGCATGAAAACAGAGTTAGCAATAATTGTTAATTAGGCAAGCTGTAGCCCATAGAGGCATCGGGTTGCTGAAGTAGGATGTATATGGCTTATATTGTTAACATTAAGATATTGGCATTGTAGTTTGCAGTTCCATAGTAAGCAAGGCATATCAAAGAGAAAGGAAACTAGAATAAATACCAGAAGTCTGGAATAGGATAGGATAGGATAGGATAGGATAGGATAGGATAGGATAGGATAGGATAGGATAAGCAATATTACTGATGATGATGATGATGATGATGATGATGATGATGATGATGATGATTTGTCAACAAGTACAAGGAAACAAGTAACAGTATAAACATAGACATGGACACATTAAAAAAATTTGGCACAAAGAAAGGATATAAATAGGTAAAAAATAGCCATAAACACATAGAATGATTACGTATAATTGGGAACAGTAGGACAGCTATTAGACAGCTACTTACAGCTGTTGTACTATATTGTGTAAAGCTAGGGCTTCACAGCCCTCTAAGTGGTTTACAGAGTCAGCATATTGCCTGCAACAATTTTACTGACCTCGGAAGAATGGAAGGCTGAGTCAACCTTGAGCTGATGAGAATTGAACTGCCGAACTACTGGCAGCCGGCAGAAGTAGCCTGTAGTACTGCATTCTAACCACTGTGCCACCATGGCTCAATGGTTACCATGGTTTGGATAGGACAGGACGGGATGGGACGGGACAGGACGGGACAGGACAGGATAGGATAGAAGTTGGAAGGGATCCTAGAGGTCTTCAACCCCTGCTCAAGCAGGACACCCTATGCCATTTTTAGGCCCTGGGATTTAGTGTTCAATCTCCAAGTTAGATACCCATTTTGGCTCACAGCTGGAATAACTTAGAAAGTTTTTTTTTTGTTTTTTTTGTTTTTTTAGCCTGCATGGGACTCTGAGTCATCTTGAGGCAATCTAGGAAAGCTCTGTGAAATTAAATGCTTCCAAATTAACACACACACACACACACACACACACACCCTTAAGTGGATGCTTCTGTGGACACGTCTAGAAAAATATATATATGTAAGTTGACCATCCATAAAGCAGTTCGGTTTCTTGCTTTGGAATTGACTTGGCTCTTTTCCAAGTAGTCGCTGAGACCTGGAATTTACTAACTCGTCTCTTCCAATCTGTCCCTTCCTCTCTGAGAATGATGGGAAAGTGGACATCAACAAAGCCAGCGTGGGAACAGCGATTCCATGTGTCGGCTCCTCGGTCAAAATTGTTTGAGTACTTTTATCAAAGAGCAGGATCAGAGTGTGTGGCTTGCATGCTCGCCCTTGAATCCCTAGTAACTGATCCTTATCACCTGGCTCAGGTTCATACCTATGTAGAAGGTAATTGAGTGTGAAAAAAGATCCATGGCATCACTAGAATTAACAGCCACAAGACAGGCTTCTACGATAGACTATAATGGCTACTCTATTCTCTATTCATTTCCTGAGCAAAACAGCTACAACTCTCCCCCAAGTTCAATTGCCATGGCAGGTGTCATTTTGCTCCCCTCACTGTGGGAGACAATTATCTCGAAATCTTTTTAGTGTCCAGTTCTACTCAATTACTTTTTGACTGAGGATAACAAAAGCAATCATCTGCAGCAATCCAGGGGACAAATGTTGGCAAAGATAAGATTTTTAAAGCATTCACATAGCACTTAAGTGGCCTGAGCTCATTGCACACATTGTCCAATTGCTGTCTTTTGAGCAATCATATAAGGCAGCCTTCCCCAGCCAGATGTCAGAATCAGAATCAGAATCGAGCTTGGAAGCGACCTTGGAGGTCTTCTAGTCCAGCCCGCTGCTCAAGCAGGAGATCCAGTGGTGGGATTCAGCCAGTTCGCACCTATTCGGGAGAACCGGTTGTTAACTTTTTAAGCAATTCGGAGAACCGGTTGTTGGAAGAAATCTTATTTTGTTTTTTTCCACTTTACAGGGCTAATCCTGTAAGGAAGGCAGGAAGGAACATTTTGGTGGTGTTTCTAACCTAATCTTTATTGCCCTGCTTACAGAAACTGCCTCTCTGGCTAACCCTTATTACATTGTAACAGCTAAGATGAAGCGCCCATAGACATGAGTACGCTGAGTTGGCCATGCTCACACGGTCACATGACCACCGAGCCACGCCTACCCAGCTGGTCATTAGGGCAGAGAACCAGTTGTTAAATTATTTGAATCCCACCACTGAGGAGATCCTATACCATTTCAGACAATTGACTGTCCAGTCTCTTCTTAAAAACTTCCAGTGATGAAGCATCCACAACTTTTGAAGGCAGGCTGTACCACTGGTTAATTGTCCTCACTGTTAGGAAGTTTCTCCTCAATTCCAGGTTGTTTCTCTCTTTGATTAGTTTCCATCCATTGTTTCTTGTCCTGCCCTCTGGTGATTTGGAAAATAAATTGAATCCTTCTCTATGTGGCAGCATTTCCAATACTGGTATCATGTCCCGTCCCTGTCTCCCCCAGGTCCTTCTTTTCTCTAAACTAGCCAAACACAAATCCTGCAATTGTTCTTCATACATTTTAGTCTCCAGGCCTTTAATCCAGTGGTGGGTTGCTACCGGTTTGCCCCGGATCGGGCGAACTGGTAGTGGCAGGAAGCTCCGCCCACCTGCCTGGACATTTCTTCATGTGAACTCACACACATCCATGAGCGAACCGCTGGTGACAGGATTTGAAACCCACTACTGCTTTAGTCATCTTAGTTGCTCTTCTTTGCACTTTTTCCAAAGTCTCAACTTTTTTTTTTTATTGTGGTGATCGAAACTGGATGCAGTATTCCAGGTGTGGCCTTATTAAGACCATGGCCTTATTAAGACCATGTGATATCATCTCCTCTATCCTCTAACCATTCAGATCAAATCTTGCTAGGTGGAAAAGATATAGGTTGGGGAACATTCAGTGGTGGGATTCAAATTTTTTTACTACTGGTTCTGTGGGCATGGCTTGGTGGGCGTGGCATGGCTTGGTAGGTGTGGTAGGGGAAGGATACTGTAAAATCCCCATTTTGTCCCAATCAGCTGGACTCGGGAGGCAGAGAATAGATGTGGGCAGGGCCAGTCAGAGGTGGTATTTACTGGTTCTTCGAACTACTCAAAATTTCCGCTACCGGTTCTCCAGAACTGGTCAGAACCTGCTGAATACCACCTCTTGGAACTCTGTAAACAATCCATATTGTTACCCGCCATTCTACCGACCAATGTTTTATCTAAAGCCACCCAGGAATTTTGGACAGTTGTAGGATTGAATGGGAACGTGCAGAACAAGTTTGCTCTAGTGATTAAGGCACCAGGCTAGAAAGCAAGAGACCATGAGTTCAAGTTCCATCTTAGCCATGAATGCCAGCTGGGTGACCTTGGGCTAGTCACTTTCTCAGCCCATCCACCTCACAGAGTCTTTGTAGTGGGGAAAATAGGAGGAGGAAAGTGTATTGGATACATTTGTTACCTTGAATTATTTGCAAAAATAATAAAGGCAGGATATAAACAATAAGAGCCCTGGGTGGCAGAGTGGTTAGATTGCAGCATTGCAGGCTAACTTTGCCCACTGCTTGCAGTTCAATCCTGAACAGCTCAAAGTTGACTCAGCCTTACAAGCTTTTGAAGTCAGTAAAATAAGGACCCAGATTGTTGAGGGCAATATGCTGATTCTGTAAATCAGAAGAGAGGACTGTAAAGCACTATGAAGCGGCATATACCCTGTTTCCCCCAAAATAATATATCCCCTGATAATAAGCCCAAGGGGTTTTGAGCGCATGGCAATAAGGCCAAGCGCTTATTTCAGGGTTCAAAAATATATAAGACAGGGTCTTATTTTGGGGAAAAACACGGTAAATCTAAGTGCTATTGCTATTCTAAATGTCCATCCAAAAATGGTCCAGCACTCACTCAATGATTTATTTACTTATAGCAGAGGTAAGCTAGATGAGGATTTCTGGGAATTGCTGTTCCAGTACATTTTAATGGACTTTGTTGGGAAAGCATGAATTCAAATTATCTTATACCACAAAGCTTCTCAATCTAGAAAAGGTCTTCCCCCACCCCTTTGACTCAAGCAATAAATTAATTTCATCTCGAAGATTAATAGGCAAGCCACCTCTGCTGCCTCTGAATGAATTCTGCTTTTCATTTGTTAAGTAATATTAGTCTCTTCTTCGGGTCAAAAAAGTTTCTATCCTGTCAGCAATAGCATCTGTCTTCTTACTTTCCAGATAGCAAGAGATGACAGCATCTCTGTGTAACTTTCCATAACGTAGGGTTTTAGAGGAAGCTCGGTTGGTCCAACAAAACTTTTTTTTTAAGCATGCAAGCTTTGCCACATAAATATATAAGGACAAGCTTTGGATTGCTTGACTAACTGAGCAACCGGTCCTGCCTAGCTAGTTTGCAAGACATATTAGAGCTCCTATGGGGCTACTTTGGGAGAAGAGCCAAAAGGAAAATAAATACATTATTATTATTATTAATAATAATAATAATAATAATAATAATAATAATAATAATAATAATAATAATAATAATTTGAAGAGGTTTTCTATTTGCCAGCAAATCTCTTTTTGGGTGGGGAATGAGAGGTAGACTACCCAAAGACATGGTGTTGACTGAATAATAATTCAGTCTCCATCTCCTTCTCCTTCCTTCCTTTCTTCTTCTTCTTCTTCTTCTTCTTCTTCTTCTTCTTCTTCTTCTTCTTCTCCTTCTTCTTCTTCTTCTTCTTTTTCTCCTCCTCCTCTTCCTTCATCTCCATCTCCATCTTAATCATACACAGCTGCTTGCTCCTTTTAGAACATGGCTTATTGCTTTATTTGACATAGAATAATAAAATTGGAAGGGGCCTTGGAAGTCTTCTCATCTAACCTCCTCCTCAAACAAGAGACCCCCATACCAATCCAGTCAAATGGCTGCCCAGGCTCTTCTTAAAGCCTCCAGTGATGGAGCACCCACAACCACTGAAGGCAAGACATTCCACTGGTTGATTGTTCTCACTGTCAGGAGATTTCTCCTTGGTTCTAGGTTGATTCTCTCCTTGGTTGATTCTCTCCTTGGAATCTTGCTTTTGTCTCCAAACCTTCTCAATCGCCCTGATGAGTAGACAAGTGGTTCCTCTAGCTAGCCAACAACAAAATGCAAAAAAACAAGAAAAAGGTTTGCTCCAACCGGTATTCCATAGGCATTTCTGGCCAAACCTGGTAAGGAAAATGATAAACTGGCTGTTGTGTGGAGCAATAGCAGAGTCATTCTTCAAAGCAACCAGTTGCAAAAGTTGCAGGATATCTCAGCTCATTCATTTAACACTAAGGTCAGGCAAATAGAAGATTTTCCTTTAGATATAGGAAACCAACTTTTCTTCCTGACAATTCTTTTAGACTTGTAAGTGGATCACAAGCTTCCTAACAAACAGGAAGCAGCAGGTGAAGCTAAGCAAGATCACATCAAATACCTGTACAATTAGCACAGGGGCCCCCCAAGGCTGTGTGCTCTCCCCACTTCTCTTCTCTCTGTATACCAATGACTGCATCTCCAATGATCCATTTGTTAAGCTACTGAAGTTCGCAGATGACACAACAGTGATTGGTCTCATTCGAGACAATGACGAATCCGCATATAGACGAGAGGTCAAACGACTAGCCTTGTGGTGCAACCAAAACAATCTGGAACTGAACACACTCAAAACCGTAGAAATGGTGGTAGACTTTAGGAAAAACCCTTCCATATTTCCACCTCTCACAATACTTGACAACACAGTATCAACAGTAGAAACCTTCAAATTTCTGGGTTCTATCATATCGCAAGATCTCAAATGGACAGCTAACATCAAAACATCATTAAAAAGCACACCAAAGAATGTTCTTTCTGCGCCAACTCAGTAAGCTCAAACTGCCCAAGGAGCTGCTGATCCAATTCTACAGAGGAATTATTGAGTCTGTCATTTGCACCTCTATAACTGTCTGGTTCGGTTCTGCAACCCAACAAGAAAAACACAGACTTCAGAGGATAATTAGAACTGCAGAAAAAATAATTGCTACCAACTTGCCTTCCATTGAGGACCTGTATACTGCACGAATCAAGAAGAGGGCCGTGAAAATATTTGCAGATCCTCGCATCCTGGACATAAACTGTTTCAACTCCTACCTCAAAACGACGCTATAGAGCACTGCACACCAGAACAACTAGACACAAGAACAGTTTTTTCCCGAAGGCCATCACTCTGCTAAACAAATAATTCCCTCAACACTGTCAGACTATTTACTGAATCTGCACTACTATTAATCGTTTCATAGTTCCCATTACCAATCTCTTTCCACTTAGGACTGTATGACTATAACTTGTTGCTGGCAATCCTTATGATTTATATTGATATACTGATCATCAATTGTGTTGTAAATGTTGTACCTTGATGAACGTATCTTTTCTTTTATGTACACTGAGAGCATATGCACCAAGACAAATTCCTTGTGTGTCCAATCACACTTGGCCAATAAAATTCTATTCTATTCTATTCTATTCTATTAAGTCCTTTGGATCATGTGAATTTACCCAAATGCATACTCTTTTTTCTTTGTAACTTAATATAGAAGCCACGAACGCATATTTTTACATTTTGTAAAAATATATATATATATATATAGTTATCTTTCACCCCAGATTGAAATAGGATTCAGCTACGGTATCTGTGGAGTAAGAGGAAATGTCTCCAGATGGCAGATAAAATAATAGGCACATTTTAGAACAAAAGCATTTGAAAATGTGCACCCAGAAGAAAAAGGCCTTAGTGGAATTTCATCTCCGTAGAAATTTGATCTTTCTGTTTGCCCCTAAAACACAGTATGAATGCTAATGTGTTGCTTGCTGCTTTAGTGGCTTATAGTCAGCAAACATGTTCTTGAAAGAGCATTTATTTTATTCTGGATTTACACATAGGATGTGGAATAGGTTTATAGAATAGAATAGAATAGAATAGAATAGAATAGAATAGAATAGAATAGAATAGAATAGAATAGAATAGACAGAGTTGGAAGGGACCTTGGAGGTCTTCTAGCCCAACCCCCTGCTTAGGCAGGAAACCTTACACCACTTCAGACAAATGGTTGTTTAATCTCCTCTTAAAAACTTCCAGTGTTGGAGCATTCACAACTTCTGGAGGCAAGTTGTTCCACTTATTGATTGTTCTAACTGTCAAGAAATTTCTCCTTAGTTCTAAATTGCTTCTCTCCTTGATTAGTTTCCACCCATTGCTTCTTGTCCTACCCTCAGGTGCTTTGGAGAATAGTTTGATCCCTTTTCTTTGTGGCAACCCCTGAGATATTGGAACACTGCTATCATGTCTCCCCTAGTCCTTCTTTTCATTAAACTAGACATACCCAGTTCCTGCAACCATTCATGTTTTAGCCTCCAGTCCCCTAATCATCTTTGTTGCTCTTCTCTGCACTCTTTCTAGAGTCTCAACATCTTTTTTACATCGTGGTGACCAAAACTGGATGCAGTATTCCAAGTGTGACCTTACTAAGGCATTATAAAGTAGTATTAACCCTTCACGTGAAGTGTGAATTAACACTGTTTTATAACACTTTTCCTCAAAGGCTAAGGGGATTTATGCTCACTGAAATCATGGGGTTTTAAATGTACTTAATTCTGGCATTGGAAACTTAATCATATGTTGTGTGGCAGCTATACAAAAGTGAATTAAAAGAAAATGTTAGCTCCAATAACGACACAACAATCATTATTGAGTTCTGTTAAAACTGGAAATGTGGGCTCTCATCACGAGATTCTATTTCAGATGGAGACCCCAGCCATCCCTATGGTCATGTGATCAAAATTCAGTTGCTTAGCAACTGATTTCTATTTATAAACAGTTGCAGTGTCCCAGGGTCATGTGATCACTTTTTGCAACCTTCTGACAAGCAAAGTCAATGGGGAAATCAGATTTTCTGGGAATTGCTGTAAGTGGTTTACAAAACCGGCATATTGCCCCCAACAATCTGGGACCCCCTCATTTTACCAACCTCAGAAGGATGGAAGGCTGAGTCAACCTTGAGCCAGTGAGAATCGAACTGCTGGCAGTTGGAAAAATTAGCCTGCAGTACTGCATTCTAACCACTGCGCCATCACGGCTCTTTAACAAAACCTAAGCACCCTTTTGATTGCTAGTGAGCCATTTGCCTTGGCAACAGAGGTTAGAATTAAGATCAAATACAATTTTCATCCAAATTACAGTTTTCACCCAAATTACAGTTTCAGGCAACTTCTTCAAACTATTTAAACTCCGCATAAGCAACTGGGACTATCAGTACTCCAAGGTTCTCTTTTGAGGGACTAGGGAGCTTCCCTTGATGAACACATTGCCTTAGGGGATGCCTTAATAAATACTTTTTAGTGGGGGTTTTCCCCCTAGTATAGCTTTCATCTAGAGAACAACATTTTTGACTTTTAAAACAGTGGAGGGCTTTGAACCGTGATCTGCATACCAAGTATTTTTAAAAAAAGGTCTTCTCTATTCCAGAATCAGGACTAGATTTAATGGGCTAAATAATATTTCAGCTGAATATTAAGAATCACATCTTACAAGTTCATGCATGAAAATCTGCTCACAACACTTTTAGCCCTCATATCAGGGGTGAAATGCTCCGGGTTTGGACTGGATCACGCGATCCGGTAGTGATGTGGGTGGGTAGTTTGGAGAACTGGTAGCAAAAATCCCTGCCTCCCCCCCACCGCTCATGCCTCGCTGTTCCTCTTCTCTGTCCCTGCAGCTCTCGATAGTGATATAGCTGCAAACGGCCTTAAATAACCGGTGCCTCTATTTTTAAAGATGGTAGACCGGTGCCTCCCAAAAAAGGCAATTGGTAGACCAGTGCCTCTATTTTTAAAGAAGATAGACCGGTGCCTCCCAAAAAAGGCAATTGGTAGACCAGTGCCTCTATTTTTAAAGAAGGTAGACTTCTCTGTATACTTTATTATTTTTATTATTTAAATAATAATTATTATTTTATTATTTATTATTATTTATTATTATTGGCCATGTCCATTCAGTCACCTGACCACCAAGCCACGTCCACCAGTTAAGCCACGCCCACAGAACCGGTAGGGAAAATTTTTGGATTTCATCCCTGCCTCATATTCATTAGTTAGTTATCTACCTAGCTAAATGTTAAACTGGGGTCATCTCAGAGGGACTAGATGGACAAATATGTGCCTTCTTGGCTCTCCTTAGGAAGCTGCCAGCTAGGCTGGAAGGAGGGGTCAAGCGAGGACTTAGCTTGGAGTCCTTGTGCAGCCTCAAGTGGCATAAGCTGCTCTCCCCCAGGATCCCTGAGGTTTATCTGGTCATTCCCAGAGGAAAACAAGCAGCAGCCTGGGAATATTCTTGTAACATAGAAGAACATTATATTATTGTAAACAGTAAAGTTGCTAACTGTCGCTATTCACAAGAGACTGTGGTTAGCTGATCCTGACAGCAATGGTGGGTTGCCCTCGGTTTGGACCAGTTCTTGCAAACCGATAGTAAAACCGGGGTGAGGCTCCGCCCACTGACCCTGACGTCATCAGGAAGCTTCTGCACATGCGCAGAAGCAAGCACGTGCACACAAGCAAAGCAAGCGTGCACACGTGATCCCACTGCAAACCAGTAGTAAAGGTAAGTAGAACCCACCCCTGCCTGACAGGCATCTGAAGGAGGTTCAATGAAGTCAAATTCATGAAAATAATGAAAAATTGTACAAAAGAGATGGGTCCAATGAAAAATTGTACAAAAGAGATGGATTGCATCCATCAAAGAAAGGGACTGAGTTACTTAGCAATACATTCACAGATTTTCTGGATAAACATTTAAACTGAACAGTGGGGACAGAGAATTAACTGATATAGAAAATTTCTGTCCCCAGCAATCGAAAACTGAAAGGGTTATCAGTGCATGTAACATAGATGTCTGTATGGGTAAGACTACCAACCATGCTATCAAGCAAAACCAAGCATTTAACAGTGAGTGCCATACCATGTGCACTAAACCAACAGGTGGCAAGAAAGTAGGGGCAGTCAACACAGGTTATGTAGACAGTAAACACAAGATCAATCCAAATGGACTCAAATGTCTATACACCAATGCACAGAGTATGAGGAATAAACAGGGTGAATTAGAAATCCAAGTAAATGAGGGTAGATATGATATTGTTGCCATTACGGAAACTTGGTGGGATGAAACTGACAAATGGAACATACAGCTAGAGGATATAAATTATTTAAAAGAAATAGACCAAATAAAAGAGGAGGTGGAGTTGCACTATATAAGAAATAACTACATCTCTACAGAAATAGAGCACAACAATGATGAAAATCATCTTGAATGTATTTGGGTCAATATAAAAGGGTGAAAACGATATTGCCATAGGTCTATACTATAGGCCACCCAACCAAACAGAGGAAGTAGATGAACTTTTTGCTAGTCAGCTAACTAAGGTATGTAGGAAGCACATCACAGTAGTAATGGGGATTTTAACTACCCTGACATCAACTGGGAAACAAACTCTGCACCAAGTGGAAGATCCAACAGGTTCCTAACAAACCTAGCAGACAACTTTGTTTCCCAAAAATAGAGAAGGCGACAAGGATCAGCCATATTGGACTTAATTCTCACTAACAGAGATGAAATGATAGAAGGTGTTGAAGCTACAGGAACCTTGGGGCAAGTGACCACGCAATATTGGAATTCAACATTAAGCAAATACAAGTAGTAGAACAAAGTCAAACTAGAGTCTTGGACTTTAAGAGAGCTAATTTCAATAAACTTAGAGATCTTGAGAAGGATTCAATGGATGAGAATCCTCAGGGGGAAAACAACTCAAGAAGCTTGGGAAATTTTGAAAAGTGAGATTATAAAAGCACAGTCTAACACAATACCAATGAAGAAGAAAAATAGTAGATCACAAAAGAAACCAGCATGGATGCATAAAGAACTATCTGACAAATTGAAAGACAAAAAGGACAAATATAAAAAGTGGAAAGAGGGGCAAATAACTAAGGCAGAATATCAGCAACAGCCCGAGCCTGTAAAGATGAAGTGAGGAAAGCTAAGGCTCACAATGAACAAAGGCTAGCGACAAAAGTAAAAATAATAAAAAGCTTCTTCCAACATGTTAAAAACAAGAAAAAAGTCAAGGAAACAATTGGCCCATTGCTGGGAGAAAGTGGCAAGAAGATGACAAGCAACAGGGAGAAAGCAGATCTACTTAACTCATATTTTGCATCTGTCTTTACACAAAAGGAAAAAACAATCCAACCTAAACAGGACTACAAAAAACAGATTAGAAACACAAGTTAAAATAGGGAAGAAAATGGTAAGTGAACACCTGTCTACCCTAGACGAGTTCAAATCACCAGGACCGGATGGATTACACCCCAAGGTTCTGAAGGAACTGGCAGACGTGATCTCAGAACCACTGAACTATATCTTTCAAAGATCCTGGAGCACAGGGGAGCTGCCAGAGGACTGGAAAAGAGCTGATGTAGTTCCCATCTTCAAAAAGGAAAAAACAGATCCAGGAAACTACAGACCTATCAGTCTGACCTCAATACCGGGAAGATTCTGGAAAAGATAATCAAGCAACGAATCACGAACACCTAGAAGCAAACAAAGTAATAACCAAAAGCCAACATGGGTTTGTCAAAACAGATCATGCCAGACTAATCTTATCGCATTCTTTGACAAAATGACAAAATTAGTAGACCAGAGGAATGCTGTCGATATAATTTACTTGGACTTCAGTAAAGCATTTGATAAAGTAGACCATAACCTACTACTAGATAAAGAAGAAAAATGTGGGTTAGACAGCACCACCACCAGATGGATTCGTAACTGGCTGACCAACCGACTCAACGTGTAGTCCTCAACGGAACTACATCCACATGGAGGAAGTATGCAGTGAGTACCCCAAGGCTCTGTTTTAGGCCCAGTACTCTTCAACATCTTCATCAATGACTTGGACGAGGGATAGATGGGGAACTCATCAAATTTGCAGATGACACCAAGCTGGCAGGAATAGCCAACACTCCAGAAGATAGGCTCAAGTTACAGAAAGATCTTGACAGACTTGAACATTGGGCGCTATCTAACAAAATGAAATTCAACAGTGAAAAAGTAAGGTTCTACATTTAGGCCAAAAACAAAATGCACCAGTACCGTATATGTGGTACCTTGCTCAATAGTAGTACCTGTGAGAGGGATCTTGGAGTCCTAGTGGATAACCATCTAGATATGAGCCAGCAGTGCAGCAGCTGTTAAAAAGCCAACACAGTTCTGGGCTGCATAAACAGAGGATAGAATCAAGATCACGTGAAGTGCTAGTACCACTTTATAATGCCTTGGTAAGGCCACACTTGGAATATTGCATCCAGTTTTGGTCACGATGTAAAAAGATGTTGAGACTCTAGAAAGAGTGCAGAGAAGAGCAACAAAGATGATTAGGGACTGGAGGATAAAACATATGAAGAACGGTTGCAGGAACTGGGTATGTCTAGTTTAACAAAAGAAGGACTAGGGGAGACATGATAGCAGTGTTCCAATATCTCAGGGGCTGCCACAGAGAAGTGGGAGTTGGGCTGTTCTCCAGAGCACCTGAGGGTAGAACAAGAAGCAATGGGTGGAAACTGATCAAGGAAAGAAGCAACTTAGAACTAAGGAGAAATTTCCTGACAGTTAGAACAATTAATAAGTGGAACGACTTGCCTTCAGAAGTTGTGAATGCTCCAACACTGGAAATTTTTAAGAAAATGTTGGATAACCATCTGACTGAGATGGTGTAGGGTTTCCTGCCTGGGCAGGGGGTTGGACTAGAAGGCCTCCAAGGTCCCTTCCAACTCTGATGTTATGTTATGTTATGTTATGATCGCAATCATGCAATCAAAGTCCTACAGCACACATAAAATAGGGCTGGGACTTCAATCATATGGCTCCAGCCACCATTGTGACTTTTTTAACCCTCCCCTCCATGGATGCCTGTCTCTGTTTTCATCGATAACCCATATTACAGTCCACAGAAATATTTTGTGATGGATTTCTTACCATTCAGCTTCACTGGATTGCTCATGACCAGAGGGAGAAAAATTCTTCGTTTCCAAGAGGGGTCAAAGAGGCCATCTATGGCAAAATTGAACAGTCCTCTTTCCACAGAAGGGGAGGGGTACAACATCCTCTATCTCCAGTCTGTAACACAGTCGTTTCAACAGTTCCAAGAAGGCTCCATACCCATTTGCACTACTCAGGTGATCCTGAGGAAACAGATAAACCTCCAAGTGCCCTCAATGACTCTCTAAAAGAGTGCAAATGTCCAGCTGTCTGCAACAAGTACAATTTTTTTTAATTTGAATTTATATCTCGCCCTTCTCCGAAGACTCAGGGCGGCTTACACTATGTCAAGCAATAGTCTTCATCCATTTGTATATTATATACAAAGTCAACTTATTGCCCCCAACAATCTGGGTCCTCATTTTACCTACCTTATAAAGGATGGAAGGCTGAGTCAACCCTGGGCCTGGTGGGGCTTGAACCTGCAGTAATTGCAAGCAGCTGCTGTTAATAACAGACTGTCTTACCAGTCTGAGCCACAGAGGCCCTAGGTTGTTGGTTTCTAGCCTTTCTCCTGCGCTACAGTATGCTTTATGAGGAGCAGTGACCAATACTCTAAAGGCTTTAGCACCATAGATTTCTATACAGTAAATAAATTCTCCTCTGGCCACCGTTATTTTCTGCTCCCTAAGATTGGATTTACATTATTTTTCTGCCTATCATTCCCTGTCTTCCAGTTTAACCACAGAGCCTCTTTCCATAGCCAATGAATTTCCCATCCGTGACATTTTAGGATTTTATACTCAGTGTGTTTCCTTTCAAATTTACACTGAGCCTCATTTGCTCATTGACTTACTCTAGGAACAGCTTGAAATCTGTGTTTTTTTTTTTTTATCCCTCTGAATAATTTTGGATTCTCCGGCGTGGTTTGGAGCAAGGGCAAGAGAACTACAACAAACCGTAGAAACATCTTCGTATCTTGCTTCTGTATTATGGTTAACATCATCCTCTCTGCCCGTGTGTTTTTCAATAGTTTTTCTTTTAGTTTTTTTATTTATACATTTTGCTTTCACATAAATGAGTGCTTTATAAGCAGTCTATTGTCTGAGTCAATTTACAAATATATAATAACAACAGCAATAGCATTCTTTACTTATATATAATAATATTCTTCCAATTTCTAATTTCTACCTTTATTGTCTAACCATAATTTGGTCAAAACAAATCCCAAATTAAAAAGTATTCTGTGTCTTTTTTTCTAATTATATTTTCCTCTGCAGGAGTCTCCTCATTTTTTCCCAATATTGTGCAAATACAATTCTCGCTGCTGTCAAAAAGTGTAATATTAAATATACATTCCCTTTATCATAATTTTCTGGCTGTATAACAGAACAAAAATATTTGTGGTTTTAAGTCTGTATGTTGTTTTATCATTTTCTCAAGCCATGTATTTATTTTCATCCTCTTTTTTTGTTTTGACTTTGGACATGTCCACTACATATGGTAGTATTTTATTTATTTATTTATTTATTTATTTGATTTTTATACCGCCCTTCTCCCGAAGGACTCAGGGCGGTGTACAGGCAAGATAAAACATACAATGTACAAATTAAAATACAATTTAAAAAACTTATTTTAAAATTAGCCTGAAAAAATTAAAATATGCCATGAACTAAAAACCCCATTTAAAATTAATAAAATTTACAAAATTTAAAAATTCAAATTCAAATTCAAGCCAGCCCCGCGCGAATAAAAAGGTGTGTCTTCAGTTCGCGACGGAATGTCCGAAGGTCGGGTATTTGGCGTAAGCTCGGGGGGCCATGTATGAGTATGAGGCCAATGGGTGTTAACATTTCCAACATTTGGGGGACATGTTTTTAAACATCTTTGCTAGTCTTCCCAGTGGCTAATGCCACCTGTAAAACATTTTATATAAGTTTTCCTTATAAGTAGTTGCCATTGTTGTTTTTTTAATAGTTTTTAATTATGAATGTTTAACACACATATATGGGATGTGGTGGCTTAGTGGGTAAGATGCTGAGCTCGAAAGGTCAGCAGTTCAGTGGTTCGAATCCCTAGTGCCACATAATGAGGTGAGTTCCTGTTACTTGTCCCAGCTTCTGCCAACCTAGCAGTTCGAAAGCAGATAAAAAAATGCAAGTAGAAAAAATAGGGACCACCTTTGGTGGGAAGGTAACAGCGTTCCGTGCACCTTTAACATTGAGTCATGCCAGCCACATGACCACGGAGACGTCTTTGGACAGCGCTGGCTCTTCGGCTTAGAAACGGAGATGAGCACCGCCCCCTAGAGTCAGGAACGACCAGCACATATGTGTGAGGGGAACCTTTACCTTTACCTTTTTAACCTTTTTAATATAGTTCAAGAATGTTTCCAGTCCTCGGGAAATTTCAAGGCACCTGGGATGGTCTCACTGCAGTTACACCACAAACAGTTAGAAGGTTAGCTTTCACTTTTAACTTACTCATGATGCTGTCAGGTAGAACATGTTCCTCTTCCATAACATCTTTTAGACACAATTTCTTCATAGAGGCAGATGTCTTTGTTGACACTATTCAAATTAACTCCGACTGTACAAAAAAAAAATATTCTTCAATTTGTCCAACCTTAGAATATTTTTCTTTCAAGGGTCCTTGAAAGCATCTCTGACAGATGACTATTTCTGTTGTAAAGTATCTCCCTTAACTGGAATATGCCGTAAGTGGGAAGCAAGCCTAGGGTTTTATTTATGGCAGTCTTTTTATTGTGTGTCACAGATCAAGAAAATGAAAACGTAGCATATGTTTCAAAAAACCAACACACATTTTCCTGCTTGCATTAAGGAAAAAGGACCTGGAAGAGAACAACAGCTGTTCAGCTTCTTTTGAATCCAATTAATTTTAACTAGCACTTTTATTTTTCAGAGCAAAGCAGGGAGCCAATTATACACAGGCACACATATGGACACATACATATGCATAGGACTTCAGGAACATTTAGAAGTATAAGTGGTTCTTTTAATGCAAAATCCATTTCTTTCTCTAACGTTTGTCCTTAATATCAGAATTAGCATTTATGGACTATAACTCTGCACATAGATTGTTACAGACCATAACTCTGCACATGGATTGTTACGGTCTATAACTCAGCACATGGATTTGCTCATCTTTTTTGCCACTTCTGGCTGGCCTCAGAGTGGGGTGGGAATTTTGCAGTATCCTTTCCCTGTCATACCCACCAAGCCATGCCCACCAAGCCACACTATACCCACCAAGCCACGCCCGCAGAACCAGGAGTAAAAAAATTTGAATTTCACCACTGCATGGAAGGGAAATATAGTCTTACTCTATCCCACCATCACTGAGAAATACAATTTCAGTAGGGCTTTGGGAGTAAATACTTCGGAAAAAATATTCAAATTCTATGATGTGTCTATGGCGCTTAGCACTAGCATTAGCATTTAAACTTATATACCACTTCATAGAGCTTTACAGCCCTCTCTTAAGCGGTTTATAGAGTCAGCATATTGCCTCCAACAATCTGAATCCTCATTTGACTGACCTCAGAAGGGTGGAAGGCTAAGTCAATCTTGAGGTGGTCAGGATTGAACTCCTGGCAGTGGGCAGAGTCAGCCTGCAATATTGCATTCTAACCACTGCACCACCACAGCTCCCTTGTCCAAGCCAAAATATTCCCTATAAAAGTCTATGGCAGTGAAATTTGACTTTAAAGAAAGAGAATAGGAAGAGCACGATGCTTTTGAACTTTGATGTAGGAGAAGACTGGACATAGAGAAGTCCAGGGTAGCTACATGACAAGGACTTAGACTGGAGCCTGATTGTGGGATTTTCTACTGGTAAAAAGTCAGGAACACGGAATGTTCTTTTCAATGAATGTTTCCTATAAAGTTTATAATTAAGTGCTATTGAGTCAGATTTGACTCCTAGTGACTCCTATGATCAAACACCTGACTCATCTTTAATAATATTGGGAGGTGCCTTCCATCCGATTCTTCCATACTATCTTCCCCTTCTTCTGCTTCTCTTTGCTGGGTTATCTTGGTACAGTGTTTCTCAACCTTGCCATCTTTAAGATACATGGACCTCAATGCCCAGAATTCCCCAGCTGGTCTTCGTAGTGCCCCAGCCTTTCTCATCTGGTTTCTAGAGTATCTTTTGTTTAATTGTCACATCTTGTCTAAGGACTGGTTGTTCAGCATTAAATGCTTAGGCATCTGCTTATGAGATTTGGCAAAGAGAATCCTCTTATTACCCTAACATTAACGCTTGTAAGATCCCTGACTCCAGGGAAACAGCTGTGTCAGTTGGCAGCAGTTCATGACTTGCTTGGGTCGCAGATCCATTTTAGCTGTTGGTCTGCTGAGTTGGTATTTGGCTCTTCATGACTGGTACAATTTTAAGCTTTTAGTTTTATTGGCCTTTATTGGCCTTTGCTTACTTTTTTGTTAAAGGTTATTTAGGTTTCAGTTTCTATATCTGTGTTATATGAGAATCAGTTTGGTGGAATGTTCGGTTCTTTCTTCTTCAGAACTGACGAAGCTTCTTGGATGAGAAGTGAAACATCTTCAAGAAAAAACCAAAGTCCAGGTGCCTTTTGAAAAGATACCTTTGGGATGGGATGCTATCGGGGTGAAATGCTCCCAGATCGGACCGGATCACACGATCCAGTAGCGATCTTGGCCAGTAGTTCGGCGATCTGGTAGCGATGGCGGAGCAAAAGTCTGCCCACCCGCCCGGGGCGTCATTACTTTCTGGTTTTATTTATTTATTTATTTATTTATTTATTTATTGATTTGATTTTTATACCGCCCTTCTCCCGAAGGACTCAGGGCGGTGTACAGGCAAAAATAAAACAGATAATACAATGTACAATTTAAAATGTAATTAAAAAACTTATTTTAAAATTAGCCTGAGAAGTAAAAATATACAATAAACTAAAAACCCCATTTAAAATTAATTAATAAAAATTTAAAATTAATAAAATTCAATTCAAGCCAGCCCCGTGTGAATGAAAAGATGTGTCTTCAGTTCGCGACGGAATGTCCGAAGGTCAGGTATTTGGCGTAAACCCGGGGAAGCTGCTCCAGAGTGTGGAGCCCCACAGAGAAGGACCTTCCTGGGGCCGCCAGCCGACATTGCTTGGCGGACGGCACCTGAGAAGTCCCTCTGTGAGAGCGCACGGGTCGGTGGGAGGCATGTGGTAACAGCAGGCGGTCCCGTAAGTACCCAGGCCCTAAGCCATGGAGCGCTTTAAAGGTAGTAACCAAAACCTTAAAGTGCACTCGAAGGCCACAGGTAGCCAGTGCAGTCTGCGCAGGAGCGGTGTTATATGGGAGCTACGCAGCTCCTCTATCACCCGCGCAGCTGCATTCTGACTAACTGAAGCCTCCGAGTGCACTTCAAGGAGCCCCATGTAGAGAGCATTACAATAATCCAAGCGAGAGGTAACGAGCGCATGAGTGACTGTGCACAAGGCATCCCGATCAAGGAAGGCGCAACTGCGAACCAGGCGAACCTGGTGGAAGGCCTCCTGGAGACGGCCTCAAATGATCTTCAAACGACAGCCGCTCATCCAGGAGGACACCTAAGTTGCGCACCCTATCCTTTGGGGCCAATAACTCGCCTCCAACAGTCAGCCGCGCTGCAGCTGACTGAATCGGGATGCCGGCATCCACAGCCACTCCGCCTTGGAGGATTAAGCTTGAGCCTGTTTCTCCCCATCCAGACCCGCACGGCTTCCACACACCGGGACAGCACTTCAACAGCTTCATTGGGGTGGCCTGGGGTGGAGAAGTACAGCTGGGTGTCATCAGCGCACAGCTGGTATCTCACCCCAAAGCCACTGATGATCTCACCCAACGGCTTCATGTAGATGTTGAACAGAAGGCGAGAGAATCGACCCCTGCGGCACCCCACAAGTGAGGTCCCTCACGCCGACCTCTGCCCCCGTCAACACCGTCTGTGACCGGTCAGAGAGATAGGAGGAGAACCACCGATACACGGTGCCTCCCACTCCCAATCCCCCCCAACCGGCGCAGCAAGATACCATGGTCGATGGTATCAAAAGCCGCCGAGAGGTCTAATAGGACCAGGGCAGAGGAATAACTCCTGTCCCTGGCCCTCCAGAGATCATCCACCAATGCGACCAAAGCTGTCTCCGTGCTGTACCCGGTCGGAAGCCGGACTGGAACGGGTCTAGATAGACGGCTTCATCCAGGTATTGGGGTAGCTGTCGCGCCACAGCATTTTCTACAACCTTCGCAACAAAGCGAAGGTTGGAGACTGGACGATAATTACCCAAAATAGCTGGGTCCAGGAGGGCTTTGAGGAGGGTCTCACCACCGCCTCTTTCAAGGCGGCAGGAAAACCCTTCCAACAAAGAAGCGTTGATAATCCCTGAGCCAGCCTCGTGTCACCTCCTGAGTGGCCAGTACCAGCCAGGAAGGACACGGGTCCAGTAAACATGTAGTGGCGTGAAGCCTCCCCAACAACCTGTCCACGCCCTCGGAGCCACAGGGTCAAACTCATCCCAAACAGACTCAACAAGGCGTGTCTCCTCTCCCTCGCTTGGATCATCCCAATTTGGTCCAGACCATCCCGGAGCTGAGCGATTTTATCGTATAGATAACCACTAAACTCCTCGGCACGTCCTGCAACGGGTCATCCCGCACCTCCTGATGAAGGAGGCGGGTCACCACAGGGCGGCCGGGCGGTTATCTGCCGACGCAATGAGGGTGGAGGCGAGGAGCCGCCCTCATTGCCACTAGGTAGGTCCTAGAATAGGACCTAACTAGTGTCCGATCAGCTTCGGAACGACTGGACTTCCAGGTGCTCTCTAGACATCTTCTCCGGCGTTTCATCTCCCTCAGCCCCTCGGAGAACCAAGGGGCCAGACGAGATCTGCGCCGGGTCAGAGGTCGCAAAGGCACGACACGGTCCAAGGCCCCAGCCGCGGCCCGCTCCCAGGCCGCAACTAGTTCCTCAGTCGTGCCGTGGGCCAGATCCTCAGGGAATGGCCCAAGCTCCGTCAGGAACCTCTCAGGGTCCATCAGGCACCTGGGATGGAACCACCGTATAGGTTCCGTCTCCCTGCGATGGTGGATGGCGGTTCGGAAGTCTAGGCGAAGGAGAAAATGATCGGACCATGACATCGGTTCTGTTACTAAATCATCTAGTTCCAGATCATTTAACCACTGTCCAGAGATATAAATCAGGTCCAGCATGCCTCCCTCCATGTGCGTGGGGCCATCATTTACCCGAATCAGGTCCAAGGCCGTCATGGAAGCCTGGAACTCCCGAGCTGTAGTCGATAACAAGCCAGCTGATGGCAGGTTGAAATCCCCCATGACTATGAGTCTGGGGGTCTCAACCGCCACAGAAGCAAGTACCTCCAACAGCTTGGGCAGGGCTGTGGTCACGCAGCAAGGAGCCAGGTACGCGATCAACAAGCCCAACTGATTCCTATGGCCCCACCTCACATAGAGGGATTCACAGCCGGCAATCTGAGGAACAGTGGCCTCCCTCGGCTCTAGATCTTCCTTAATGACAACCGCCACCCCCCCACCCCTACCTTGGGCCCTCGGCTGATGAAATGCTCGAAACCTGGAGGCACAGCTCAACAAGGAACCCCCCTCTGGACCCAACCAGGTCTCCGTAATGCCCATAAAGTCCGCGGACTCCCCCTGAATAAGATCGCAAATCAGGGGAGCTTTATTAGCCACGGACCGGGCATTACATAACATCAACCGAAGATCCAAGCTCTGAGGATCATGGCCGCCCGAGGAACGGGTAGGGACTGAGGGGCCGGAGCACGTGATCGCCTTCAAACATCGAGCACGTGCTCCCAACTCTCGATACGCCCCCCCCCCTCCGCCATATCTGCCTCTCCCACTTACCGTACAGATTGAACGAGCCTCTAGTCCTGGAACAGAACAACCCTCCCCCCCTGCCTTCAGACCAGATGTAATAATGTAGCGAACAAGCACAGGGGCTGGATCCCTCCCCGACGGGTTCTCTCCCCTACCCGTCAAATCCCTCCCCCCCTCCCAACCCTTAAAACCCTTTTAACCAGGAAGTAATGTGTTTTTTACCTTCTGCACATGCGCAGAAGTTTTTGTGCATGGGCAGAAGGTCTGTGCGTGTATGTGATGTGCACACACCCGTTTCGCACACGCGTGTGGCATGTGCACTTCTGAACCATTAAGGAAGGTAAGTAGATGCTATCTTCGCTAAATCTGACACTCTTCCATTAATGGCGTGAGGGGGGGAACGGGAATATTGCTTCCATTATTTTTATGTTTTTTAAAAAACCTCACTCAAGATTTGGCAGCAATTATTTCATTCCCTGCTAATGGCTCGTCAATTTGAGCAGAAGGGAGCAAGTAAATGTGCAGTGTGTGTGTATGGTAACAAGGAAATCAATTGCAGCCTCTCTAGCCTGAGGCCTGAAACCTTAAGTGAAGCATGAGATGGTATCACTGAAGGATGGAGTGTGGAAAATTGACAAAACCAATCTAGCACATTCCTTGGATTTGCTGGGAATAATTTATACAGCACAGAACACTGGGAGATTCTGAGCCTGGATCATTAAATACCACATGTTTTAAAGGTCTGAGGAGCCATCAGTTCTACTTCAGGGATGATAATCGGCCATTTAAAAGGTTTCCAGTCTCAGCTTGGTTAAACATTTTTTTTTAAAAAAATCATAGGATAAAAGGACATTTAATGTTGCCATCAGCAATTACAACCATTGTAGCAGAGCATGTCAAGCTTACATAGGGTTCAGCTATTCACAATTCCCACATTACAGTGAGATATGTCAATTGAAGTGACTAATTTTGAATTCACACCACTAAGCTTGAAGGCCTACCTGGCAGCACAAGACTCATAAATGTAGGTATTTGCCACGGGTCTGGATGGGGAGAAACAGGCTCAAGCTCAATCCCTCCAAGACGGAGTGGCTGTGGATGCCGGCATCCCAGTACAGTCAGCTGAGGCCACGGCTGACTGTTGGGAGCGAGTCATTGGCCCCGATGGAGAGGGTGCGAAACTTGGGCGTTCTCCTGGATGAACGGCTGTCTTTTGAAGACCACCTGACGGCCGTCTCCAGGAGAGCTTTCCACCAGGTTCGCCTGGTGCGCCAGTTGCGCCCCTTTCTAGACCGGGATGCCTTGTGCACAGTCACTCATGCCCTCGTGATGTCTCGCCTGGATTACTGCAATGCTCTCTACATGGGGCTCCCCTTGAGGGGCATCTGGAGGCTTCAGTTAGTCCAGAATGCGGCTGCGCGGGTGATAGAGGGAGCCCCTCGTGGCTCCCGTGTGACACCTATCCTGCGCAGACTGCACTGGCTACCTGTGGCCTTCCGGGTGCGCTTCAAGGTTTTGGTGAACGTCTTCAAAGCGCTCCATGGCATAGGGCCGGGCTATTTACGGGACCGCCTACTGCTACCGAATACCTCTCACCGACCCGTGCGCTCTCACAGAGAGGGACTCCTCAGGGTGCCGTCAGCGAGACAGTTTCGTCTGGCGACACCCAGGGGAAGGACCTTCTCTGTGGGGGCTCCCGCCCTCTGGAACGAACTCCCCCCAGGACTTCGTCAACTTCCGGACCTCCGAACCTTCCGTCGCGAGCTTAAAACACACTTATTCATCTGCGCAGGACTGGATTAGTTTTTAAATTTATGGGTTTTTTAATGGGTTTTTATCATTTATTCTAAATTTTTAATCTCGGCCAATTGAATAAGTCTTTTAATTGTATTTTAATAGTATTTATATTGTAATATTATTGTTTATTTTATCTGGCTGTGAACCGCCCTGAGTCCTTCGGGAGAAGGGCGGTATAAAAATTTAAATAATAAATAAATAAATAAATCCTTTTTTGCCAATATGCTTTTTTAAACCAATATTGTCTTTTGCTGATGAACGGCGGGGTGGCCTAGAGATGGAGCTCTCACCTCACAATCAAGAGGCTGTGAAGTTTGATCCTAAGTAGTGGCAGATATTTCTGTCTCTGGGCATCAAGGGAAAATATCTGCTGTGAGCTCTGCATAGGTATCTGAAAGGGCATCCAGCCAGTAAATTCTCAGCTCCATTCAATCACCCTGACTCCATCTCAATGCAAGGGGTTATGGGGTCATTAAAAGAGAAAAAAACATTACCTTTTGATGATGCAACCTCAGATGAGTTAGTTGATAACTGCTTGACCCTATCAGGAATGTTACTCATTCCTATACTGTATCCATAAAGGAACGATGCAGGTTTTCCTGTAAGCAACAGATTTCACTGTCTTTGAATACTGAAGGCTACTTTGACACAAGAGTTCCTAAAAAGAAGAGAGGATGCCAGGATGATGATCTTCTGGTTTCCATGTGCACCAACCACCTGGTCTTCCAGTTCCTGGTGCACATGCACACACGAAGACCATGTGTCAGAAACCGGAAGATCCCAATGCACGCACGCGCACCGGGCGGCTGCTCTTCTGGTTTCCAGCACTCCCACACACATGAAGATCAACTGACCGGCACGCCAGAACCCGGAGGAGCAATGGGCAATGGCTCATGTGCCCAGAGAGATGGCTATGCATGCCGCTTCTGGCATATGTGCCATAGGTTTGCCATCATGGATATAGGCCATGTTATAGTTGGGAGCTTAATTGAAATCCCTTGACTCCAAACACTCAATTCACAAGCTGACCACAAACTGTTCAGTTTCTGCAGTCTAGTTTCAAGGAGCAGCTATCCAAAGAATACACCTGCTCAGATATTTCACAATCTTTCTTTTTTTCTAGAGAGACTGCACCAGCTAGAATTCACATCTGGCCCCCTATCTCCATCGCAATAAATCCCTGCTGTTCCAGGGATGTCTTGTTTGCAATGAATCCTCACCAGAAGTTCCTAAAATATGGAATCTATCAACTCATGAAGGGCTTTGGTTCTATCCATCCTGGGGTATAGTAAAATGTACAAGTGGTCCTCATTCAGTGACCGCTCATTCAAACTTGCAAAGGCACTGAATGAATGGTAGTTGCAGTTAGACATTGTACTTATGGCCATTGCAGCTCTTTGCACATGATCATGATTTCTGATGTTCCCTACAGGCTTCCCATGAGCAAAGTCAGTAGGGAAGCTGGCAGGAAGTCAGAAATCATAGTCATGTCAGATCCTCACTTAACAACTCACACGGTCCTCATTTAACATTGGCATCCAGGACTGCTGGAACTGCCATCACAGCACAGCCATATGTTCTTTTAAAACGTATGACTATGTCACTTAACAACAATTTCCAGTCTCGATTAGCATCATTAAACATGGACTGCTTGCAATTGGAAAGAAACTTATTCTTTTTTATTTGTTATTTACAGTTCCAAATAGACTGAATGTTCCAAACATGAAAAGAATATACAATATGGTTGAACTTTAATGATAAACTTAAAGATTGAATTATTTTTCTATTTTTATCTTGTGTTGTTTTTTGTTGTTGTTATGTTAGTCGCAATAATGTATTTGGATCAGAGGTGAAATCCAGCAGGTTCTGACAGGAGAACTGGTAAAGGAAATTTTGAGTAATTCGGAGAACCGGCAAATACCACCTCTGGGTGGCCCCAGGGTGGGGTGGGAATGGAGATTTTGCAATATCTTTCCCCCAGGAGTGGGGTGGAAATGGAGATTTTGCAGTATCCTTCCCCTGCCACACCCACCAAGCCACACCCACCAAGCCACACCATGCCCACCAAGCCACGCCCATAGAACCGGTAGTAAAAAAATTGAATTCCACCATTGATTTGAGTTTTCTTTTTTCATGGTGTAATGACTCTTTTTTCACTAGATTTTTGTGTGTGTACCGGTATATCTTAATGTAGGTGTGGGCGTGAGGGTTGTATGTCTTTCTATATACCCATATCCACTAAAAGCTGGGAAATATTTTTTAAAAGTGTAATATCAACTGCATAAACTGTAATATGTATCGATGTAGGTGTGAAATACCTATCAGTGTAGGAGAAGAGCGGGCACACTTGGAGGCAGAGTTAAGTGAGTTATCATCCTAGAATCATTATGTTCCCATAAACACTCTAGGTCCAACACCTCTTGAGTTCTGTTAACCCTTATCTGATATCAATTTAGTGATGTATGTTAGTTGATTAGATTCTTGTCTATTGCAACCAAAACAATCTGGAACTGAACACACTCAAAAATGAAATGGTGGTAGACTTTAGGAGAAACTCTTCCATACTTCCACCTCTCAAAATACTAGACAACTCAGTATCAACAGTAGAAACCTTTAAATTTCTAGGTTCTATCATATCGCAAGATCTAAAATGGACAGCTAACATCAAAAACATCATCAAAAAAGGACAACAAAGAATGTTCTTTCTGCGCCAGCTCAGTAAGCTCAAACTGCCCAGGGAGCTGCTGATTCAGTTCTACAGAGGAATTATTGAGTCTATCATTTGCACCTCTATAACTGTCTGGTTCAGTTCTGCAACCCAACAAGAAAGACACAGACTTCAGAGAATAATTAGAACTGCAGAAAAAATAATTGCTACCAACCTGCCTTCCACTGAGGACCTGTATACTGCACGAATCAAGAAGAGGGCCGTGAAAATATTTACAGATCCCTCACATCCAGGACATAAATTGTTTCAACTCCTACCCTCGAAACGACGCTATAGAGCACTGCACAACAGAACAACTAGACACAAGAACAGTTTTTTCCCGAAGGCCATCACTCAGCTAAACAAATAATTCCCTCAACACTGTCAAACTATTTACTAAATCTGCACTACTATTAATCTTCTCATCGTTCCCATCACCAATCTCTTTCCACTTATGACTGTATGACTATAACTTTGTTGCTGGCAATCCTTATGTTTTATATTGATATATTGACCATCAATTGTGGTGTAACCTTGACGAACGTATCTTTTCTTTTATGTACACTGAGAGCATCTGCACCAAGACAAATTCCTTGTGTGTCCAATCACACTTGGCCAATAAAAAATTCTATTCTATTCTATTCTATAGCCTTGAGCAATAAATCTTTTAAACTGATACTTTATGTGTGATCTGATCCTTCACACCTGACAGTCAAGCTGGCAGATTTTGTTCTATCTAGAATTCCAACAAATTGTCCTTAGGTCAATTTCTAGGTATGGTTCAGTGGTGGGATTCAAATAATTTAACATTAGGGTTCTCTGCCCTAATGACCAGCTGGGTAGGTGTGGCTCGGTAGTCATGTGACTGTGTGGGCGTGGTCAATTCAATGTCAGTCACATCAATGGGTGCTTCGCCTTAGCTGTAATAAAGGTTAACCAGAGAGGCTGTTTCTGTAAGCAGGGCAATAAAGATTAGGCTAGAAACAACACCAGAATGTTTCCTTCCTGCCTTCCTTACAGGATTAGCCCTGTAAAGTGGAAAAAAACAAAATAAGATTTCTTCCAACAACCAGTTCTCCGAACTACTTAGAAAGTTAACAACCGGTTCTCTCGAATGCGTGCGAACCGGCTGAATCCCACCACTGTTATGGTTCCACCAAAATTCATAACCAGCAACCAGGGTAGGAATGAAGCCTCCAGGAGCACAAGAAACTACAATGCATGAAAAATAAAGTGATTTTTTTTAAAAAAACAGTAAACCTTGGGCCCACTTTAGAGCAATACTTTCTTTAACAGAACTGAAATTTAAATTGGCTTTGTAAAAATATTGCCTTAAGGATAGGCAATAAAATGTTAAAACACCTTCTTGTTTACAAGAAAACTAGTTACATTTCTTGTACCTTAGTGAGATAAACTGATTTATTCAGACGGATTAATTCTCCTGAAAACTATCACAGATACCCACTTTCATTTTTCAAACTACTTTTTCTTTTTGAGAAGCCATTCGGAAAATATTCATCTTGCCGAAGTCAGGCGATAAAAATATACTTAATTGCTCAAAATGTCAGTTGATGTCTGAAAACGTAAATGTTAATGAAGGTTTTTAATTTGGGGGGTTGAGTGTCTGTGCATTTATTTTTGATTGATCAACACGACTAGGAGGAAATTAGTCTTAGCTGTGGAAATGGAATCAATCAATTAGTTGTGGCATATACAGTACAATAATTTCTCCACCCCCCCCCCAACCTTTGCCATTTCTTTATTACATTTCTTCTTCGGAATGGGAGTTAAAATGCAATGCAGGTTTATAAAACTGAATTAAATGTCAACGAGAGCAGAGCCATTTTAGATTTGATGGGAAGTAAGCTTCTTTAAAATGTTCATCAGCCTTTTTCTCATTCCTTTCTTTTTGCCTATTAAATATTACTTTTATTAACTGGCCTTAATGTCCGGTACAGCCAAATTCAGAAAATCATGCTTAGCTTAAACTCTCTTCTACTACTTTAAGTGCTATTTAGCCAGAAAAAAAACAGGACATGAATATTTAAAATAAATAAGTAAAACAAACCAACATAAGACTTAAGATTTCAGATCTTGGCTTGCTTATTAGAGAAACAATTAGGCATAGTTTTCCAGATGAAGACCAATTTTGGTTGTAGTTTTAAGCCAGAATCAAATACAAATAAATAAAATCAAATTTAAAAAATCAAATACAGCTCGCCTGTCTGGAACTCATACCACATTTCAGATATCAATACAATTGAACGTGTCCAGAAATATTTTACAAGAAGAGTTCTCCACTCCTCTGAATACAACAAAATACCTTATGCCACCAGACTTGAAATCTTGGGTTTAGAAAACTTAGAACTCCGTCGCCTTCGACAGGACCTGTGTTTAACTCATAGAATCATCTATTGCAATGTCCTTCCTGTTGAAGACTACTTCAGCTTCAATCACAACAATACAAGAGCAAACAATAGATTTAAACTTAATGTTAACCGCTTCAATCTTGATTGCAGAAAATATGACTTCTGTAACAGAGTTGTTAATGCTTGGAACACACTACCTGACTCTGTGGTCTCTTCTCAAAATCCCCAAAGCTTTAACCAAAAACTGTCTACTATTGACCTCACCCCATTCCTAAGAGGTCTGTAAGGGGCATGCATAAGAGCACAAACGTGCCTACCGTTCCTATCCTTTTGTTTTCTTTCATTATATCCAATCAATATAGTTATTGCATACTTATGCTTATATATATATATATATATATATATATATATATATATATATATATATATATATATATATATATATATATATATACATATATATATATATATATACATACATATATACATATATATATATATATATATATATATATATATATATATATATATATATATATATGTTTTCTGAGGTTTTTGCGGGTGTTTGTATGTAGGTCTTTGGTTATTCGGGTTTTCTCCCGCGTAAAATTGGAAGTGTCTTGGCGACGTTTCGACGAAGTCTCATTCGTCATCTTCAGGCTTCAGCTTCGTGCTTCTGGGAGCACATTGCAACTCACCCCAAGACCACGGATGATCTCACCCAGCGGCTTCATATAGATGTTGATATATATATCAACCTAGTTATATATACTGTTGTGACAAAATAAATAAATAAATAAATAAATAAATTTCTGTGTTATAATAATCCGTTCCATGACTTCGGTCGCAACCCGATTTGGTCATTACCAGAAGCAAGACTGACTGCATATGTGCATACAAAAAATAAATAAATAAATGGCGCAGAAAGGGAAATCACTGCCGCTGTATTTGATCACAACCTGAGCATTTGTTCGCAACCAGATGCAAAAATTTTGCGAAATTTTTTATTGTCACCCAGTTTGGTCGCGGTCAGAAGCGTTCATGACCAGAGGTTCTACTGTATATAGAAGGAAAGGAGGGGAACATTTGCATAAGAAAGGAATCATGGTTTTCCAATATCCATCCATTGACGGAACGGCATCCACCAGCAGAAAGGGTACATTTCCCATCCTCCACAAACTCCGTGCCTCAAATCCAGGAGTGAAATGATCCCGGTTCGGATCGGATCGACCTATCTGGTAGCAATGACGGTGGGTGGTTTGGAGAACCAGTAGCAAAAATCCCTGCCCCGCCCGCCCATTCCCACCCAATCGCCCGCTTGCTGCTTCTTTCCGGCTTGCTCGCTTTTCCCACCCGAATGGTAGGAATAGGTTGTAAAAAATGCTTTTAAAAGGTTAAAAAAAGGCTCTGATGATTGCACGGCTCAACTATGATCGTCTTTTTTTTTTTACTTTTAAAAGGATTTTTTACAACCTATTGGGCCGAATAAGTTGAAAAAAATGCTTTTAAAAGTAAAAAAAATGGCTCTGGCGATCACAGCTGAACTGCGCTATCATCAGAGCCTTTTTTTAATCTTTTAAAAGCATTTTTTTACAACCCTATTCAGACGAATAGGTTGTAAAAAATCCTTTTAAAAGTAAAAAAAAAAAAGATCGCGCGCAGTAGCTGACCATCCCTCCCCCCCACGCGCTCTTCTACTTACCCCATGCCTCCTTTTGGCATGCACGCACGGACCTCGCATTTGGTGTATGGTGTACACTGCACATGCAAGCGTGCAGCGCGCATGCACAGCCAGCGAACTGGTAGCAAACTGGTTCAGATTTCACCATTGCTCAAATCTGTTCCAGAGAATTGGTAACCCTGTGGATAGGTGAGAAGGGAAGAAAAACTAGCAGTTGCCCTGTTACCCAAAAAAAAAGTGTGCTCATATAACATCAGGTTTTTCTAAAAGATCCATTAGACAACCACAATGTACGAAACAAGGACCACACTAAAATGTGGATTACTCATCCTATAATTTCCCCAAGAGCAGAGCAAACACATTACTGAAAGCAAGAATTAGGCAGGGCTGCATAATCAGAACCATAAAAGATTGTGTGTTGCCAAGACAGCAAACCAACATCTATAAATAAAAGCTAAATTCTGTGATAGCTTTTTCCATGAAGAAAATACTCTAGTTGGATAAGACTATAGGGAGATACAGGTAGTCATTCTTTTGGAGAAAGTATAGATTATCGGGAGACGCCATGATGATGAGCATGTACACTGCAAGCTTTCACAGAAGACCGAGCGACTTCCTGGTCATAATTCCAAACAACATCATACTGATAATATATGAGCTGAGATGCCTCTTCTTTCAGGAGGCTCATATTAATTTCCAGATATTATTTTGTAGCCTCAAGCTACAACATAGCATAGAAAAGGAATTTTTGAAAGAATTGATCTTTGTAAAAAAGACAGCAACTGCTACAATGATTTGGAAGATTCAAGATCCTATCTGGGCTATTACCCAATTTTTCCATAATCGTCTCTGCACTAAACAACGTGTTAGCCTATATTAGCCTTCTTTTCATCCCAATGCCTTCCTTATGTATTGACTTTCAATTCCTAGAATCCCTAGCCGGCTTAGTTAATTCATTCTGGGAAATGATATTAGCAGGTTAAGTTGAAATCTAGAATGAATTTCCACAGTCTGCTTTCCTGGTCCTATTGCAATATTATTATTACCTTGGAAATTTAGGAAAGTTTATCAGGACCTTTTAATAGAATATCAGAGTATTTTAGCAGAATAACAAGAGTTGCCTGAAATGGTATAGGGCAGGGGTCTTCAACCTTGGTCCCTTTAAGACTTGTGACTTCAACTCCCAGAGTCCCTCAGCCAGCAAAGCTGGCTGATGAACTCTGGGAGTTGAAGTCCACAAATCTTAAAGGGACCAAGGCTGGAGACCCCTGGTATAGCACAGTGATGGCTAACTTTTTTGCCATTGCGTGCCGGGGCAGGGGCTCGTGTGCACGCATGCCCACACCCAAAATTCTATGCGCCCTGTCCCCGTGCATGAGTGTGTGACACCCCCCTGCTTTCCCCCAACCCCCCACTCCTGGCACGTGATGGCACAGTGGGTCCAGTAGGCCCCTTTTTCTCTCTCCACAGGCTCCAGAGCCTTTCTAGGAGCTTGGGGAGGATGAAAACGGCCTTTCCCAGCCCCCCCAGAGGCCCTCCGGAGGCCGGAAATGGCTCATTTGCCAACTTCCAGTGGGACCAGAAGGCCCGTTTTTTTACTCTTTCCCAGGTTCCAGATCCTTTCTAGGAGGTTGGGGAGGGCTAAAATGGCTCACTTGCCAACTGAGCTCGTGTGCCCACCAATATGGCTATGCGTGCCACCTGTGCCACCTGTGGAACGCATACCATAGGTTTGCCATCACAGGTATAGGGTCTCCTGCTTGAGCAGGGGATTGGACTAGAAGATCTCCAAGGTACCTTCCAGCTCTATTCTATATTCTGATTCTGGAGGGACCTTGTAGGTCTTCTAGTCCAAGCTCCTACTCAAGGTAAAGATAAACCCCCTTTTCATGATAAATATCCCAACAAATGTGAAAGTCATGTTTTTTCCAGACACAAAGCTGTACAGAAGGACCACCTGGGTTTAATTTTGAAAACTCCCCCAAAACAAGCAGCTCAGATCTCAGTTAAGATTGACATAATACTTCCCAGTGGTAACCTGCAAAGAGTGACAGACAAGAAGTGATTAAAGACACTAATGACTGTGACATATTGGGGTCTCCATAACACCATGCTGCCTTCAACAGATATCTCAGAATTCTCCCTTGAAAGACTTTGCTGACTGTGAATGAGAGAAATTCACAGTAACTTAATAAAAATAGATTTTTGTCGGGATAAGGAGTCTGCTTCGAGATTTGGGAACACCTACTGTGTTGTTGGTGTTGTTAGTTATGAAGTCGTGTCCAACCCATCGACAACGTTCCTCCAGGCCTTCCTATCCTCTACCATCCTCTGGAGTCCATTTAAGCTCACACCTACTGCTTCAGTGACTCCATCCAGCCACCTCATTCTCTGTCGTTCCTTTCTTCTTTTGCCCTCCATCGTTTCCAGCATTAGGCTCTTCTCCAGTGAGTCCTTCCTTCTCATTAGGTGGCCAAAGTATTTGAGTTTCATCTTCAGGATCTGGCCTTCTAAAGAGCAGTCAGGGTTGATCTCCTCTAGGACTGACTTGCTTGTTCGCCTTGCAGTCCAAGGGACTCACAGGAATCTTCTCCAGCACCAGAGTTCAAAGGCCTCAATTCTTTGGTGCTCAGCCTTTCTTATGGTCCAACTTCCACAGCCACATATTTCAACTGGGAAAACCATAGCCTTGACTATACGCACTTTTTTTTGGCAGGGTGATGTCTATGCTTTTTAGTACACTGTCTAGATTTGCCATAGCTTTCCTCCCCAGGAGCAAGCGTCTTTTAATTTCTTGGCTGCCGTCCCCATCTGCAGTGATCTTTGAGCCCAGGAAAATAAAATCTGTCACTACCTCCATTTCTTCCCCATCTATCTGCCAGGAATTGAGAGGGCCAGATGCCATGATCTTAGTTTTCTTAATGTTGAGTTTCACGCCAGCTTTTGCACTCTCCTCCTTCACCCGCATCAAGAGGCATCAGTAGACCTACTGTAGGTCAGAACATTAAGTGGAAATAAGATTCATATAGTCTATAGGCTGGATTATGCTGGATTCAAGATTTGGGAACTACAACTTCAGAAAGCCTATTTGCTTAACTTTTTCTCTGCATATTCACAACATTAACAAACACACCACCAATCAGCAAAACAAAAACCAAAAAAAACCCCATGCTCTCCAGCTCTGTTGCTTTGATAACCCTGTTTGCCTCGGTGTTTCTTTTCCTCTTTTTAAATTCTCTTTGGAGCTCATTTATTTCAGTTGTTTCTTTCAAGAAGGCCTGGACAGGAAGTCAGTCTTCTTCCTAATTGTCAAAGGACTGCGATTGTGTAGCCAAACTGCCAGATTAACAGGCTTTTCGCTCTGGTAAATAAAGGCCTGGTTTGAAAATGTCATCGCCCCGCAGAGAAATAGTATACTTGGTTGCTCTTGCATAATAATAATGATAAAAAAAAATGACAGCTCTTCTCAGCTATATTTCCTCAGTTCTTTAGAACCACATCCCTAGTCACAACCATTCAGGGGTTTCTCCTTTAAGTGACAATCATTCCACCATTTGTATGCGCCCTACCTACCTGCTTTCCTTCTCACCCTCAAAGAACAAATTGCTCTCTCTCTGTCTTCCCTGAACAGTTGACGTTCACTCACGTGGAATGAAATATCACTTGGACAATGTAAGGATCCTATATGAGATGGCAGCAACTTAAATGTTAATGGAGGAAGGTCACTGGGAGGTGGGTCACCAGTGTTCCTGGATCTCAATTAGAGCTATTCATATCATTTCTGCAAGGGTCATTGAGAAGGCAGAAAGTCCAAGCCCCTCCCCGACGTCCAGAGGTGGGTTTCCACTGTTGCCCATAATCCGAACGTGTTCACACTGTGTTCTGTTTCCCTTCCCCCAATACTCCCAGCAAAGAGTCAGTCAGAGGCCTCCTTTTCTGATTTATTTACATATATATAAATGTCCTGGCCACGTCTACCCACGGGCCTGCCAAGTTTCTGGAGATAACAAGGAAATTACAGATAAGGCCAGAATTACTCACGAATATATTCTTCCCTCCATTGATACAGTTTGCCTGCGCAAATTCATTGCTTTGTCCAAGACAAAAAACCAGGAAGTCCCGCCTCCTATTTATAGTCTCTGCAGATGTCACTGCATGACAATTATGACTTGGCTTTGTCCCAACGCTTCCTCTGCTGCGCGCGCCGGTCACGCCTGCGCAGTCTTGCATCACTCCAAAACTGTTCTTGGGGTGTTGCCAAATCAGAAGAAGGCTCCAGGGAATCAGGCTTTGCCGGCCCCTCCTCCTCCCTTTGAGTGGGTGCCATGGAGGGAAAGGGCTCAAGAGAAGCAGGGCTTGCCAGGTCTTCTCCCTCACTTTCTGAATCATCCGAGTCCAGGAGTCCGGGTCCAGGAACCTGGGTCACAACACACTGTCTCCATCAGTGTAATATAATTTAGTCCTTTGTTAGAGTTAGAAAAAGGATCATGAGCCCTGGTGGCGCAGTGGTTAGAGTGCAGTACTGCGGGCTACTTCTGCTGACTGCCGGCTGCCTACAATTTGGCAGTTCGAATCTCACCAGCCTCAAGGTTAACTCAGCCTTCCAAATCCTTCCGAGGTGGGTAAAATGAGGACCCAGATTGTTGGGGGCAATATGCTGACTCTGTAAACCACTTAGAGAGGGCTGCAAAGCATTGTGAAGCGGTGTATAAGTGCTATTGCTATCATGTAATAGTCAATTAGTATATACAGTATTGCACAAAGTTCTAGTCCCAACCAAGCCACTGAATGGCTTATGTTAGTTAGGTTATTATTTTGCCCTTCAAGCCCCAACTGAATGCTATGACAAAAAGTTATTACAGTTCATTTACTTCTGTACATACATACATACATACATACATACATACATACATATATATGTAGGTCTTTGGTTATTCGGGTTTTCTCCCACGTAAAATTGGAAGTGTCTTGGCGATGTTTCGACGAAGTCTCATTTGTCATCTTCAGGCTTCAGCTTCGTGCTTCTGGCACGAAGATAACGAATGAGACTTCGTCGAAACGTTGCCAAGACACTTCCAATTTTACGCGGGAGAAAACCCGAATAACCAAAGACCTACATACAAACACCCACGAAAACCTCAGAAAACAAATATATATATGTGTGTGTGTGTGTGTGTGTGTGTGTGTATGTGTGTGTATATATATATGTATATGTATGTATATATATATTTGATACCATGGTCGTATATTAACTAACTAGAAGACATCTTTGATGAGAGTGCAATTTATTAGCTATTATAATAGCTTTCCTCCTTGACTCAATTTCTTAAAGCACATTTGACAAATGCAAAGAAGCTTTACCGTTTCACAGAAATGTTATCCTCTTAAATATTGTACTAGTGCAATGTAGGCCATTGTGCAACGATTTAACATGGATTGGCTTTATTCTCTAAATGTAAAGCAATATGAGGATGACCTTGTGGGACAATGGAGAATGTCTAGGGAAATACCAGACAAGACAAGGGGCTTAAATTCAGAAAGATACAAGTGGTGATGGGAAGTTTGCCCCTTCAGACTTGTAAGATTCTGTTAATGTAGCCTTGCAGTAAAGTAGATTTAGTTCATCTAGTTGTGTTTCCTATCTGGTTTACACAGGAGGACTGATAATAAAATCAATATACTGTTGTATTACCCATTGAGAAGTCAGAGGGAGAATGTAGCCCAGATATTAAGATGATTCCCAACTCCAGTTCCTGGCATTTTAAGCTAGGATTGAGAAAGATCTGATTGGAAACTTGGAAATCATGTACTCTTCAATATAGATTGAAGCAAATTAAAGAAATGGTCAAATTCAAGGAAACGCAGATAAGTATTGGTGTAGGCAGGGGTGTCAAACTCAAGGCCTGTGGGCCAGATCCAGCCCACAGGGTGCATAGATCTGGCCCACTGGGCCACCCTGGAAACAGTGAAGGACTGGCCCACAAAAACAGAGCTTGGGAAGGTCACACATACCCTCCAAGCTTCACTTTTGGCCGCAACGGCCTCCTGCAGTCCTCTGCCAGCGGAAATGGAGCTCCATTTTCACTGGCAGAAGGCTGCAAGAGGCTGTTGTGGCCGAAAATGGGGCCTTGGGAGGGTACATGTGGCCCACCCAAGCTTGGGTTTCGCTGGCAGTGGGCTAAGGAGTCCGTCATGGCTGAAAACAGAGCTAAGGAGTCCGTTTTCACTGGCAGAGTGCTCGGGCCACCACAGGCAACCCCAACATGAGTGATGTCAAGATGGCCACGCCTACCCTGGCCATGCCCACACCAGCCCCCGAGGTCAAACACAACCCTGATGCAGCCCTCAACCCTGACATGGCCCATGAAATCGAGTTTGACACCTCTGAGTTAAGGAATCAGTCTAGAAACCAGGAGACTGTGAGTTCTAGTTCCAACTTGGGTACAAAACCAACTGGATGACCTTGGTTTAGTTATTCTCTCGTAGGCCTAGGAAGGAGACAGCAGCAAACCCCTCTGAAAAAAATACTTGCCAAGAAAACTACAGGATTTTGTCCAGGCAGTCTCTAAAAATCAGATACAATTGAATGAAGTGGGGGTGGGAACCCTGTCAAACAATATTTTTGCCAGTCCCCACCTCAAAAGAGAGAAACAAGCTTTCAAGAATCTCAATTCTTCTCCAGATGAGATGAGAAACCAGGCAAAGAAGATTCCACTTACATCCCTAACATGTTTTTTGAGGTCTTCCAATGATGCACTCATCATTACTGGAATTGAATCCATCCACCATCCGGCTAGTTGTCCTCTTCTTCTCTTCCCTTCACCTTTCTCAGCATGACAGAATCCTCTAGAGAAATACTGTGGGTCTTCTCATCATGTGTATAAAACCAAGAAAAACTGGAAAAAGTTTTTTGGGACAAATTTATTTGTTAAGAAAAAGAGGTTAGAGAACAGAATGTTGGAAGCTGGATATGTATTTGTCATAGCATGTATTTTATAGAAAAGTTTTCCTTCATAACTTTGGCCCTCTAACAAAGGAGTCCCCAATCCCTGGTCCGTGGACCAGCACCAGGCCACGGCATGCCAGAAACTGGGCCGCAAGACAAGGGAAGCCCCATCCGTGGTATGCAAGGCAGCACACGAAACCACGCCTCTCTGGTCTACACAGAATTGGTCCCTGGTGCCCAGAAGGTTGACGGCCGCTGCTCTAACAAACCCTTGATTTAAGGAGGAGATGGCTACTTTATGAGTCGCTAATAAAAGATGCATGAATCAACATCTATTCTTGCTCTGCGATATTTTGCAAGCATCCAGTTTGATTCCCAAGTTCAGCTAATTACAGTGCAGAGCAAGTGAAGGAGGAGCTGTCATTGCTGCTGCTGATTATGATTATTATTATGATTAACTGGATATGGGGATAAAGAGGTACTAGATTATGTGATGGAAACAGAGCCCTTGGAGAAACTGGTGGCTTTCCTAGTGCTTGCTGCTACCACCTCTTAATGTCCTCTCCTGGTCCTCTTATGGGCTCAGGCATTGTGGGCTTCCTTTCTCCTAAAGTAAAGGTTCCCTTTGCACATACACCCTAGTCGTTTCCAACTCTAGGAGGCAGTGCTCATCTCCATTTCAAAGCCGAAGACCCAGCGCTGTCAGAATATGTCTCCTTGGTCATGTGGCCAGCATGACTGAATGCCAAAGGCGCACGGAACGCTATTACCTTCCCACCAAAGGTGGTCCCTATTTTTTTACTTGCATTGTTTACGTGCTTTCAAACTGCTAGGTTGGCAGAAGCTGGGACAAATAACAGGAACTCACTTCGTTACGCGGCTCTAGGGATTCAAACCGCCAAACTCGCGACCGTTCTGATCAACAAACTCAGTGTCTTAGCCACTGAACCACTGTGTCCCCCTAGCCTAGTCCTTTCCCCTAGCCACCCTCAATTGTGACATCTGGGGTAGCTTGGCTTTGCATTATTGGGAGTGGGGGGCATTGTCATAGTGCCCAGAGAGTACTAACCATAACTAAGTATATAGTGCTTTCACATAGAACTCTATGGTTTCCTTGCAAAGTTTTCTCACATAAATGGCTGTATTTAGAAAAGAAAGGGAAAGGGAAACTTTTCCTTACTGGTACAATTGAATAATTGGAATTTGCATATCTTTACCGTTGCACGACACTGAGAGATCTACCTAGAAAACCACTTCTACTCCTGCAGTCTCAGTTGTCAACTTGGATTCTTATCAATTGTCAAAATAAAGGAACTATTATTATCAGCCCCTGAAATTGTGGGTCCATGCTGCTTTAGTATTTATGAGCATACAGTCTTCATGTGTAGATCTATATTTACATATATTCAAGAAGAACCAACAGGCAGAAGCTTTACAGAGAAAGGCCTGAACTCAAAATAAGGAGTAAAATCCTAACCAAGAGAGCTTTTAAGCAGTGGAAGAGCCAAATTCCTGGAGTTGTGGTTCCTCCATCCCCAGAGGCTTTCAAACAACAGAATGGGACAACTCACTGCAGCCAAACCATCATGGCCTCCGTGGCTCAGACTGGTAAGACAGTCTGTTATTAACAGCAGCTGCTTGCAATTACTGCAGGTTCAAGCCCCACCAGGCCCAAGGTTGACTCAGCCTTCCATCCTTTATAAGGTAGGTAAAATGAGGACCCAGATTGTTGGGGGCAATAAGCTGACTTTGTATATGATATACAAATGGATGAAGACTATTGCTTGACATAGTGTAAGCCGCCCTGAGTCTTCGGAGAAGGGCGGCTTACACTAGGGCGGGATATAAATGCAAATAAAAAAAAATAACTTGCCGCAGGACAATTTAACAATTCAATTTAATTATTTAAAATAAATAAAATATTTTAATTCTTGTCATTCACATTTCATTCTGTCCTTCCTTTTGCATCCTTTCTTTAATGATTCTATTCCACCATTTCTTTGATATTAGTGTAACTCTTGCCCCGCGGTGAGTTAGCTGTGGTGAATTGGCGATGACAAGTTGGCTGTGGCAAGTTGGTCATGGTGAGTTGGCCGTGGCGAGTTGGCCATGGCAAATTGCCATAGACCTGTCAGAGTTTGTTGCAGAAATCACATCCAGAAAGCCCACACAGATAACTGATTCAGCAGGACTCATTAACTTCTTTATATACAATATAATCCATGAATAAATATACAATACCAATGGCAGATTTTCCAAAGTGGTAGCAGTTGTTTATTTATTTATTTATTTATTATTTTGATTTCTATACCGCCCTTCTCCCAAAGGACTCAGGGCGGTTTACAGCCAGATAAAACAACAGATGCAAAAATTAAAAACAAATTTGAAAAACTAATTCAAATTTGGCTGAGCACTGTAAAAATCCAATAAAAACCCCCATTAAAAACTGTTAGGCCAATCCTGCACGATGGAACAGAAACGTTTTCAGCTTGCGTCGGAAGGTCCGGAGGTCAGGGAGTTGACGTAACCCTGGAGGTAGCTCGTTCCAGAGGGCTGGAGCCCCCACAGAGAAGGCTCTCTCCCTGGGGGTCGCCAGCCGACCCTGAGGAGACCCTCCCTATGGGAGCGCACTGGTCGATGGGAGGCCACCGGTAGCAGCAGGCGGTCCCGTAAATACAAGCAAAGTTACAAGCAAAACACAAGCAGAGTACAGCAGACAGACAAGTTTCAGTTTCAATTTTCAGCACAGTACTCAGAGCTAAGCCACGCCCAGACTCCAAACTGTTTCAGCTCCTATTGGCTGATTTAGTTGCTATGCCTATTCATTGGCTGACCTTCTTACCATTTCTCCATTCCAGTTCATGAATATTCTGACAAGACCCTTCAAAGAAACATTGGGCAGATATTTGACTGGAATGGTCTGAGGTCTCTTGCCCTAATCAAGGTGTCAAACAAGAAGATTTCTCAGAGTCTCTTACAATATGGTGGTTTTACAATTGTATAATATATGCACAGTAGAAAAAAAAGATATACAGATAGTCCTCAACTAATGACCACAACTGGGACTGGAATTTCCACTACTAAGCAAGGGAGGGTTTGTAAATGAATCATGCCCAATTTTATGACCTTTTTAAGCCAGGCACTGCGGTTGTTAAGTGAATCTCACATTTATTAAGCAAAGCCAGATTCCCCCATTGACCTTGCTTATTGAAAGTCTGTTAGGAAGGTCACACATGGTATCCAGATGTTTCCCAGATATCAAGATGAAGCCCAGGTACCAAGATGATTCCCAACTCTAGTTCCTGACATTTTAAGCTAGGATTGGGAAAGATCGGATTGGAAACTTGGAAATCATGTATTCTTCAACATAGATTGAAGCTAATTAAAGAAATGGTCACATTCATGGAAATGCAGATTAGTATTGGTTAAGTTAGGCATCAGTCTAGAAACCAGGAGACTGTTAGTTCGAGTGGGTACAAAGCAGGGGTGAAATGTAAAATTTGTTACTACCAGTTCTGTGGGCGTGGCTTGGTGGGAGGGGATTAATGTGACTGGGTGGGCATAGGCAATTTTTTAAAAAACTTTTTTTTTTTTTTTTGCAAATTTTTTTTATTTTTCCATAATAATTCCCACAATTTGACCAGTGTACAATACAATCACTTATCCAACAATCAGTCCTATACTCAAATTATACTCAGTCAGGGCTGCTCGACTGCCACTCCCCCCTTTAATCCTTTCTTCCCTTCTCATCCTTCTTAAACTTCCCCCACCACCTTCTCCTCGCTTTCCTACTTCCCCTCCTCTTTCCCACTTCTCACTACCATCCTTTCTAACCCTCTATCTCCTTCTTCTCCTCCTCCTATCCTTTCTTCTCCCTTCCTTCTTTCCTCCCTACCCACCTACCTACCTACTTTCTTCCTTCTTTACTCCTCTTTCCTTACCCTTTCCCTTCGGGAGTGTTTGCCGAGCAGTCCCGACATTACACCATTCAACTTGTTTAATTCTACCATTATTCCTGTACAATGGCAACCAATCAATTTATAGTCTTCCCTTCCCACCTCCTTCCCCGAGACTTCCCAGAACAGAATACAGGGTATTGTAACTAACAAACATAATCTAAAATATAACATAAAACATATTCCATTTCACACCATCACACTATCAATTCCCTTCTTTCTTAAACTAATACATAATAATTCCTAACTTCACTCAAAAACTAATTGATATTTTTTAATCTGATACTTATTTTGAATATAATCAATCCACTTCCTCCATTCCAATATATATTTTTCTTGTGTACAGTCTTTCAAGTAGGCAGAAATTTTTGCCATTTCTGCTAAATTTGATACTTTACTAATCCATTCTCCAATTGTGGGTAAGTCTTCTTTCTTCCAATATTGTGCGATCAATAATCTTGCAGCAGTTATTAAATTCAGAATCAGTTTTTTGACTTTAATTGTTTTGCTGCCATCTCTTAAAATTTCTCTTTAACTTAATATTACGTATAAACCTTTTAAGTCTTTTTTTTTTTTCCCAGTCTCAGTATCTCTTCTCCCTTCTCATTACAATGTTTAAAAAAAAAAAATTTTCCAGCTGGCCTCAGCTATAAACAACAGACAGTGAGACTTGTAACACTTTCGTTTTCAACTGTGTAGCTCATTAAAGAACGATCGGCATTTTCACTTTGAAATCAGATCCAAAACTTAAAAAAAAAATAACAGGGAATTGATTGATTACTTGCTTTTATAATTAGAGCTCTCCTGTTTCTGTTCAGTCCGGTATTATCTTCTTTAAGTTAAAATTGGTCCCGGCTAATATTACGTATAAACCTTTTAAGTCTTTTTTTTTTTTAAATCAGTCTCAATATCTCGATTTCTTCTCCCTTCTCATTACAATGTTTTTTAAAAAAATTTCCAGCTGGCCTTCAGCAATAAACAGTAGACAGAGAATTGTAACACTTTCGTTTTCAACTGCGTAGCTCATTAAAGAACGATCGCCATTTTCACTTTGAAGTCAAGTCCAAAACTTAAAAAAATAATAACAGGGAATTGATTGATTACTTGCTTTTATAATTAGAGCTCTCCTGTTTCTGTTCAGTCCGGTATTATCTTCTTTAAGTTAAAATTGGTCCCGGAAGTTGGTCGCGGCAATTAGGTCTGCCGGAGCAGGAAAAAAGCCTCAGATCTGGAGCACTTTGAAGTTCTGAGGGGGCTTAACCCTTCGAGCCCCCTGGTATCTTCCAGGAGCTCTAGGGAAGCTCTACCTCTGCTTCCTTTTGCTCACCACCGCTTCTTCTCCCGAAGAGGGGGGTTTCCGAACTGCTGGACAGCTGATTGTCGCTGTCTTAGCAGTCCAACATGATCCAGAGGTTGGTGACCAGAAAGATCACCTCCATTGCCAACGGAGCCAACCAGGAAGTTTTAAAAGCATTTTTTCTACAGGCTTTTCCGCCAGAAAGGTTGTAAAAAAATGCTTTTAAAAGCCTGTGATGATCAGGCAACTCAGCTGGGATCGCAAGAGGAAAAAATGCTTTTTAAGGGTTCTGACGATCCCAGCTGAGTTGCCTGATCGCCAGAACCTTTTAAAACCTCTTTGGCTAAAGAGCTTGTAGAAAACATGCTTTTAAAAGGTTTTAAAAGGTGATCAGGCAACTCAGCTGGGATCACCAGAAGAGCCTTTTAAAAGCTTTTTTTTTACAACCTCTTTGGCCGAAGAGGTTGTAGAAAAAATGCTTTTAAAGGGTTCTGACAATCCCAGCTGAGCTGCGCGATCATCAGAGGCTTTTTTTTACTTTTAAAAGCATTTTTTTGGCCGAAGAAAAAATGCTTTTAAAAGTTTTTAAAAAAAACTCTGATCATCGCGTGGCTCAGCAGGGGCAGGGATTTTTGCTACCAGTTCTCTGAACCACCCACCGCCATTAGTACCGGATCAGGCGATCCGGTTCGAACCGGGAGCATTTCACCCCTGGTACAAAGCCAACAGGATTTTATTTATTTATTTTATTTATTTATCGTATTTATATACCGCCCTATCTCCCTAGGGACTCAGGGCGGTTCACAGGCAGATAAAAAGTACATATAAATATAGGATGACTTTGGTTTAGTCATTCTCTCGTAGTGCTAGGAAAGAGGCAATGGTAAGCCCTTCTGAAACAAAATACTTGCCAAGAAAACTACAGGACTTTGTCCAGGCAATCTCTGAGAATCAGACACAATTGAATGAAGAGGGTGGCGGAGAACCCTGGTAAACAATATTTTTGTCAATCCCTGCCTCAAAAGAGGGAGACAAGTGTTCAAGAATCTCAATTCTTCTCTAGAGGAGATGAGAAACCAGGCAAAGAAGATTCCACTTAACATGGTTTTTGAGGTCTTTCAATGATGCACTCATCATTATTGGAATTGAGTGCATCCAGGGTGTCAAAGAAGAAGACTTCCAATATGGTGATTTTATGATTGTACGATATATACACAAAAAAGAAAAAAAGCTATACAGAGATGTTAAGCCAAGCGCTGCAGTTGTTAAGTGAATCTCACACTTATTAAGCAAAGCCAGATTCCCCCACTACTTGCTTAGTAGAAGTCGATAGGGAAGGTCACACATGGTGATTACATGATCCCAGGACAATTCAATCATTGGCAAGTGCCGAAATTTTGATCATGTAGCCACGGGGATGGTTGTAAGTGCAGGAACTGGTCATAAGTAACTTTTTTCAGTACCGCTATAACTTCAAATGGTCGCTAAACAATTGGTTATAAGTTGAGGACCTGTATACATCTGACCCCAGCACTGTCAATAACTACGGGTAGTCCTCAGTTTACGACCACAATTCAGCCCCAAATTTATGTTTTTAAGTGAGACATTTGTGTTGCCCCATTTTAAGACATTGTTTGCAACCGTTGTTAAGTGAATCACTGCAGTTGCTAAGTTAGTAACCCAGTTGTTAAGTGAATCTGACTTCCCCATTGAATTTGCTTGTCAGAATGTCACAAATGGGGATCACGTGACCCCAGAACATAAATATAAACCAGTTGCTAAAGATCTGAATTTTGATTCTATATGACCAGGAGGAAGATGCAAAGGTCATAACTGTGAAAAACAGTCATAAGTCACTTTTATCAGTGCCGTTGTAACTTTGAACGGTTATTAAATGAACGTAAGTCAAGGACTACCTGTATTTAATTTCTGCTCTGTGTGCAATTGAACTCTGAAGGAGATCAAAACTAGCAACTCATACAACTCAGTGTTTGCAGGAGAAACATATTGTAGAACTAAAACTAAAGGAAACACAAATAATTTTCTCACTTCCTGCCAGCATCACTTCAGCAGACATTTAGATACTCAGCATAAACTACTCCTGGAGTAAAGGCTTTGTTTCTACAGCAGTAGATACACCAAGCTCTAGAGCAGGTGTCAGCAACCCACAGCTCCAGAGCCGCATGCGACCCTTTCATCCCTCTGCTGTGGTGTTTTCTTTTCTGTGGGAAATGGGTCCCAATGGCTCTTCGAGTGTTTAAGGTTGCAGACCCTGCTGTAGAGACTCAACTCCATAGAAGCCAAAACAGTTTCTGTTGCAGGCAATTGATCAGAATTCCTGCAGGAAAGCTGATATCGTTAGACCAAAGATGGTGGTGGCAGTGGGATTATCCAATGCTCTGGAAAACTAACACAGAGTGGGCTTAATGTACACTTTTTCCCCCCTTTTCTTTTTATTAATGAATGGCAAACTCTCACAGAGTCATGCTTTGGGGCACAGCAAAGATTCTCAGACAGATGGTTTCCATTAGTCTTCATGTTTTGCATTCTTGAGAGAAAGTCATCGGGGCATTTTTGACACTAGGAAAAATTGCCATAGAGTATAAAGAGTTTTCACGCTCTGTGCTAACACACTTAGCAGGGTTCTCTGTGACATTTAATCGAATAAAATAAGTCCATTTGTTTGGTGTGACTTGAAAGGATAGCTGAAGAGCAAGGAGCAGAGCTGAGTAAGCTTTTCCAAAGGTTTTCCAAAGGGGACGGCATTAGTTAAGGCTGCCCTGTCACGGAATTGTATAAATATTAATGTCTGTAAAAAGACCTCTATCTCTATGTTGGTTGGCTATCTATGCTTGTGAAAGCTGGACCTTAAAAAGCAATACCGGAATAAAACCATCTCCTTTAAGCTGTGGTACTGGAGAAGGTGTGTGAGGCAGAAGAACAGCTGGAACCTGTTCCCAGTGTGCGCATGCACAGAGCTGCCAGGAAAAGGAACAGCTAAGGAACAAGGGTCAACTCAGGAGAAAAGCCACAGGTAAATGGTGAATGGCCCCTCCCATAGGGAATAAAAAGGAGCGAAAGGGGAGGGGAGTTTGCAGGAGACAATTAGTTCGCTTAATTGGTTCGTGACTCTCAGAGACTCCTTGCCCAGTTTTGAAGATATCAGCTTGGCAGCTCTGTGACTGTAAATTTGCCCTTGAAAGACTTTGCTGGATGTGAATGAGAGGAATTCACAGTAACTTTTGTCGGGACAAGGAGTCTGCTTCGTGTTTTGGGGAAGTGTAGGACAGAACAGTTCCTGCGTATTCTTGGACAGCAAGGTGACTAACAAGCAAGTTCTGGAACATATAACACCAGACATGTCACTAGTTGGAGAAACTATGTCTCACTTATTTTGGCCACATCATATGGAAGAATTCACAGCAATTATGTTTGGAAGCATTAGCAGTAAAAGAAACCAGGCCACCAAAGAACACAGAGGTGGATACCATCAAAGCTGACACCAGCCAGAGCATAGAAAAACTCAAGATTAGAAGATGTGGAGACACCTGGCCCATAGAATTGCCAAGAGCCAGACATGGCTGAATGGACCACATCATCATAATTAATTTTCTTACAACTCAAAGAAGTAGTGCAAGATCTGAAAATGTGGAAGGACCTGGCCCATAGAATTGCCAAGGGTTGGACATGACTGAATGGATAGCATCATCATCATTTAAATCAGGGGCATCAAACTCGCGTTGTCATCACATGACATATCACAACTTTTCTCCCTTCTCCCTTCACTAAACCGGGGGTGGGCGTGGCCAGCGCATTATGCATCTGGCCCGTAGGCTGCAAGTTTGACACCCCTAATCTAAATTTTATTTATTTATTTATTTATTTATTTATTTATTTATTTATTTATTTATTTATTTGTCACAACTGTATATATAAGCATAAGCATGAAATAACTATACGATATATAAGCATAAATATAATCATAAGTATATAATAACTATATGAAATTGGATACAATCAAAGGGAACATTAGGACAGGAATGGTAGGCATGTTGGTGCTCTTATGCAGGCCCCTTACAGATCTCTTAGGAATGGGGTGAGGTCAATAATAGATAGTTTTTGGTTAAAGCTTTGGGGATTTTGGGAAGAGACCACAGAGTGTCTCTTCATGTTCAATATCCTTCAGTTTTATTAGATTGGTACAATCTAAGACTCTCTCTCCAACATTCATCATTATGGTATATTTAAGCTAGGAGATCTGCTGTTTTTGTTAGGGATTTCTTGTTGGATTTGATAAGAAAAAAAGAATCTTCCTTCTAAAGTATAGACAGTGTACAAAATTCCCTAATGTTCCATTCCTCTTAAACACACACACATTGTCCTTGCTGATTATAAACCCATCTTCTAGCTACTATTATTTAGGCAAATCTCCTAAAATATGTCGGATTTGCCACCTTGCAAAAACTTGCACCAAGTCCCATGCTAGAAATACCCACCCCCCCAAAAAAAATTAATAGTGTACAATTCGTTATATAATAATAACAGAGTTGGAAGGGACTTGGAGGTCTTCTAGTCCAACCCCCTGCCCAGGCAGGAAACCCTACACCATTTCAGACAAATGGCTATCCAACATTTTCTTAAAAATTTCCAGTGTTGGAGCATTCACAACTTCTGCAGGCAAGTTGTTCCACTGATTAATTGTTCTAACTGTCAGGAAGTTTCTCCTTAGTTCTAAGTTGCTTCTTTCCTTGATTAGTTTCCACCCATTGCTTCTTGTTCTACCCTCAGATGCTTTGGAGAATAGTTTGACTCCCTCTTCTTTGTGGCAACCCCTTCTTGGCCTACAGCAGTATTTCCTAATCTTGGCCATTTAAGAAGTGTGGACTTCAACTCCCATAACATTTACACTCCAAGACTAGCTTTACGCAACTAAACCCTAAGCCTGAATTGGCAAAATTCAATTGTTATTATTGCTAACTCAGTCTGTGTTGATTTAATGAGGTACCATCATTATGTGGTGTATCAGATGTGTTTTCCACAGCATCCTGAATCACAAGAATGTCAGTCCTATTTTTAACCCAATGTTGAATATGGTCCCAAAATAGGGGAAAAAATAGCATCCTTGTTTTAAAGGATATCCATTTGCTCATGAGAAAACTAATCCATTTAAATCAATTTATGATATTCTTAGTTCTACCGTTATTAAGTCCAGAATGCAGAACTTTTTGGGGAACCAAGGAAAACCCTTCCCCGCCCCCAAGTAAACAGGGGGAGAACAATAACCTTTGAATGGGTTCTGGTGTTGCATCAAAAGTTTTGGAGGACAATGCAGGTTCTTATGTTCTTAACAAGCAAAATCCAATTGGCCCCCAAGTGTCCTGATTTCTGACTGATTGATAGATTGATTATGTGCCATCAAGTACTTTTCGACTCCTAAGAATCACATAGATTGGGTTTTTTTTCCTATAAGATGAAAGATGCACTCATCACCACTATATAACTCAGTCCATCCACCTCGCTACTGGTTGTCTTCTTCTTTTTCCTTCCACCTTTCCCAGCATTAGAGCTTTTCCTGAGAACTAGGATTTTACATAATGAGTCAGAAGTACAATGATTTCAGTGTAACCATTTATGCCTCAAGTGAAAACTCTAGTGTCAAGCTCGAAGCGCGCTTATGCTGTTGTAACCATTATCATTTCTCAACTTACCATAGAACCAGGGTGGAGGGAAGGGTGAGATGGAATGCTTGCTCTAGAATTCAAGAAAACCATGAGAGCCAAGGACACTTGGTGAGCATGGCAGGGGGAGGATACCGTAAAATCTCCATTTCCACCCCACTCCAGGGGAAGGATACTGCAAAAACTCCATTTCCCCCCAATCAGCTGGGACCTGGGAGGCAGATAATAGACAGGGGTGGGGCCAGTCAGATTTTTTGCTACCAGTTCTCTGAACTACTCAAAATTTCCACTACTGGTTCTCCAGAACTGGTCAGAACCTGCTGAAACCCACCTCTGATTAGGGGGAAGGGAAGTGGAATATCATTGTCAAGTTTTTCCTTTGTTGAATTCTCTATGGCATTGTTATAATGTACATTAGTATTTATTGTGAATATTTTATGCTAGTTTTCAACTCTTGACAATCCTTCAACTTTATGGCATGATAGGGAAGGGAGGACAGAGGGGAAACACGAAGGCAGATTCCAATTTCTCATTGTGGTTCTGGTTGTGTCCCACATGTGGTTGTATTACAAAAACCTTGCTAACTTTAGAAAGCCATTCCCCAGTGGGTTATGTTACTACCGGCTTGCCATGTGCCTGCCTTCCTTGCACGCACCCACCCTTCTGCGCATGTGCTTTGCTCACATGCCTTCCGTGCATGCACCCGACCTCAAAAATGTGCCTAAATAGGATGGCATAGAGCTGGGGCAGGTGGGCGGGTAGGTGGGGCCACCCACAATTTCCGCTACCAGTTCAGGCGAACCGGTCTGAATCGTCTGAATACCATCTCTGCTCCTATGTATTGGATATGGTCTCCCTGGAAAAATTCAAGTTGAATTCCTATCCAAAAAAAGAGGTTGAATTTGATGCTCTCAATATGCCCTGCCATCTCTCTGGTTCTATAAATCTATTTCTCTTGTTTATTCTAGCAACCTTGAGGTTATGTCCTTTATTAAGATTGTTTGCCATACAGGATATTTTGAAGGCTCAAATTGCAACTCATCAGTGTTTGTAAAGTAAATACAAATGCAAACTGGTTATATCCGGGATGAGCAGGGTGATTTGCCAGAGAAGCCGCCTGCTTCTCCCCTAAGCTAACTTTCCTTAAAAGATACTCAGGTTCCACTGAGGTGTGAAATAGCTGTCGCTTCTTATTGCCATAGATAGTTGTAGCAAAACACCTTGAAGCCTTCCACTCGCGGAGGCCGCCAGCAAAATCCCGCTAGAGGAACCCTATCAAAGGTGAAAGCGATACAATGCCTTTAAAGGAATTCTTATAACAATCAACTTTGACAGACTCGTTCTTTTAATAGAAAGTGTATCGTTGTCTCTGGAAATGAAGTGTCCTCTCGGTAGGTATTTGCAAACATGAAAAGACAAGCTACATAGGAGGACTGGAATCTCAATTTCACAGAAGTCCTGTCGAAGAACAAGGTCGGGTGCGTGTATGTGTGTTATTTTTTGCTCACGTTTCAAAACTCTATGGACATACTGTTGGATTAGGTGTCTAAAGTACAAATAGTGATTATATTTCTGATGATGAAGGCAGTACGGAAAGAACAAAAGAAAAATAATTCTCTTGCAACCCATTCTCTAGGATAGCTTTCACTAGATTGTTATTATAGTGTGGGAAGACAAGTTAATTAATACTCAATTGCAATTAATTTCCAGTGGATGTGTAATTTGGCATGCTAGTAAGCTCTAGCTTGGGGAGATCTGTGTATTTAGAACTTTATGTTGCCCTGAAGATCTCTGTGGAACCCATTGTTTTATAGATAGATAGATAGATAGATAGATAGATAGATAGATAGATAGATAGATAGATAGATAGATAGATAGATAGATAGATAGATTTGTTTTCTGAGATTTTCACGGGTGTTTGTATGTAGGTCTTTGCTTATTCGGGTTTTCTCCCGCGTAAAATTGGAAGTGTCTTGGCAACGTTTCAACGAAGCCATCGAGATAGAAAAACGCCCACACAGCATGAACAAGCGAGATGATACCTCCCACCTACCAGCCATTTGGAAACCCACCCTTATTGACAAACGAGTCCCTAACACGAGGAATGACACCAGACCCACACTCATGAGGTCCACACAGGATGTCACCACCACACATCCACCCAAAAAGCAGACCCAAACCCACACTGATCATGAAGCATGACCAAGGACCAGAAGCCAGACCGCAGCTGCAACATTAACCATTTCAAACCCCTCCAATCCATACATGCAGCAGACTGACATCCACTATGAAAATGTAGCACGACCACGACCACGAAGCCAAACAACAGCAATGCAGCTCACCAGCTCAAATCTCCCTGCAACTCAGACTAATCTGAGCACAACCAATCCCCCACCCAAACAGGACACACCCCCAGCCAATCAGAGCACAAAAAAACCCCATCTAATCAGAGCACAGCCAAGCTCCCACCCAATCAGTTCAAACCCCCACTAACAGTTAAAAAGGAAGAAACAGCTGCAATCACATATTGCTCCCAGAAGCACGAAACTGAAGCCTGAAGATGACGAATGAGACTTCGTCGAAACGTCGCCAAGACACTTCCAATTTTACGCGGGAGAAAACCCGAATAACCAAAGATCTACATACAAACACCCGCGAAAACCTCAGAAAATAAATATAGGGAACTGCCTGGCTTGAGTTCTGTAGAGGAAGAGATTTCCAAAAATAAAAATTACAGCTCTTTCCAGTAAGATTTGATCTGATCCCAAGAACCTCCAGTGCAAAAGCAGGGAACCAGGTCAAATGGTCTCCGGTCTTGTAACCTTACAAAATTTGGGGATTTTCTATTTGATTGGCTAGATACTAGATGTCTTATACTTAGACACTAGTCTTTCTGTGAATTGATCGAACTTGCTATGAAGCCCACTGTTCCCAAATGCCTTCTGTGATTTATAAGAAGTGAGGGATGCTTCTTGATTTACGGTGGAAGTTGGGGTATATAAAACAGATGTAATTTTCTACTATCATTATGTCTTGATCAGTAGTGGGTTCTACTTACCTTCGCAACCGGTTCGGAATCGGGAGCATGCTCATGCATGGCACTTCTGCGCATGCACAGAACCTTCTGCATTTGCGCAGAGCGTCCGTGATGACATCTGGGTGGCTGGGTGGAGTCTCCTGATGCCACAACTACCGGTTTTCCTGAACCGGGGTGAACCTGTAGAAACCACTGGTCTTGATAAACCATCCAGCAGCTTTTGGTCAGGTGATGCCCCAAAAGTAAAGAAGCTTCTTGGATAAGAGGTGAAGCATTTTCAAACAGCCCCCCTTTCCTCCTCCCCTGAAAGTCTAGTTGCCTTTTGGAAAAGTACTTTTAGGTCTCTCTGAAATAAATGCCACAATTGCTATGGACTTCATTGAGTTTATGTATCACACTTCTTACCGCAAAATCTGCCAGAATTTGGGGAAACAGTTTTAGTCATTGTAGCCTGAAGAAGAAGGATAACATGCTTGCCTGAGTGAGACCAGTGATCTGATCCCTAGATCTTTACCTATCATGGTTGCTAGGTCTCTGAGGACCCTGAAGTTTTGAAGAACTACCATCCATACTTAAAAATACCCTTTTTAGTAGCAAGAGTGATGACCAACATCCCTCTTTGCTTAAAAACTATGTACAACTTTGCTTAAAAGAAGCTGATTATTTAAATCTGTTTCACTCTGTCTGACATGAAGATACCTTCGATTGCCCTAATATATCTTTATCAAGAGGGAGGCAGAGATGCAACTGTATTGATCCTCCAAGATCTCCCTGTGTCCTTTGACAGCCTTGATCAAAGGATATTGCCAGAGCAGCTCAGCGCATGGGAAACTGGAAGCACTGCATTATCACAATGACATTCTGTCTAAAGGCACATTATCAGACCATGGCATGGGGAGCTTACTATTTTGGACCCATGGGACTTATGGTAGGAATGCTATTTTTCTTTCCTGCTGTTCGACATCTACATAAAGTCAATAAAGATGGTCAGCAGGAGATTTGAAATAGAGTGTGATTTGTATGCTGATGATACTCAATTATCTTCCCTTTCCACCTAACTCAAGAAAGGCAGTGTAGATGCTTGACAGTTGCTTACAGTTGTCTTGGTTTAAATGAGAAGCAAAAAAAAATCCTCTCCAGATAGGGAACAGTGATATTCATACCTAGAGCTTAGGACGTTGGCTTGTTCTGAGCAAAGTAAAAGTAGTACTTTGGAAGCTGTCCTTGATTCTCACCATTATGAGAAGCACAAGCGGCTGCAATAACAAGGAAATCTATGCCCAGTTTTACATGATACATATGTGACACCCCAGTGGTGAGCTGCTGCTGGTTGTAATAACCGGTTCACCCAGCAATGAAAAAGTGAGTGTGTGCTGCCTTCTGTGCATGCACCTGGCTTCAAAAACATGGCAATATAGGATGGGATAGCACCAAGGTGGGGCCCGCTGGTTGCAACTATAGGTTCTCCCAAACTGGTCCGAACCGGGAACAGCCCACTTCTGCCATACCCTCCCTTGATTAGGATAAGCTCACTTCAGTGACTGAGGCCAAATAATGTCATGCTTATGTTATGATGGTTAGTAGTATAAAATTTCTTGGAGTTCAGCTACAAGTAAGTTAGTGAGACACTGATGAGGTGGGCACAGCAGTCCCTGCATTTTGTGTGTTGTATGAGAAGACACAAAAGACTTCCCTGTTCTTTCTATCGAGGGATAGATTGAAAGAATCCTGTCGTATTGTATTACAATTTGGTTTGGAAGAATTATTGTTTTGGACAGGAAGGCTGTGCCGAGAGTGATGAGGACAGCAGAAAAATATTATTGAAAGTCCACTTCCTTCTATCCAGAGAGTGGTGCAGTGGCCTAAAAGTGGAGCTTTCGTCTCACAATCAGGAGGCTGTGAGTTCGATCCTAAGTAGAGGCAAATTTTTCTCTCTCTCTGAGAGAGAGAAAATAAGAATAAATCTGCTAAATACTGTATAACTCTGCATTGGCTACAGGAAGGGCATCTGGCCAGTAAATACTCAGCTCCATTCAGTTGCCCAGACTCCACCCCGCAAGGGATTATGGGGTCATTAAAAGTTGATGATGACTTCCTTCTATCCAAGACATGGCTATATAAGCGCTGCTTGACCAGGGTCCGCAGTATTGTCAGGGATGCTACACATCTCCATGACCGGTTTTCTTTATTACCTTCTGGGAGGAGGCTTTACAATATCCAAAACAGAACAAATACATTCTGTGATACCTTTGTACCATATAGTATCAATCTTGTTAACTCTCAAGACTTTTTTCCCCTATGTATTAAAAATGAACTGTGAAAATTATATATATATAATATATATATATATATATATATATATATATATATATATATATATATATATATATAATATATATACTGTTTCCCCCCCAAATAAGACATCCCCCGATAATAAGCCCAATCGGGCTTTTGAGAGCATGGCAATAAGGCTAAGCACTTATTTCAGGGTTCAAAAAAAATATAAGACAGGGCATTATTTTCAGGAAAACACGGTATGTGTGTGTGTGTGTGTGTGTGTGTGTGTGTGTGTGCATACACATATGGATGTGTGTGTGCCTTTATGTATATATACCAAAGGGGGATTTCAGCAGGTTCTGACCAGTTCTGGAGAACCGGTAGTGGAAATTTTGAGAAGTTCGGAGAACCAGTAAATACCACCTCTGACTGGCCCCCATCTATTCTCTGCCTCCCGAGTCCCAGCTGATTGGGAGGAAATGGGGATTTTGCAGTATCCTTCCCCTGGAGTGGGGTGGGAATGGAGATTTTACAGTATCCTTCCCCTACCACCCCACCAAGCCACCCACACCAAGCCACATCACACCCACCAAGCCACGCCCACAAAACCGGTAGTAAAATTTTTTGAAACCCACCACTGATATATACAGCACCTGTATATGTATATATGTATATGTTGTTGTTTTTTTGAGAGCAGGCATCAGAATTTCATTTTTCATTTTTTAATATTTACCAGTATGTACACAGAAAAAGTGAAAATAAAGATCTATCAATGTACAAATCAGCTTGAGTATATAACACAGGGTATCAAGTGGAACTATGAGTGACAAAGATTCAGTTCTAGCCATGCCATGTCAAATCAAATTTCTGAGAAAGTTCAGCCGAATTCTAGGTAGCTGACACTTTTGGCTTCCAGTCAGGAGAGGGGTTTTCTCATCAGTAGCAACACTGACTTACAGAATTCTCTTTAAATGGAAATATATCAGGTTGCCTTTATCACCAAAGACACTCCTATTCTTGGTGCTCTCTGTGCTTGGTTCTTTCCTTGCAGCCATTTCATTATCCAATTAGGTAAGGGTAACCAACCTTTCAGAGCTCAGGGACAACTAAATTCATAATTTTAAATCCCGCAGACCGCTAATATGATCTGCCTAATGACCAGCTGGGTGGGCGTGGCTAGGTGGTCATGCAACTGGGTGGGCGTGGCCAACTCCTTGCCTCCCCGCCCGAGCTCCTTAGGGCCCCTAAAGGGAAGGGTTGGAGCTAAGCAGCCACCACAAGAAAGAGTTGGCAAAACAGCTCAGTTCAAATTGGATCTGACCAAGAAGGAAGCTCAGTAGAAGCACCTCACTGAAAACTACAAGCATAGGCTTTCCAAGCAGAGGGAAGACCTGCAGGAGTGCAAGGCCTGGTACCGGCGCTTGGAGGCTCAGCGGGTTGAGATGGTCAGCCAGTTCAGATGGCCTGGGCCATGACGTAGTCCCATTGGAACAAGGTCCTCCAGCTCTCCGCCACCAGTGGCGCTTCCCTCCAGCCTTCATCCAAAGCCCCACACCAGGAGGCTGAAGCAGACTCCAAGTCGAAATTTCTGCCTTCCTCCAACCCACACAAAAAAATCCCAAAGGGGGAGACTCTCTGCAGCAACACAAATGTTCATTGCACATAGTTTGAAAACCCCTGATTTAGTGCAATATTAAAAATGCAAATAATTTTTCTGCGGACCACCAAAATTTTCTCACGGACCACCAGTGGTCCACGGACTACCAGTTGGTGACTGCTGAATTAGGTAACATAATCAGTGCTCGGACTAGTACTAATGATGTTACCTACTTTGGTAATGAATCGTCTGCAAGAAAACAACCAAGCTCAGAAAGCATCAAGGACCCCTCATTCCAACTCACAGCTAAAAGTATTCTCCTGTTTTGGTGCACTCCCATTCACCCAGGCATTTACACAATTGCCATCTCTGAACCGTCTTTTTGATAACATACTTGTCTTTACTAAAGGCAGAGACCTATTTTGATCTTTCGGATTTATTATTGCTAAAGTTCACCGGTTTTATTACGTATCGTCATTTAAGTGTGCTCTTATTCTTTTCTTATATCACTCTGGAGTCTTCCCAAATGAAGTGCGAGATAGAAATAAAATACAACAATAGAACAAAATGCCATAATTATGTACGATAGCCCAGCTCCCCAACAACAAAAGATGCTTCATCAAAAAAAAAGTGTAATTAAGAATTAGCAAGTGTACAAAAAACACAGTAAAAGAAGATCTAGGACCAAATTGTTATGGAGAAAATCTATGTATATGGTTGCTAAGACTTGACACCAACTTTGTGGCAATGATCAATTAATCAATAAACACACCATTGTTGGAAGAAATATCCATCCGGTTCTGTTCCAAGATGGGAGAAAGGCACTGGAGACAAAATGGAGGCTGATGGAAAGAGGGTTTAATGGTGAACAGGACCATCAAGCACATAGTTCTGGTGCAGCTGACCACATGGAGTTGAGATAGAGGGATATTTATACCTTCTCTTGGGCTTCCAATGGTGTATCCATTGCCACCGTATCTTGCTGCTGTCCACCCACTTTTTCTCTTTCCTTCCACTTTTCCCAGCATTACAGACTTCTCCAAAGAGCTAAATCTTTGCGTAATGTGTGCAATTGGGGCGGTTTTAATCTTGTCATTTCTGCCTTGAATGAGAACTCTGAGTTGATTTATTTGATTTGATCGCATTCATTTTGATGAGTCAAGTCTTCTTGTCTATCCATGTTATTCTCTGTCTTCTCCAACATCTAATTTCAAAAACATCAATACTCCCTGAAGCCAGCTTCTTCAAAGTCCATGTTTTGCTTCTATAAGATGTCAGAGGGAATACCATTGTGTCAACTATTCTGATTTGCGTAGCTATACACACATCACGACATCTGAACATTTTTTCCAAGGCTTTTATGGCTACTTACCAAGTGCTAGCATGTGGCTAGCCTGTAGCTGTGTTCCCTGACTGTTCACTTACTCTTGATGTTGATCCTAAACAGCAGAAAAAGACGATAATGATAGATGATAGACAGACTAGATAGATGATAGATAGATAGATAGATAGATAGATAGATAGATAGATAGATAGATAGATAGATAGAATAGAAGAATAGATAGAGATATAGAGATTAGATAGATAGTTATAGAGATTAGATAAAATAGATAGATAGATAGATAGATAGATAGATAGATAGATAGATAGATAGATAGATAGATAGATAGATAGATAGATAGATAGATAAACAGACAGACAGATAGACAGACAGACAGACAGACAGACAGACAGATGAAAGATAAGGATAGATGGATGGATGGATGGATGGATGGATGGATATAGACAGACAGACAAATGGAAATAGGATAGATAGATAGATAGATAGATAGATAGATAGATAGATAGATAGATAGATAGATAGATAGATTGATTGATTGATTGATTGATTGATTTGGTGAATGATATGGATGGATGGATGGATGGATGGATGGATGGATGGATGGATGGATGGATGGATGGATGGATGGATGGGACAGACAGATGGAAATAGGATAGATAGATAGATAGATAGATAGATAGATAGATAGATAGATAGATAGATAGATAGATAGATAGATAGATAGATAGATAGATGAAAGATATGGATGGATGGATGGATGGATGGATGGATGGATGGATGGATGGATGGATGGATGGATGGATGGATGGATGGATAGATGGATGGGACAGACAAATGGAAATAGGATAGATAGATAGATGGATAGATAGATAGATAGATAGATAGATAGATAGATAGATAGATAGATAGATAGATAGATAGATAGATAGATAGATATAGATGAAAGATAAGGATGGGTGGATGGACAGATTCACTCCTAGGCTTCCATTTGGGTAATTACCATCAGTGAGGACTACCTGTATTTTCAAACTTTAGTTTTGGTATTAGTCATCTATATTTTTATCTGTCTTTACGTGCAAAATCTCAGAACAGGTTGTCCTTGACAGTTTGCTTAGTGACCGTTTGAAATCACAATGGCACTTAAAAAAGTGACTTATGATCATTTTTCACAGTTATGACCACTGCAGCATCCCCATGGTCATGTGATATACATTTGGATGCTTGACAGCTGACTCACATTTATGAAGGTTGCAATGTTCCGGGGTCACCTGATCACCTTTTCTGACAAGAACGTCAATGGGGAAGCCAGATTCACTGAACAGCTATGTTACTAATTTAACAATTACAATGGTTCACTGAACAAATGTGGCAAGAAAAGCCATCAAATGGGACCAAACACACTTAACAAATTTCTCACTTAGCAACATAAATGTTGGGCTCAATCGTTGTCGTTAAGTTGAGGACGACCTGTAGTAATGTAGTAGTAGTGCTGTGAAAGTTGGACCATACGGAGTGGCTGAGTGCCAAAGAATTGATGCTTTCGAATTGTGGTGTTGGAGAAGACTCTTGAAAGTTCTTTGGACTGCAAAGAGATCAAATCAGTCAATCCTGAAGGAAATCAAACCGGACTCTTCTTTGGAAGGACAGATACTGAAGCTGAAGCTCTAATACTTTGGCCACCTAATGAGAAGAGAGGAAGGACTCCATGGAGAAGACTCTGATGTTGAGAAAGATGGAAGGAAAAAAGAGACGGGGACAGCAGTGGATGAGATGGTTAGCTCCTCGTGGCTCCCACGTAACACCTCTCCTGCGCAGACTGCACTGGCTGCCTGTGGTCTTCCGGGTGCGCTTCAAGGTTTTGGTAATGATCTTCAAAGCGCTCCATGGCATAGGGCCGGGCTACTTACGGGACCGTCTGCTGCCACCGAATGCCTCCCACCGACCCGTGCGCTCTCACAGGGAGGGACTCCTCAGGGTGCCGTCAGCCAGGCAGTGCCGACTGGCGACGCCCAGGGGAAGGGCCTTTTCTGTGGGGGCCCCCACCCTCTGGAACGAGCTTCCCCCAGGACTTCGCCAACTTCCTGACCTTCGAACCTTCCGCCGCGAGCTTAAGACACATCTATTTATCTGCGCAGGACTGGACTAGATTTTTTAAATTTTTAAATGTTTAAATTTTAAATTGGGTTTTAAATGGGGTTTTATTATTTATATCTTTATTTTAAATATTCGGCCTATGTAATAAGTTTTTTAAATTAATGTTTTACTTTGTATATATATATGTTTTTAATATGGCTGTACACCGCCCTGAGTCCCTAGGGAGATAGGGCGGTATAAAAGTACGAATAATAAATAAAATAAATAAATAAATAAATAGCTGCTGTCATCGATGCAGTGAACATGGGTTGGGCAAACTCCAAGAGACAATAGAGATCAGAAGGCCTGACATGCCAAGATCCAATGGGGGTGGGGGGTGTCACAAAAAGTCAGATGCAATTTAGCGACTAAACAACAACATTCAAAATTAATTTACAAAAGTTCTTAATCATTCTCCACCTAGTTTTTCCCTATCAGTAGTGAAACCAGGCTGAGAAAGTACAGTTATATACAGTAGTGGCCAAAATTGTGGAAACCTTTATTGGGAAAGTGTATTTTTGAGGCTTGACGGCTAATAACACCACTTTTTTAAGGGAGGGGGAGTTTCAAGATAATCATATTCCACTGCTGGAATGGCCTGGGTATAACCCAGACCTTAACCCAGGGGTGAAATGCTACCGGTTCGCTCCTGTTCAGGTGAACCGGTAGCAGTGGTGTCACATGGTTCGGCAAACTGGTAGCAGCGGCAGTACGAGGCCCCACCCACCCACTCAGATGTTGTTACTTCCTGGTTCTAACCAGGAAGTAACCCATTTTTGACCCTCTGTGCATGCACAGAAGGCTTTGCGCATGCACAGAGGGTCTACAGTTGGACCTGACGATGGTGCACATGTGAGCAAAGTACACGTGCACAGTGCACACACTTCCAAACTGGTAAGAAGGTAAGTAGATTTCACTCCTGCCTTAACCCAATTGAAAATCTATGGAGCCGACTACAGAAATTTGTTAGTCAGAAGCGACCCAGCAATAAAACCCAGTTAATAGAAGCAACCATTCAATCTTGGTTTCACATTATAACAGCTGCAGAACTAAAAGACTTGGTTCATTCCATGGGAAGACGTTGTAAGGCCGTAATTCATGCTAAAGGTTACCCAACTAAGCATTAACTGACATGGTGATCGTTTTTGTATATCTCGGGTTTTTTTCTACATGTTTTACTTTTATTCTTTATACTCTATCTGCTATTCTGATAACAAATCCTTCATAAAAGTTATTGCATTACATTCTTGATTAAATTATCTTTCCATTGATATATAATTGTATGATACTATTCTGAAAAAAAGTGGGGTTATTAGCTAGTTTTAGAAAATGCACTTTTCCTTAAAAGGTTTCCACAATTTTGGCCACTACTGTATATAAAGGTAAAGGTAAAGGTTTTCCTCGCACATAGTCGTTCCCGACTCTAGGGGGCGGTGCTCGTCTCCATTTCAAAACTGAAGAGCCAGGGCTGTCCAAAGACGTCTCCATGGTCATGTGGCCAGCATGACTCAACGCCAAATGTGCAGGGAACACTGTTACCTTCCCACCAAAGGTGGTCCCTATTTTTTCTACTTGCATTTTTTACATGCTTTCGGTTGGCAGAAGCTGGGACAAGTAACGGAAGCTCACCCTGTTACACGGCATTAGGGACTCGAACTGCTGAACTGCTGACCTTTTGATCGACAAGCTCAGCGTCTTAGCCCCTGAGCCATAGCAACCCTTTACTACTGTATATAGAATGCACAAATAGAACCTTTTCTATTAAAAAAAAAAGTCAGTCTCTTCACCGAAGGGAAAAACTCTTCACTGAAGGGATATTTATAGAAAGTTGCCCTCTCCGCTGATATAAATGAGAGAGCCTACACACTCCCCTCTCATCTGTCCGCATTCACTTGAGCTTCAACGGAAAGAATCATCACTTCCCATACCAAATGGGAATCTGCAATGCTGATTGCCGACTCTGCAATGCTTCTCAGATGAAGATCTGCAGAGCTGCCAAAGGCAAGTGTCCGTGAAGCTGTAGGCAACCAATGCCTTGTAAATAATAGTAGTCATTCTTCTACTTCAACCCATCTATTTCAAGGGTAGGAAAGAGGTGGGAGTTAATGTAGCATCAAATGAAATTTCCATTTTAATAATTAGGCATTGGATTTAAAATATAAATAGGTCATGCAGAGAGTAGCTACATTAAGAACGGACAACCTCGATGTAAAGCGGTACTTGGGAACAGTTTTAATCAATCGTGTAGCCCGAGGCTGTAAATATGCAAAATTTATCATAGATGAGCAAACATATATTTGATGTGTAACTAATGCTACAGTTGTTGTAGAAGGAGCACTCGTTAATGAATTTTGCAGGCCATCAAATAAATCCCCCTATATCAGGACTCTGCAGAGTTTATGGAGATGAAGACCCATCTCGGTTTCAAATAGCAGGGATCCAGATATAATATAAGCGGCGTGGCATGGATAAAACCACAAATAACACCAGGCTAGATTTTCATTACATTTAATGAAATACAAATTGGAATTTAATTAATACAAGGACTATGAGGGTTTTTTTTCCCCCTACCATGACATGGAAATTTACAATGAATGGTAAAATTTGAGAAAGACAGTTGTGGAATACACATGGCTGTCAGCTTTGGAAGCCATACTAGGCCGAAGGCTTCTACGCTGCCACTTTCTCCTGTGTGGGAAAGTAGGAGAAAGGGGAGGGGTTTGGTACAAGGGGCCATTAGACATAATAACATTCTTCCTGCCAGTCAAGGTCAGGCCAAGACTGCATCTGGAGAAGGAGTGGTCGGAGTGATGCCTCGTGATGGGATGGTTGGTGATTGGAGCACGTGATCGGCAGAGGAGTCAAGGAGGGGTGGTGGTCTGGGGTTTTGTACTACTGAGGAAAAACCTGGATCTCCAGATTCGGAGTTTATCCAGCTGTGCCTACTTACCTATGCTAGTTAAAGAACTTTGAAAGATGGTTACCTCATGGTTCTTGGAATCATTGCTCGGAGATGCCTACTATACACAGAGCAACTACAGGTTTCAGCTTATCACAATCCATTTAGTGACCGTACAAAGTTACAACACCACTGAAAAAAGTGACGTATATTTTTCACACTTAACAGCTGTTGCCGCCTCCCCATGGTCATGTGATCAAAATTCAGTTGCTTGGCAACTGACTCATATTTATGACCCTGGGGTCATGCAATCAGTTTTGGCGACTTTCTGAGCAGCAAAGTCAATGGGGAAGCCAGATTTATTTAACAGCCATGTGACTAACTTAAACAACAGCAGCAATTCACTTAACAACTCTGGCATGAAAGGTTGTAAAATGGGGCAAAACTCACTTAGCCAAGGTTTCCATCAGCCACAGAAACTTTGGGATCAATCGTGGCAACAAGTCAAGGACATACCTGTATATCTGCCCATAAAACAACAACAAGGCATAGAAAAGTGCCTTCAAAAAATTTGGACACGTGGGAGGAATAGATCCAAGTCTATAGAGCCTGTGTCCTGAGCACATTCTTGTACTGCAGTGAGTCTTGGGGCCTTTATGCATGGCAGGAGAGAAAGTTGAACACCTTTCATATGTACTGTCTCTGATGTATTTTTGGCATCACCTGGCAGGACAAAGTTCCAAATAGCGCAGTCTTGAAACATGCTGCAATTTCTAGCATGTATACACTACTGAAACAGCGACATCTGTGCTGGCTTGGGCATGTCATGAGAATGGCTGATGGTCGGATTCCGACAGATCTCCTGTACGGAGAATTAGTGCAGGGAAAACGCCTCAGAGGGAGACCACAGCTGCAATATAAGGATATCTGCAAGAGGGACCTAAAGGCCCTGGGAATGGACATTAACAACTGGGAAACCTTGATCTCCAATCGTTCAGCTTGGAGGCTAAAGACACAGCATGGCCTCCTCCAATTCTAAGAGACATTTGTTTGGCAGGCTGAGGCAAAGAGGCAGTCCCAGAACCAGCAAAAAAGTTGGGCAGGGGACAGAATGTATCTGCCCTCAGTGTGGAAGGGATTGCCACTCTCGAATTGGCCTTTTTAGCCACACTAGATGCTGTTTTAGGATCTCTTTTCAGAGCACGATACCATAGTCTTTTGAGACGGAAGGATGCCAATGCAATGGGAGGAATAGAGGAAAGAGTGCCTTTCAAGGCAAGCTAAGAATTTTCTATAGAAATTGAATGCCAATTGGCAGCTGTGGGGAGGGGGGAGAGACACAGAAAAAAAAAAACCATGAAGAATGCAGTGGAGTATTCTGAAAGAGACTGATTGAAAAATGGAACAGAAAACCCTCCAGGGCTGTGGTATATAAAAGAGAGTGGAAGAAAGGTGTAATCCTTTGAGAGGAGTTTGGAATAAAAGATGCAAAGTTTTTTTTTCAAAAACCACTGCCTCTAAACAACTCCGCAAATATAGAAGTAAACACCTAAGTCATTTAAATTCATTCAAACAGTGCAACAAAGTAGGGGGCACTTTTTTTTTGTATCTTGTTTGCAGTTTCAGAGCCATCGAGTACAAATGGCCTCCAGAAGTTTGGGTGCTCCAACACTGGAGACTTTTAAGAACAGGTAGGGTTGAGATTGGACTAGAAGACCTGCAAGGTCCCTTCTGATTCTGTTATTCTATTGTTAGAATAACAATGTTAAATGTTAAATGTCTCTCTGGTTCCTGTTGTGGTCCGCCAGCAGCCTGCAGACCTGGCAGTGGAGTTGGACAGTGAGGAGGCTGGGGAGGACAATGGGCCAGTCCTGGAGTCAGGGGAAGGCCCAGACCAGGGCTCTGCGTTGGAGGCAGAGATGGGGCCAGGGCTATCTGGGAGTGATGCTTGGAGCCTCCAGAAGCGGACAGTAGAGAGGCAGAGGAACAGGAGGCCTGTTCCTAGTGCACACATGAGAAAAGCTGCCAGAACGCAAGAGTAGCTGAAGAAAAAAGGACGACTTGGGAGTAAGGCCAGAAGATGATTGGCCACTCCCATAAGGCTTAAAAGAGCAGCAACGAGCCGTTGGGTTTTTTGTAGAAAAGCAACGTTGGTGTCCGTGCTTCTTATCAGCGTCTCTTGAACTTTGTGGGGGTTTTGCCAAGAAAAGCCTTTGGCAGGTTGTCAAAGACAACAAAGGTTGGTGATAAGGCCAAAGGACTGTTTATGAAGAATTTGTTTTGGACTAAGCTGAGAATGAATTAATTCTCAGCTGTTTTAATAAAATAAGTTCGTTCAGGACTGAATTGTGTTTGATAATCACTACTCAGGCCTCGGTCACAACAGTTCTTCTAGATCAGGGGTGCCCAACCTTAGCAACATTAGGACTTGTGGATTTCCACTTCTAGTGGTCTGATTCTGAAAGTTGAAGTCCATGTATCTGTTGTGGCCTGCCAGTGGATCTGGCAGCCGATTCAGACAGTGAGGAGGTTGGGGAGAAAGATGGGCCAGTCCTGGAGTCTGGGGAAGGCTCTGATGAGGGCTCTGCATTGGAGGCAGATAGGGGGCCAGGGCCGTATGCTAGTTATCAGCTGCCTTTGTAGTCAGATATCAGTGAGGCAGACAAACAGCTGGAGCCTGTTCCCAGTGTGCACATGTGCAGAGTTGCCAGACAAAAGGAACAGCTAAAGAACAAGGGTCAACTTGGGAGTAAGGCCACAGGTAGATGATGAATGGCCCCTCACAGAGGGAATAAAAGAGGAGCGAAAAGGGAGTGAAGTTTGCAGGAGACAATTAGTTCATTACTGCATTCTTGCCAAGTATTGCAGCATCTGAAAGATATCAGCCTGGTCACTCTCCAAGGCTGATAAAGGTCGATAATTGTGAACTATCTTGAAAGATTGTGGGAGAGGAAAGACTTTGCTGGAGAGGAATTCACTATAAATTAAATAAAAGGGTTTTATCGGGATGAGGACTTGGCTTCGTGCTGCTGGGGAAACCTAGGTCAGAACAGGATCTTAAAGTTGCCAAGATTGGATACCTCTAGTCAGTGGTGGGATTCAACCAGTTCGCACCACTTCGGGAGAACCGGTTGTTAACTTTCTGAACAGATTGGCAAACTGGTTGTTGGAAAAAATCATTAGGGCAGAGAACCGGTTGTTAAATTACTTGAATCCCACCACTGCCTCTAGTCCAGATCTTGTAAATTTCTCTATATTCTGTGCATCCAAGGTAGATCTAAGCAACAGGATAATTGCGGCAACTGGCAAAGTGGAATTTGCATCTTGTAGTCATTGCAGGACACTAACAATGTAAATGGAAACAATAGAAGGAATATAGAAATCGATTTCGTATCCTCCTACAAATGGAACCATTCATATCAGTTCAATTTTCTTTATTGCAGTTTATGAAATTCTTTAATTAGCTTCCCAGCAAAAGTGCACCAACTTTGTCTTTTTCTCCTGTAATGGTGATTCTACTCTTATGGGGCTAAAGTGACCAGATAATAAAAAAGTCATTAAAGTATTCCTCAAGAACTATTTAGCTTATTTCTTGTACCTAGTAATATTATTCAGCATAACAGCAAGTGGCATTTTCTACTAATGATAGGGAAGTGAGATTGCGGCTATGCTCATCCAACATGCTAGATGAGGTAAGGTCAGAATCTACCATATTGTCCTATCTAGGCAGCCTAATGCTAATGAGCACTACTATAAATTAGAACTTCTGAAGAAACCAGCCAGTAGGTCATCTAGAAGTGGTAAAAGCAGGGATGAAATCCAGCAGATTCTGACAGGTTCTGGAGCAGGGGTCTCCAATCTTGGTCCCTTTAAGACTTGCAGATTTCAACTCCCTGAGTTCCTCAGCCAGCTTTGCGGAAATTTTGAGTAGTTCGGAGAACCAGCAAATACCACCTCTAGCTAGCCCCAGAGTAGGGTGGGAATGGAGATTTTTGCAGTATTCTTCCCCTGGAGTGGGATGGGAATGGAGATTTTTGTAGTATCCTTCCCCTAGAGTGAGGTAGGAATGGAGATTTTGCAGTATTTTGGATTTTGGATTTCACCACTGGGTAAAAGCTAGAGGAGGAGGAGGAGATTTAGAAAAAATATTTTCTGAGTGTCTATGGGAATTCTCAGTCATCCAGGACATGGTTGTTTCAAAGGTGCTTTTTTCAAGACCCGTTCCAGTCCGGCTTCCGGCCCGGTTATAGCACGGAGACGGCTTTGGTCGCGTTGGTGGATGACCTCTGGAGGGCCAGGGACAGGGGCTGTTCCTCTGCCTTGGTCCTATTAGATCTTTCAGCGGCTTTTGATACCATCGACCATGGTATCCTGCTGCACCGGTTGGAGGGATTGGGAGTGGGAGGCACCGTTTATCGGTGGTTCTCCTCCTATCTCTCTGACCGGTCGCAGTCGGTGTTGACAGGGGGGCAGAGGTCGTCCTCGAGGGGCCTCACTTGTGGGGTACCCCAGGGGTCGATTCTCTCGCCTACCCTGTTCAACATCTACATGAAGCCGCTGGGCGAGGTCATCAGTGGGTTCGGGGTGAGTTATCATCTGTACGCTGATGACACTCAGCTGTACTTTTCCACCCCGGACCACCCCAACGAAGCGGTCGAAGTGCTGTCCCGGTGCCTGGAAGCCGTACGGGTCTGGATGGGGAGAAACAGACTCAAGCTCAATCCTCCAAGCCGGAGGGGCTGTGGATCCCGGCACCCGGATACAGACACCTGCACCCGCAGCTGACTGTTGGGGGCGAGTTAGTGGCCCCAAAGGAGGTGGTTCGCAACTTGGGCGTCCTCCTGGATGGCCGGCTGTCCTTTGAGGAACATCTGGCGGCCGTCACCAGGAGGGCTTTTTACCAAGTTCGCTTGGTTCGCCAGTTGCGCCCTTCCTTGACCGGGATGCCTTATGCACGGTCACCACGCCTGGTTACGCCTCGCTGGATTATTGCAATGCTCTCTACATGGGCTGCCCTTGAGGTGCACCCGGAGGCTGCAGTTAGTCCAGAATGCAGCTGCGAGTGGTAATGGGAGCCGCCGAGGCTCCCACGTAACACCACTGCTCCGTAGTTTGCACTGGCTTCCTGTGGTCTTTCGGTGCGCTTCAAGATCCTGGTTACCACCTTTAAAGCGCCCATGGCTTAGGACCCGGTACTTACGAGACCGCCTGCTGTTACCGTATGCCTCCCATCGACCAGACGCCTCACAGAGAGGGCCTTCTCAGGGTGCCGTCCGCCAAACAATGTCGGCTGGCGGCTCCCAGGGTAGGGCCTTCTGTGGGAGCACCGACGCCTGGAACGAACTCCCCAGGCTTACGTCAAGTTCCTGATCTTCGGACCTTCCGTCGTGAGCTAAAAACATACTTATTTACTCAAGCAGGACTGGCATAAATAGTTGATTTTAATTTGGGGTTTTAGAGATTTTAAATATTTGTAAATTTTTAAATTTTCTAATTATCGGCCATTTATTAATAGCTTCTTTTAATTTCTTTTAATTGTATATACTCTGTATTTTATTTCGGCTGTACACTGCCCTGAGTCCTTCGGGAGAAGGGCGGTATAAAAATCTAATAAAATAAAATAAAATAAATAAATAAATAAGAGGCAACTGGAGTTTCTGATTTTTCTTTGAAAAAAAGAAAAATCCTTTCTCATCCTCATTTCCCTTCTCACCCTCATTCAGCTCAGAGCTAAAGAAGCTTCTTGGATGAGAAGCTTCCTCCTCCTCCTCCTCTTCCTCCTCCTCCTCCTCTTCCTCCTCCTCCTCCTTTTCTGAGTTTAATCTTATTTCTGAGCCTTTACCTTCAAAATACACTGTAAGCCGCCCTGAGTCTTCGGAGAAGGGCGGGGTATAAATGTAAACAAAAAAAAAAAATCTGCTTTTCAGTGAACTCTAGGTGGATAGGACCGCCAAGCACTTGTAATCCCTAGGTTTGGGCAATGCTACAGGTAGGGCTAACATATCTGGAGTGCAAACATCAAACCACTAGATGGCAGCAGAGATGCAGAAACCTCCCTTTTCTGCCATCTAGTGATTGTCTGAAATTTCGCATCCCAGATGTGGTAGCTCACCTTTCAGTTCCAGCAAGAAGCCTCCAAGCATACAGACGTATTAATTATTCAAAAGGCCCAAGACCACAAGACTCAGAAACTTATAGCTTATATTAATAAAAATGGTGATGGTTCGCAAAGATTATTAAGGGCAAAATAGAAATACATCCTATTTCCATAGCAAGGAAGATAAAGCAAAAATAGTTAAACTGATCATTTTATTCAAAGAGAATATATTTAAGTAAATTTTTCACTTGCTACAATTGTAATGGGGGGAAAAATGAAACTTTGACTTTGGTTTTGTTGCTTAGACAAATTTGTTGTTATAGACATGGCTAATTACATATACTTTGAAGAGACATTTTTCCAGCAGCTGAGGCAAAGAGGCAGTCCCGGAACCAGCGAAATCTGGGGGCTGGGCAGGGGACAGAATGTATCTGCCCTCAGTGTGGAAGGGATTGCCACTCTCAAATTGGCCTTTTTAGCCACACTAGACGTTGTTTTAAGATCTCTTTCCAGAGCATGATACCATAGTCATTTGAGACTGAAGGATGCCAATAGAATAGTTACATATTAATGTATAAAAGCAAAAAGTTGAGGCTGAAGTGCTGTACTGTGCTAAAAAGAATCGGAAGTCAATGCCTTTTTTTCTTTTTTTCCCTTGTACCTCAGACTTCCTTTTCCCCTCTCTTTTTCCTTCCCCTAATTTCTTATTGCTGTTTTTCTTTGTATTTTATATCTTAAATGAATAAAATTTAATAACAAAAGCTTATAGAACAGGGGTGTCAAGGTCTTGGGGCCCGATTTGGCCCACGGAGTGCTTAGATCTGGCCCATGGGATTCTCATATAGATTTCATCTCTAAGTGTCCTCTTTGTAAACTGTATATGTATCTCCCTTGGCAATTTGTTCCTCCATGCATAGTTAGTATGCAACTATGCAGTTCATCAATCCCCTGTTGCAGTTCGCTCTTACTATCTTCAAGCTACCCGCCAGCAACTCTACCATAAGATTCAGGAGGTCTTCCTTATTTTCTTGGATATTCTGAAATGGCAAATAAAATGTGGAATTGTCCATTTCCATAAATGTTATCGCCTCTTCAAGCTCTCGATTCTTTGCCATCAGTTTCTTTTCTATCTCTTCCAATTGTTTTCTGTCTGCTCTGTTCTTTCCTCCACTGTTTTTATCCTCTATTCGTTCTTAACTATTCACTCCTGTATTTCTTCCATTCTCTCGTCTAATTTTCTTATGTCGCCTTTCATTTCATCCACGTCGGTTTTTAATTTTTCATGACTTTTCCCAATCGATTCTTGCGTTTTTAGAAGTACCTCCTGAATCATATTCTTTGTAAGCTTGTTGAGGTCCCTGGTTTCTCACCTCCCAGCATGTCCCCTATTAATTTTTGTCCTGCTGGAGAGGCAGTCATTTGTGTAACTTTTTTTGCAGCTTTGGTCACTGTTGTTGTATTTGACATATCTAGTTTCTTAAAGAACTTCCTCCACAAGACCATACAAAGTTCTATTTCCTTTCTCCTCCTGGAGTTTATCTTTACTATCAACTCTTAGGTATTGAATATTCCCTCAATTACAATTTTTTAGAATTCAGTAACTAGAATAATCAGATACTTAAATATTTAAATAGTATAATAGTATAACACTATAGTTAACAGTATAGTTAATAATATGGGACGCGGTGGCTCAGGGGCTAGGACATTGAGCTTGTCGATCGAAAGGTCGGCAGCTCAGCGGTTCGAATCCCTATGCTGCTGTGTAATGGGGTGAGCTCCCGTTACTTGTCCCAGCTTCTGACAACCTAGCAGTTTCGAAAGCACGTAAAAATGCAAGTAGAAAAAATAGGGACCACCTTTGGTGGGAAGGTAACAGTGTTCTGTGCACCTTTGGCATTGAGTCACGCCGGCCACATGACCACGGAATGTCTTCAGACAGTGCTGGCTCTTCGGCTTTGAAACAGAGATAAGCACCACCCCCTAGAGTCGGCAACGATAGCATGTATATGTGAGGGGAATCTTTACCTTTATTGTTAATAATAAAGAAATAATTGATATTTAATTCTATCTTCCAATCTTATCAATATCTATTTCCACTATAAATAAAATTAACAATACCTAAATCAACATCAGTATATTATTTGGGGCTGCCATGGATACAGCGAAAGACCAGCCTGCAGTGCCTCTGCCAGCAACAGGTGGCCCTCCTGAGCTCCGTTTTTCCTGGCAGAGGGTTATAGGAGGCTGGCGCAGCCAAAAACGGAACTCAGGAGCCCGATTTCACTGGCAGAGTGCTCCGGCCACCACAGGCACTCCCAACACAAGTGACGTCAAGCTGGCCATACCCACCCTGGCCACGCTTGCACCAGCCCCCCAAGGTCAAACACAACCCTAATGCATCCCCCAATGAAATTGAGTTTGACACCCCTGTCTATAAGGTGTCCTCATCCTTTGGAGGGATCCTGACATTTGCAGTATAACTAAGTCCTACTGTTGTGTCTGCACCCCCTGAGCTGGCCCTCCTGCCAGAAAGTTACTTGGAAAGTGAGGGGGAAGGGCCGTCAGGACTTACCTCAGGAGCACCGGCTTCCCTGGCTCAGCTCCAGGAGCCAGAGGCAGGCCAGGTGGAAGAAATAACGAGGCCTCCGTCCCCTGACTCTTTCCCCCCCACCAGGCCATGCCTTCAGACACAGCTGATGGCAATTAGGCTTGGTTGGACCCTAGGTTTCGTAGGCAGGAGAGGAGGGAACAACAGAAGCAAGGGTGGGGCAGACCTAGGAAGTGCTGATTCATGGAACCACACCCCACAGGATATAAAGGCTGCCAGAGCTGCTGTGCCTCTTCGTAGCAGGCAAATCAACTGAGTAACTAAGAGCTGAAGTTTGTTCCTGGGTGACTCATCGGCATCGAGGGAGATAACAGAGACACTTGGCAGATGCTTGCTATTTTGCTGCCAGAGCTGATAGTGCCGGCTAATTAAGCCATCATTCGGACGAAGGTGAAGGAGGCCAGAACACCTACATTTGTCTTGTATATGACAGCTAAAAGAATACAGTTTCCCTAAATCCTATCTACTACTCATATCATGGAGCAGTTTGTCACTTTATCACACACCATCTCTCATACTGCTTAACATTCATCATTAAGCTCTTATTACTTTCAGCCTCAGATATTTTCATAGGGCAGATGTCCAACTTGGCCTTTGAACTACATGCAGCCTTCTTCTTTCCCACCCTATGCAACAGTCTTCTCACTCCTCCAAATGTTAGCTTGCAACCACCCAATAATAGCTGCACAATTTCCTGGTGGTTTTCTGTAGCAAAGTATGAAGATCCCCAATAGACTTAATGCTCCCTCCACCCCAAAGATAATAAACTCTAAAGAGGGGAAAACAGGCCAAATCTTCACCCTGTATCCTTATTGTTGACTTCTTAGCAATAAGGCACGAAGAATCGTGACCACATGGTTAAGCTGCTTTATTGCTCATGCCTATATATAAGACTCTAGTTAACAACAGTCAGCATTAAATTGGTGCTAGATAACAGCCAATGGAATTTAAGGGAGGTTGGACTTACTGAGAGCATATGCACCAAGATAAATTCCTTGTGTGTCCAATCACACTTGGCCAATAAAAATTCTATTCTATTCTATTCCATTCTATTCTATTCTATTCTATTCTATTCTATTCTATTCTATTCTATTCTATTCTATTCTATTGTTTGTGGGACTGTAATAACTCCAAGCTGATTGCTCACTTGACTCTGCCCTCAACCTCCGCCTGTCTGCCTGATATATTAGCATCAGTATTCTATCCACTGCAATCTTCAATGGGCAAACTAAAAACTGAAAAAGAAAAAGTACAGTCCCAGGAGAAACAAGGATGTTCTATAAAAGCTATAGAGTCGGAATTCCCTATCTGGGCATTAGATTTCACTTCTGCCTTGTGCAAACAAATGACAGCATAACCTGGTCATAGAATAGGAACTGAGCATAGTCAGGCTTGGTTAGTACATGGATGAGAGACTGCAAGAAATTATTGGCGAATAGGTAGGTTAGGTCAGGTCAGGTTAGGTTAGGTTAGGTTTATTAGATTTCTATACCGCCCTTCTCCCGAAGGACTCAGGGCGGTTCACAGCCAGCATAAAAAACAGAATTCACAATAGTCATAAATAAATTAAAAACAATATAAAAATCTAATTAAATTTTGGCTAACAATTAAGAATCTTTAAAATCAAATAATAAAACCCCAATTAAAAAACAACACATTACACATTAGGCCAGCCCCGCACGATAAAACAATAGGGTCTTGAGCTTGCGTCGGAAGGTCCGGAGGTCGGGGAGTGATCGTAACCCCGGAGGAAGCTCGTTCCAGAGGGTAGGAGCCCCCACAGAGAAAGCTCTCCCCCTGGGGGTCACCAGCCGACATTGTTTTGCTGACGGCACCCTGAGAAGACCCTCCCTGTGGGAGCGCACAGGTCGATGGGAGGCTACCGGTGGCAGCAGGCGGTCCCGTAAGTACCCCGGTCCTAAGCCATGGAGCGCTTTACAGGTGGTTACCAAGGTAGACCTGGAAGTTGAAAAAAACATCATGTCAAGGCCCCGACAGAAGAAGATAATGGCAAACCATGTCCATAGTATCGCCAAGAAGACTACATGAATGTGTTCATCAAATCACTAGGGATTAGGATGACTTGAAATAGACTCGACAAGCCTAATTCCTTGGTCGACCCTAAAGCCAAATTCATCCTACAAAAGGATGAGGCTGAATTCCATACCTATGTCAGTGCATTCAGAACGAAGCTCGTGTGTCTTTTTAATATCCTGTACAAAACAATGACTTCAGTGCACCTGATCCATTAATAGGACTTTGTTAAGAGTCCTCCATGGTATACTTTTATACTATGGTATTAAAGTATTAAAAGGGATGTGGTCGCTCAGTGGCCAAGATGCTGAGCTTGTTGATTGAAAGGTCAGCACTTCAGCAGTTCAAATCCCTAGTGCCGCGTAATGGGGTGAGCTCCCGTTACTCGTCCCAGCTTTTACCAACCTAGCAGTCTGAAAGCATGTAAAAAATGCAAGTAGAAAAATCGACCACCTTTGGTGGGAAGGTAACAGTGTTCTGTGCGCCTTTGGCATTTAGTCATGCCGGCCAGATGACCACGGAGATATCTTCGGACAGCCCTGGCTCTTTGGCTTTGAAACAGAGATGAGCACCGCCCCCTAGAGTTGGGAACGACTAACACATATGTGCGAGGGGAACCTTTACCTTATTAAAGTAGCTTTGCTTTTTGAAACACTGAAAAGGTATGCAAGTGATTCTTTTGCAATCACTATGTTTAGTGGACTGGACCAGCTTGTCATTTTTTAAAATAAATAAATAAATAAAAATTTGCCTGCTTTCCTTGTTGGTTGTTTTCTCTGTTTGTTTTCCTGGAAAACGCCTGCGGAAATTGGAGTATTCTAAATGTTGACACGATTCAGCTGCCAGGTACAAATAAAAAGGCCATTTTCAGCAAATGGAGAACTCCAGGCAGTTACCTGCTTGCAAAATGTTATTGACATTTCAGTCAAAGATAATTGCTTCATAATGTAAGCCGTTTTATTATGGATGTGAACATGGCAGACAATTCAAGGCATTATATATCATTGTGGATTCAATATTCTGGCTTTTATGATTTCCCACAGTGAAATAAATTAGAGATGGAATATGATTGCAATTAATATACGGTATTATGTGTTGCATATTTTAAAAGTGAAGTTCATTAAGGAACAGATTATGATTAAAGTAAGAAACATCTGCATATACTCCAAATGAGGTAGATAAGCCTTAAATTTCATGCCAAATTGTTTTGGTCATTTTATCTGTTTGTCTGTCTGTCTATCATCTATCCTTCTATCATCTATATTATCTAATATACAGTACATGGTTGCCCATGTCATTAAAAAGTGACTCTGAAATGCACAGAAAGAAAGGGAGGAATAGTTTTATAATACAATCCATTTTAAATTTAAAACAGATTACAATTTGGGAGCATCAGAATTAAGAGTTTGTGACCCGTGCAGGAAATTTCAGTTAGGCTAATTTAGGGGAGAGAAACCAAGTTCACTTAAAGTTTCTTTGATACTAGGTTTAGTATACAAAAAATAAGGGATTAAAATACAGAGCCTTGAGCTGAATAAGCAATAATCCTGCATTAATTTATAAGTGGATTCATTAAGGTAGAGTCTCTATGACAGAGGTCTTCAAACTTGGCAGCTTTAAGACTTGTGGACTTCAACTGCCAGAATTCTCCAGCCAGCATAGCTTTGCTGGCTGAGGAACTCTGGGAGTTGAAGTCCACAAGCCTTAAAGTTACTAAGGTTGGAGACCCCTGGGCAAGATGAACCAAAGTCTGATGCAAGATAAGATAGCTTTGTTCTTCCTAAGTATCTTGGTGAAAGTCATTTTAGCAGTGGGCTAATAAATTCAGAGATGAAAGGCTACTTAATAGCAAAAAGAAAAAAGAAAAAAGGAATTAGTTGGCTTTGAATAATTAAATACTTAGTTAAAATCTCAGTTTAATGCTGCTTCTCAGATTTTGCATCCTTATTGTTTCTCTGGCCTGTACCAGTCATGTTAGTTGGATTCCGAGCAGGGGTAAAATTCGGCAGGGTTTGACAGGTTCTGGAGAACCAGTAGTGGAAATTGTGAGTAGTTTGGAGAACCAGCAAATACCACCTCTGGCTGGCCCCAGAGTGGGGTGGGAATGAAGATTTTGCAGTATCCTTCCCCTGGAGTGGGGTGGGAATGGAGATTTTGCAGTTTCCTTCTCCTGGAATGGGGAAGGACTGGGGATTTTGCAATATCCTTCTCCTGGAGTGGGGAGGGAATGGGGATTTTGCAGTATCCTTCTCCTGGAGTGGGGAAGGACTGGGGATTTTGCAGTATCCTTCCCCTGGAGTGGGGTGGGAATGGAGATTTTGCAGTATCCTTCCCCTGCCACGTCCACCAAACCACACCCAGAACCAGTAGTAAAAAAAATTGGATTTTACCACTGATTCCAAGTGAGTACTTGCAGAGTTTTTAGTTTAGTTTAATTTAGTTTAGTTTAGTTTAGTTTAGTTTAGTTTAGTTTAGTTTAGTTTAGTTTAGTTTAGTTTAGTTTAGTTTAGTTTAGTTAAGTTTATTGTCATGGCACCTCCTACAACGAAATTAAATGCCATCTTCAGTGTACATTATAACTATAAAAATAAAACACAAACACACATCCTTCACATTCTATACAATTGAATTGAAAACCCCTGATATTGCATTAATATTGGACTATATTATACATTTAATTTATTTTAGATAAAATTGTAAAGGAAGCCTAGAAATTAGAACCTTCGTCTTATTTCCTGTATTTTTCAAGATCAGTATCTTCAAGTTGTGTGTGCTTGAAATGTCTGATGGGCAAAAAATCCCTAGCAATTCACCAAGCATCTCTAACCATGCAGATTGTTGGTTGAGTCTGGCAAAGCTTAAAGGCAAAGCCCAAGGAACCAAGAAAGACATTAACAAAATACTTTTGAGTAGCTTCTTTATTGTTGTTCACCTACAGACAGAATCTTGCCAGACTCAAGCAATTAGCTTCATAGTTATAGATATGCCCTGTGAATTGCTACGGAGAGTCTGACCTTGCACTCTTTCTGCCCATCAGTCATTCTAAGCTCCACTGTGTCTTTGCCTTCTGAGAAAAAGCCCCTCTCTCCGACAACTCCAGACTAGGAGCCGAGGTGACACAGTGGTTAGAGTGCAGTACTGCAGGCTACTTCAGCTGACTGCTAGCTGAAGTTCAGTAGTTCAAATCTCACCGGCTCAAGGTTGACTCAGCCTTCCATCTTTCTGAGGTGGCTCTTAAGTCTACTGCACCTAGTATACTTCTTTAATAAGCTGCCATCAACTTGCTCTCCTAAATTAGAGTCTTAAGTCTCCTTTGGCAGAAATAAATGAATTTGTTTAGTTTTAATCTGGTAGATTAGAAAGCCAGAGCTTTGAGGTAAGAAAGTTTGCTTATTTTTCTTCCTTGCTTCTTTCCCATGTCGAAAGGAATCAGGTTCAAAGCTAGAGACAGACATTAAATCCACTAAAGCAAAGCAAGGTCAAACCTGTTTAGTATTTAGATCAGGGATCACTGGGACAGGTCAAGATTGTAAACTAGGTGGGAAGTGAAAAAAAAAAAAGCATCTATACAGGTAGTCCTCGACTTACAACCATTCATTTAGTGGGCATTCAAAGTTACAGTGGCACTGAAAAAGATGATTTACAACCGATCCTCACACTTAGAGCCAAGGTGGTGTAGTGGTTAGAGTGCAGCACTGCAGGCTATGTCAGCTAACTGCTAGCTGCAGTTCGGCAGTTCAGATCTCATTTGTTCAAGATTGACTCAGCCTTCCATCCTTCCAAGGTGGATAAAATGAGGACCCAGATTGTTGGGGGCAAGATGCTGACTTTGTAAACCTCTTAGAGAGGGCTGTAAAAGCACTATGAAGAGGTATATAAGTCTAAGTGCTATTCCTATTGCTACACTCCACCACCAATTTGGCAGAAACCCAGTTCGGAATGCCTGGAACAAACGTCTCATTCTGGTTATAGTAAAAGGAAACAACAAGCATTTAGTACCTATTTATATCCTGACCCGTAAAGTATTTTTCTTGCAACCCTCTGTATCATTCCTTCACATTTTCCTTGTAGAATTCATGCCGCCCGTTCACCCCTGGCAATTTTTCTATATTTTCAGGGTTTTTTTTTCCTATGGCATTGATTAGCACATTAAACATGGCTTGCCTTCGGGGATTTAGCTAAAACATATATATTATTTTTCACCCTAAAGATGAATGGAATTTATCGCCAGGAACTAACGGGCGAGGCTGACTTGATTGCAGGCATGAAATTTGCCCTCCAGGAGGTCCAATTCATAAAAATGTTCGCCGAAGCAGTTCTTGGTTGCTCCCTCCCTAAACATCTCTGGATGCTTATCTGAGATTGATGAGTGGGCACCGGTGAAAAATAAAACAGGGCTGAAGATGTTAATGAATGTGAGAAAAAGAATCTCCTGTTAATGGGGTGGGAATCAAATATACTTTGAAAGAGAAACGTCCTTTTTCAAATGCGGAAGAAATTCCCAAGCGGACGCAATCTGAACCAATTGTTTACCATCTGAATAGCACCTGGGATCAACACAGATCTGAGATATATAAATAGCCACTGCCACCTTTTGCTATTTTCCCCAAATAGCAGCACAAATACTCGTCTGAAAGAGACAAGAAGGAGGAAAGAAGGGGGAATTGTTCATAAACTCACTATTAAAAGATTTATAAACCATTCCTCCCCCCCGGGAAATTTTTTAAAAATAAGGGCAGGTTTAAATATTCCCTGCTGTTTCCCATATTAATAAATCAGAATCACTGCTATATGCCAAGAGCAAAGAGCCAGCAATAGAAGATTTCCTTTTGGGTATTTTTTCCACCCTAACATTTGTTCTCATTTCAAAGCTTGTTTATGCTGGGTTTATAATAGCTATTACAGTGAATAATAGCAGGAGAATGGTTTTGAGGCCTCCAGAATCTGTGCAAAGAATCTAGAAGCAGTAGGGTGGTCTGACAGTTCACCCCTTTGTGCTCTTTTTATGACTGACTCTAATATTGCTTTGTTTTGTTTCTAACTCATATGTATCCTATCAAGGCAACTGAGGTTATTGAGCAATTCAGAAGTACGGCAACCAAAGAAATTAGCTTTTGATTGGATCCTGCAGCTTTTTCTTGCAGTTTAGGAAGGTGCTTCGCGGGCTCATTCGTTCAGCAATTTGTTCCAACATATGGCGTGTTCAACATGAAATTGTTCATTTCCAACATTAGTTGACATTGTACACAATGGATTTCTTTAGCACAGACTTTCCTAGCTTAAGTTGGGATAGCATTCCCCAAATTTCTGAATCCTGGTAGCCTTTAGCCTGATGTTATGGTCTACTGGCAGCCGGCAGAGCTGGCAGCAGAGTCGGACAGTGAGGAGGGTGTGGAGGAACATGGGGCAGTGCTGGAGTCTGGGGAAAGCTCAGACAAGGGCTCTGTGTTGGAGGCAGAGGTGGGGCCATCGAGGAGTTATGTGCTGACTCCGGAGCCTCTAGAGTCTGGCATCAGTGAGGCAGAGGAACAAGGGGAGCCTGTTCCCAGTGCACGCATGCGCAGAGCTGCCAGAAGGCGAGAACAGTTAAGACAAAAGGGGCGACTCGGGAGTAAGGCCTGGAAATTATTGGCCCCTCCGATAAGACATAAAGGAGGAGCAAAGGCACATGAGCCTTTGCAGGAAGCAACTCTGTTTGTGCTAGTCGGTTTAAAATCTGAAGCTCTGTTTTGACTCTGTGCTCCATGTGGCCTTGCAAAGCTAATTGCCAATTAGGTCTTTGGCAGCATGTCAAAGGAGATAAAGGTGGTGCTTATCAGCCTTATCCTGAAGGATTGTGGCAGACTTCTGTCGGACTCTTTACAAACTATTTCTGACTCATCATGGGCTGGGAATGAACAGAAATCACAGCCTTTGAAATAAAAAGAGGGTTTTGGGGACTAATTGTGTGCTTTTTACTGTCTCTGGAAGCCTAGGTCAGAACACCTGCTTTCAAAGGCTGATGCATGAAACAAGGGGAAGCACCTTACTTGTCAAGCCTGAAGCTGCCCTGACTGTAGCCGTTTTCTTTTCTTTGGGGCTTCTGTTTCTATCGGGGGTTTCTTTTCGCATGGCTTCAGGTTGACACAGCCTGGAGTTGAAAGGGGAGGGTAGAGATAGATGGGGTTTTGTAGCCAAAACAAAATAGGTCTTTTATGAGTCAGAGACATTCCAATGGCTGGCTGGCCAGAGGAGGAGGAGAGAAGTCACCAAGCAACCAGCCAGCATCCAGATTGAACAATGTGATTTATTGTTTTGAGAAAACAGGAAATTTTTACTTTTAAGATGGTGGAAAGCATGGGAACCTTCAGAGTTGGCTTTCCACCAGTTTGTGCCAAGATGATGTCTCCAAATAAAACTGTTCTTTGAGGAACCAACTTGCCTCAGAGTTCTGTTTGCGATGGGTGCATTACTTGGAACCCTGACACTAATCTTCATTCAGCACCAAGGACAACAGCCTTGAGGCAGATGGGGAAAGGTCACCAATCAACACAAACTGTAAGACTCCATTATTTTAACAATGACACACATTAATCATTTCTTGTGGGATGCAGCCATCATTCAGAAGTGTGATTGGGGCTCACACAGAGTATACTCAGGTTCAGAGTGGTCAGATCATGGATTACTAATTCATTCACTGAACCAATCACTTAAATATGAGCCAATGTGTGTGTGGCAGCAGCCAAAAAAGTCAGTGCAATCCTAGGCTGCATTAATAGTGTGATAGAATCAAGATCACATGAAGTTCTAGTACTACTTTAGAAAGCCTTAGTGAGACCACACTTGGAATATTGCATCCAGTTCTGATCACTGCAATATAAAAAGATGTTGAGCCTCTGGAAAGAGTGCAGAGAAAAGCAACAAAAATAATTAGGGGACTGGACGGTAAAACATATGAAGAATGGTTGCAGGAATTGGATATGTCTAGTCTAACGAAAAGAAAGACTAGGGGAGATATGATAACAGTGTTCCAATATTTGAGGAGCTCTTACGAAGATAAGGTGATCAAGATAAGAAACTGTCAAGGTTCGAGTAATGAACCCAACCAATTCAGTAACTCTGAGACTTTTTAATGGCTGGAAACCAAGGAGAGAAGCAACCTAGAACTATGGACAAATTCCCTAATGGTGAGAACAATCAATGGAACAACTTGCCTTCAGAAGTTGTGGGTGCTCCATCACTGAAGGCTTTCAAAAAGAGACTGGACAACCGTTTGTTTGAAATGTCATAGGGTCTCCTGCTCCAGCAGGGGTTGGTCTAGAAGACCTTCAAAGTCCCTTCCAACTCTATTATTCTATGTTCTATTTTGAATTTTAAGTGCTGGCATTGACCTCTAACAGTATCCAGATCTTGAAGTGCTTATCTCTCCTCAGTGGCAATTAAAATGCTTGGCTTATGTTCCAGATCATAAATTCAGTCAAAGACTTTCTTACCAGACAGACCGCATACAAAGGCAAGAGACTTTAATTCAGACAAAGACCAGGTCATAATTTCAGGACGCAGCCCAGTAAGCAACAAAATCCTCAGGTCAGCAATTGGCATGAGGCATTCACCACCGTTTTCTTCTGGCAACCCTGCTGTTTAAATCAGCAATTGCCTCTAACTCCATCTTAGCACAGCTGGTCCTATTGTTCTCACAGATTTACTTGGCTTGGGCCAGCTGGCTCCTGGTGTTATCCAAGCCCTCCTTTGCAATTCTGCCTTCTGTTGTCTCCTTCTCTAATGCTGGTGTGTTTGCAGGCTGGGTGGAAGAGTCCCTTAGTCAAGGTCAAGTCTTTGCTGTCTCTTGATTGGATTATGACTTTTTCTTCTTGCTGGGTCTGCCAGCACCCGATCTACCTTTGGCCAAAGTTCCTCTTGTCCTCAAGTGAGTTCATGAGACCAGAATTTGGTAAACAGAGTGTCAAACTTGATTTTATTGAGGGTTGCATCAGGGTTGACCTTGAGGGCCAGGGTGGGCATGGCCAGAGTGAGTATGGCCAACTTGACATCACTAGTGTCTGGAGCACCTGTGGTGGCCTGAGTGCTCTGCCAGTGAAAATGGGCTCCTGAGCTCCGTTTCAGGTGCGACGGCCTCTTCCAACCCTCTGCCAGCGAAAACAGAGCTTGGGAGTGCTCCGTTTTCATCTTCAGAGGCCTCCTGCAACCCTCTGCCAGTGAAAACGGAGGTTGAGAAGGCCACAGGCAGCCCTCCTGAGCTCCATTTTTGCTAGCAGAGGCATTGCAGGCCAATCCTTCACTGTTTCCAGGGCAACCCCACAGGCCAGATCTAAGCACCCTGCAGGCTGGATCTGGCCCCCGGACCTTGATTTTGAGACCCCTGGACTACACTGTTTAGAAACAAAGTATCTATCAGTCCCACTAGGTAGACCCAACCAGAAGGTCAACTCCACAGAAAGGCTAAAACTATTCTTATTAAGATTAGCTATAATAACTGTGGTGGGGCAGTGCTTTAGAATGCAGTATTGCAGGCTAAATCTTCCAACTGCCAGTAGTTCGATTCTCACTGGCTCAAGGTTGACTCAGCTTTCCATTTTTCCAAGATCAGTAAAATGAGAACCCAGATTGTTGGGGGCAATATGCTGACTCTGTAAACTTCTAACAGAAGGCTGTAAAGCACAGTGGCGTGGTATATATATATAAGTCTTAAGTGCTGCTGCTGCTAACCAAATCTTGCAATTCTGATTGTGCAGTATCTCCTTTCTCTTCGTATATTCCTGTGAATTAGAGAGGTATCTGCCTAAGTCATTCCCAGTGTTATATTTTTTTTTAAAGTTTCAGATCCTTCTGCCTAGACAACAGTTCTTGCACATGTCCATCAAGATCTTACTCTTACTCTCTTACTCTCCACAGTATCTCAGGTAGTCATTACCTTCATCCATACAAACATATTCATCAACTCCACTGTTCATCTTCCATCAAAAATGCAGCAAGCAAACTGATAATTTTCTAAAAGGTGACAAGGGCTCCAGTACCACTTGGTCTCTGCAGGCGACAAAGTCACTTATTCTAGTCTCCAGAGTCACCATCTCTGCTCCTGCCTTCTGTCTTCTCATTTTTATTTAAACGGTTCTGCTTTTTAAGCTATGTTTGAAAATAGTTACGATGATAACAGTAATGATACCTTGTTTTATAAAATCTTCTTGGACATCCTATAGATGCTGAAGATCCTAAGGCCAGTTCTGTTGTGTCAAAAAATGTTTGTGGAAAGATATTTCCTCTTTTGTCCTGGAGTTTTCTAAAAATAGAATGGTACCTTGGTACTCTTCATTAATTGGTTCCGGGAGGCAGAATGAGTACCAAAAATAATGAGTACTGAGCAAATTTTTTCCCCATAAGGAATAATATAATGAGTCACAAGGCAGCCATCACTGACAAGTTCTAACTTGTTCATAGTGTACCAAACAACAATGGGTACCGGGACAACATTTTCATGTCAAAATGCATTACCAAATACAATGAATTTCAAACTGTATACCACTGTATTCACTGTACCATGGAATACATGGTACAGTTGAATACCACTGTATTATCTGAATACCACTATATTCACTGTACCATGGAAGGTGGTACCACTGTATTATCTCAACAATGTAAGATGAGTTTTTTGTCCACCAAAATATATTGTCCACTAGTGAGATTTTTGCACCGGTCAATTATATTTGCCTACTTCTGCTGGGTTTTTTCACCCCCAAATGTGCTAGGGATATGAATCAATAGTTGACAGTCACCGCTGCGAATTTATGCCATAATCCCAACAAGGATATAGCACAAATCGATTACATCCGTGGCAGGCCAAAACATTTCTGACACCAGTGACAGACAAAAAGGAATAGGAGCCAGCATTTGACATATGGAGTATATATACAGAAAGGTACACAGTATTTACTTTTTTCCTTACTGCTGGGAACACATTTGTTTTATATCTCCCGAGCTGACCATGTATCCAAATCTTTCGCGGTGTTACAATGGAGGGAGGAAAAAAATCAGACAAGCACAGGCAGGTGCAAGACTCACAAAGCATCGAGCTAGCAATGAAAGTTAGATAACTAAAATCTCATCCCTAACAGGAACAGGATTCAAATAGGGATGCATATCTGAGATGCCCTTCAACCAAGACAGATTAATGGGACATCTAGGCCAGGGGTCTCCAACCTTGGCAACTTTAAGACTTGTGGACTTCAACTCCCAGAGTCCCTCAGCCAGCTTTGCTGGCTGAGGGACTCTGGGAGTTGAAGTCCACAAGTCTTAAAGTTGCCAAGGTTGGAGACCCCTGATCTAGACCAGTGTTTCTCAACTTAGCATTTTTAAGATGCCTGGACTTCAACTTCAACTTCAACTGGGGAATTCTGGGAGTCCAGACATCAAGGTTGAATATATTAGCAATAGCACTTAGACTTATATATCGCTTCACAGTGCTTTCACGGCCCTTTCTAGGTGGTTTACAGAGTCAGCATATTTTCCCCAACAATCTGGGTTCTCATTTTACCCACCTCGGAAGGATGGAAGGCTGAGTCAACCTGGAACCTGGTGAGATTTGAACTGCCAAATTGCAGGCAGCCGGCAGTCAGCAGAATTTGCCTGCAGTACTGCATTCTAACCACTGCACCATCACAGCTCTTTGGTCTACAGTAGAAGCTTGAAACGTCAACTCCCAGAATTCCTAACCTAGCAGTGGAACTTCCAGAATTTCTCGATAGCATCTTCAAAGAAAACTGAATCCTCAATGCAACTAGATTGAAAGATGAAAACTAGTCCATTCTGACACTGTTCTCCTTTCCTTATTGGAATGGTTGTCAAGATTTCAGGTAATGTAAAACCACATTTTATTTATTTTATTTTATTTATTTATTTTGTCACACAGTATATATAAGCATAAGCATGAAATAACTATACAATATATAAGCATATATATAAGTATGAGTATGTAATAACTATATTAATTAGATATAACGAAAGGGAAAAATAGGACAGGAACGGTAGGCACGCTTGTGCTCTTATGCACGCCCCTTACAGATCTGGAGTGAGATCAATAGTAGACAGTTTTTGGTTGAAGCTTTGGGGATTTTGGGAAGAGACCACAGAGTCAGGTAGTGTATACCAAGCATTAACAACTCTGTTACTGAAGTCATATTTTCTGCTATCAAGATTGGAGCGGTTAACATTAAGCTTAAATCTATTGTGTGCTCGTGTATTGTTGCAATTGAAGCTGAAGTAGTCTTCGACAGGAAGGACATTGTAATAGATGATTCTATGATATGACATTGTAATAGATGATCAATTCCATTATAATTCCCTTCCCATATACGCATTTTCCTCTTCCTTGCCCGGTAGAGAGGTTATTCGTTAGTGTATATTCACAAATGCAGATACACATGGCAGATATGTAGGAAAAATAATGCTGATGCTGATGATGTCCATTCAGTCATGTCTGGCTCTTGACGATTCTATGGGCCAGGCCTCTCCACATCTTCCGATCTCGCACTGGTTGTTTGAGTTTTTCTATGGTCTGATCGTATCAGCTTTGATGATGTCCAGCTATCAATGTCTTTTTGGTGGCCTGGTTTCCTTTTACTGCTAACTCTTGCCAACATAATTGCAATTGTCTTCTCCATTGAACAGGAAAACTAATAACTGTCCTCTATTCAGTCTGAAGGGTACCTAGTTATTGACATTTAAACCAGTCAGCTGTTAGTGTAGGTAAAGATTTGGAAGCGGTATTTGCTTATTTTTTTTTTCTTCTTCCTTGTATTTTTCCCACAAGTGCAAGATCTGATGGCGAACCTATGGCATGCATGCCAGAGGTGGCACCCAACGGCCTCTCTGATGGCACATGAACCATCACCCCAGTTCAGCTTTGCCGTGCATGCATGCACGACTTCCACTGGCCAGCTGGCTTTCGGGTCTCTGCCGCACATGTCTGGAAGAGCAGGGCGCATGCACAGGGGGAGGGGGAGCACACATTGCATTTTGGGGGTTCAGGCGTGCTCGCTTTGGGCACTCAGTCCAGAAAAGGCTAGCCATCACTGCCCTAGACAAAACTTCATTACCACCTATATTATCATTCTACCAGTTGTAAAAAAGGTAAAGGTTCCCTTTGCACATATGTGCTAGTCGTTTCCAACTCTAGGGGGCCGTGCTCATCTCCGTTTCAAAGCCGAAGAGCCAGCGCTGTCCGAAGACGTCTCCGTGGTCATGTGGCCGGCATGACTCAATGCCAAAGGCGCATGAAATGCTGTTACCTTCCCATCAAAGGTGGTCCCTATTTTTCTACTTGCATTTTTACGTGCTTTCAAACTGCTAAGTTGGCAGAAGCTGGGACAAGTAACAGGAGCTCACCCCATTACGCAGCACTAGATTGAAAGATGAAAACTAGTCCATTCTGACACTGTTCTCCTTTCCTTATTGGAATGGTTGTCAAGATTTCAGGTAATGTAAAACCACATTTTATTTATTTTATTTTATTTATTTATTTTGTCACACAGTATATATAAGCATAAGCATGAAATAACTATACAATATATAAGCATATATATAAGTATGAGTATGTAATAACTATATTAATTAGATATAACGAAAGGGAAAAATAGGACAGGAACGGTAGGCACGCTTGTGCTCTTATGCACGCCCCTTACAGATCTGGAGTGAGATCAATAGTAGACAGTTTTTGGTTGAAGCTTTGGGGATTTTGGGAAGAGACCACAGAGTCAGGTAGTGTATACCAAGCATTAACAACTCTGTTACTGAAGTCATATTTTCTGCTATCAAGATTGGAGCGGTTAACATTAAGCTTAAATCTATTGTGTGCTCGTGTATTGTTGCAATTGAAGCTGAAGTAGTCTTCGACAGGAAGGACATTGTAATAGATGATTCTATGATATGACATTGTAATAGATGATCAATTCCATTATAATTGCCTTCCCATATATGCATTTTCCTCTTCCTTGCCCGGTAGAGAGGTTATTCGTTAGTGTATATTCACAAATGCAGATACACATGGCAGATATGTAGGAAAAATAATGCTGATGCTGATGATGTCCATTCAGTCATGTCTGGCTCTTGACGATTCTATGGGCCAGGCCTCTCCACATCTTCTGATCTCGCACTGGTTGTTTGAGTTTTTCTATGGTCTGATCGGTATCAGCTTTGATGATGTCCAGCTATCAATGTCTTTTTGGTGGCCTGGTTTCCTTTTACTGCTAACTCTTGCCAACATAATTGCAATTGTCTTCTCCATTGAACAGGAAAACTAATAACTGTCCTCTATTCAGTCTGAAGGGTACCTAGTTATTGACATTTAAACCAGTCAGCTGTTAGTGTAGGTAAAGATTTGGAAGCGGTATTTGCTTATTTTTTTTTTCTTCTTCCTTGTATTTTTCCCACAAGTGCAAGATCTGATGGCGAACCTATGGCATGCATGCCAGAGGTGGCACCCAACGGCCTCTCTGATGGCACATGAACCATCACCCCAGTTCAGCTTTGCCGTGCATGCATGCACGACTTCCACCGGCCAGCTGGCTTTCGGGTCTCTGCCGCACATGTCTGGAAGAGCAGGGCGCATGCACAGGGGGAGGGGGAGCACACATTGCATTTTGGGGGTTCAGGCGTGCTCGCTTTGGGCACTCAGTCCAGAAAAGGCTAGCCATCACTGCCCTAGACAAAACTTCATTACCACCTATATTATCATTCTACCAGTTGTAAAAAAGGTAAAGGTTCCCTTTGCACATATGTGCTAGTCGTTTCCAACTCTAGGGGGCCGTGCTCATCTCCGTTTCAAAGCCGAAGAGCCAGCGCTGTCCGAAGACGTCTCCGTGGTCATGTGGCCGGCATGACTCAATGCCAAAGGCGCATGAAATGCTGTTACCTTCCCATCAAAGGTGGTCCCTATTTTTCTACTTGCATTTTTTACGTGCTTTCAAACTGCTAAGTTGGCAGAAGCTGGGACAAGTAACAGGAGCTCACCCCATTACGCAGCACTAGGGATTCGAACCGCTGAACTGCCGACCTTTCGATCGACAAGCTCAGTGTCTTATCCACTAAGTCACTACGTCCCTTTCTACCAGTTGTACTGTACATTAAAAAAAACCTACAATGGCCCTGCTATCAGAGAGCAAAAATATTGTGAAGCTGGAATTCATTAAAGACTTGCTTTCAGCAATACTAATGTACCAGCCCGTCCAATGCTAAATGTGATTTCCAAAAATAATTAAAATAGCTTTTCCATCCGGCCTATATCTGAAGTGGAAAGATAACTTCACACCATTCATACTTTAAAAGGAGCTGCTGTCTTCTTACTTGTGAATACATTTTCTCTTCATTTCTTTTCCATTGTTCCTTTATTAAATGTTGCAGTCCACACATGTATTCCAGTCTAAAAACGTGATGGCTTGACAAAATGAAAGCTAATATTCTCCAATATTTCAATCACAACTCATCTTACTAGCAGTGGTGGTTTTCTAACAGATATCAAAATCCAGATGCAAGATTAGTTTTTAACTGGAATAGTGTGGTATGACCATACACTGATACTTGACCAAAAATTACTTTCTTCACAAAATATTTGAAACCGTTCTTTACTTGTGAAAAAATAATTAAAATGTCTTGTACTATTTGCACCTACCTGGATTTGAAGAGCATATTGGAAGCATATCTACAGGTCTTCTTGCCAAAGCAGAGGTGACATGGCTGGTATCTTTTTTTTTTTTAATAAAAAAGTTTTATTTTAACATTCATATCCAATAACATATTTAATGTACCATCACATACAATTAATCGGACCTGCCCGGTCACCACCCCCTTCCTTTTACTCTCTTCCCTTCTCTACCTTCTTCTACTTTCCACAACCATCCTCCCCCTCTCTTATCTACATCCTCTCCTCCTTCCTCCCTACTCCTTTCTTCTCCCTCTTCTATCCCTCTTCCTTCCTTTCCTCTTCCTCCTCTTCTCTTTCCTACCTCCTTCTCTCTTCTACTTCCTTCTTTCCCATCATTCTGAAGTGGTAGCCAGGCAGCTCCGATCTTACATTAATTATACATCTTCAATCATCTTTGTACATTAACTATCAATCCATTTTCTACTCTCATCCCCCCTCCCCCTCCCTCCCCCTTCCTCCCCCCACCCCCCGGAACTTCCCAGAACCAAATACAGGGTATAAAACTAACAACAAAAATTAAAATATAACACAAATCATAATCCGTAGTCACTCCTTAAAACCTCAACTCCCCTTCAAGGGGAGAAACAAAGAAATGGCTGGTATCTTGTGTGGCAAACATTTTTGTGAAAACATTCCAGTCTTAGAATTTAATGTCTCACCATAAAACTTTAACTTGTCTTTACTATATTCTTTATACATCCCAAAGAAATGAGGACGGCTACACCTGGAATACATCTGCCCAGCTACTACAGGTAGTCTTTGATTTACGTACACTTAGTGACCAGTCAAAGTTACAACAGCACTGAAAAAAAGTGACTTATGACAGGGGTGAAATCTACTTACCTTTCTTACCTGTTCGGAAGTGCACACACCCCGCGCGCGTGTCACAGACCTTTTGCACATGCGCAAAACCTTCTACACATGCACAGAAGGTAAAAAATACATTACTTCCTGGTTAAAACCAGGAAGTAATGACACCCGGGCGGGTGGGCGGAGCTTTGCTCTGCCATCACTACGGGATCGCCGAATCACCAGCTATGATCACTATCGGATTGCGAGATCCGGTCAGAACCGGAAGCATTTCACCCCTGATTTATGACCATTTTTCACACTTACAGCTGTTGCAACATCCGATGGTCCCGTGATCAAAATTCAGACACTTGACAATTGACTCATATTTATGAAGGTTGTGTCCTGGGATCATATGATCTCCTTTTGTTACCTTCTGACAAGCAAAGTCAATGGGGAAGCCAGATTCACTTCATAAGTGTGTTACCAACTAAACAACAGCAGTTGTCCCCTTAACAACTTTGGCAAGAAAGGCCGTAAAATTCACTTAACAAATGTCTCATTTGGCAACAGAAATTTTGGGCTCACTTGTGGTCATAAGTCAAGGACTATCTGTACAGCCTGTTACTGTCACACCCTTACAAAACTGGAGAGCAGATTGTGTCTTCCTGCATGGTATGGAGAACTAGACAAGATGATCTTTGAGAATTGTTCTTACATTACTTCCTGTGATTCTCCAAACTAGTTCAAATCAATGGCCTGTGCAACCAACTTATGGGCTTGTCCAAACCCCTTCAGTACTGCTGGCCAGAATGTACCATATTTTTTGCTCCATAAGATGCACGTTTTTGTCTCCCAAAAGTGGGTGGAAATGTCTGTGCATCTTATAGAGTGAATATTGCTGAAGTTCCACCCACTGGCCGTTTTTGGCCTCCATGTGCCCCATTTTTGGCCTCCGCATGCCCCATTTTTGGCCTCTGCATGCCCCGGTCTTGGCTTCCCTGTGCCCCATTTTTGGCCACCGCATGTCCCATTTTCAGCCTCCGCGCATCCTGTTTTTGGCCTCTGTGGTTTAAAGAGGCTGAAAATGGGGTGCACGGAGGCTGAAAACGGGGCACATGGAGGCCAAAAATGGGGCATGTGGAGGCCAAAAATAGGATGCGCAGAGGCCAAAAATGGGATGTGTGGAGGCTGAAAACAGAGTGCACAATGGCCAAAAATGGTGCGCACAGAGGTAAAAAATGGGAGTGTGTCTTATGGTCAGGTGCGTCTTATAGAGGAAAAAATACGGTACTTCCCTTGAGATCTTCCCCATTAGAAAATTATATCATAAAGTGTTTTCCTTTACTCCTGTCATTCCAGGGTAGGTGAGAGTGGAAAGCAGTATTTTTTCTGACAGAAGTGGGATCCAGGGCCATATTGTGAAACTTTTATTCTTTGAGTGATGGGTGCACCCAGAGCCGTTATGGTTTCTGTAGCAAAATCCATGCCTTTTTACTCTTTTACCTTTCCTTTATGTGCATCGGCTAGTTGTTATTATAAGACAATAAAGGACATATAAATAAATAGCAATCAATGAAATTCTTTATTAGGCTTTCAAGATACACTGTTGGGCCACCTTTCTTTTATGTCAGAGAACGTTCCAGATGGGACATCAAATATCACATTTTCTTTTTATTTTGCCTGTTAAGTGTAATAGGTCATTAAAATCCAGGCTTTGTAGTACTGATGATTATGGGATGTGAGGGGCTTTCCCCCTGCTTGGTCTCCGTCTCAATCTCTTTTAGCTGGTTGAGTGAGTAGGTCATTGTTTGTAGTAGCTCTTTGTATGTATCTTCCGTGTGAAAAGGTGCATTTCATATACATCTAGGGCAGTGTCGGAGAACCTATCGCACGCGTGCCGGAAGTGGCATGCGAAACCATCCTGTGAAGAATGCACAGCCTCGCTGGCTCCTATTCTGCATTCCTGTGATCATATGCATGGCAGTCAGCTGGCCATTGCATGTGCGTGAGCGGTGGAATCCGGAAGAGCGGCATTCCATCACACATGCGCAGGCCGGCACCCAACCTTCTGGGTTGACATTGCATGCATGTGCGATGGCCAGTTGTTCGTCAGGTGCGCTTCCATGCCGGTATCCAGGTGTTCAGGTGCCAGCTCGTGCATGCACAATGAACTGCCGCTCTTCCAGGTATCGGCGCTCCAGTGCGCGCGAAGGCCAGTGGGGCCACCCATACCTCTCAGGATGGTTTTGCATCCCACTTCCGGCATGCAGGCTGGCACACAGGCACGTCAAAGGTTTGCCATCACTGATCTAGGGGTTTGATGTGATTTTATTTTTGGACCACATATCTAATAAAGGTATTGTTGTTTGGCTGGAAGCAACTTTGAGCATTAGTCCGGGTGGGTGAGAGAGAGAGAGAGAGAAAAAGACAACTTTAATAAATTTTCCCAATAATTCAATTAATTAAGCTCAAGTTCTTCCGTTTTTGATCTTCCATCCCTAGAAGGGAAGGGAAGGGAAGGGAAGGGAGGGAGGGAGGGAGGAAGGAAGGAAGGGAAGGAAAGAAGGAAGGAAGGAAGGAAGGAAGGAAGAAAGAAAGAAAGAAAGAAAGAAAGAAAGAAAGAAAGAAAGAAAGAAAGGAAGGAAGGAAGGAAGGAAGGAAGGAAGAATGTTGGAGAGGAAAGAAGAGCCTTTGGCTGTCAGATAATTAAATGCACATGTAATATGATGGAAATGGTCAATGGAGCAATATTTCGACTGGTTACTGAATTAATTCATTTTTTGTGCTCATCTAATGTGTTATACTATGAAGCAGTGTAAGGGCATGGATTTCCTCAAATTCTAAACCATGAAAAGATTTTTAAAAAGGAATCAAAGTTAATACTAACCAGGCTTGTGCATATTCACCCATCAGGTCTTTCCCAAACTTAAGTGTGTGAGATGAAGGAATCCTGCTTATGACTTTTCTTTCCTCAATAGAGCTGGAGTTCCACTTTCTCCCACATCTTCTACAGCAGGGGTCTCCAACCTTTACAACTTTAAGGCTTAAGGAATTCTGGGAGTTGAAGCCCACAAGTCTTAAAGTTGCCAAGGTTGGAGACCCCTGTTCTACAGTGCGGCTCTTAAAGCTACAGACCTACCATCCCAATTGTTCTCTCTCTCTCTCTCTCTCTCTCTCTCTCTCTCTCTCTCTCTCTCTCTCTCTGGGTGTGGGTGTGGGTGTGAAAGAGAGAGAGAGAGAGAGAATTCCTCAGTCCCTTCTACAAGAATTAATTCCTCACTCTAATGCCACCTATTTAAAATTATTGGGTTTTAACCTCCCTTTGAGCTAGCCTTATTTGGAGAGACATTTTCTTCGAAGCAATGACAAAGCAAATATGCAGCCTCAAGGATTCAGTATATAAAAGGCTGTGATTACTCCACACAAAAGGGAGATGGCAGCTGGTGTTCTAATTGCCCAGGAAGTGGGTTACTAAGCAAGCTTCTCCTCACCCAATTTGCTATTTCCCCTGGGGGGGAGGGATGTAACCAAGCCACACAATTCATTCTCTGCAGACTGGAATCGCTCCTACTCAAAGCCCAGTTCAAAATATCTTGTTATTTGTAAAACAATTACAATTCCAAATCTGGCAGAGTCCAAGTAATACCATCATCATCATCGTCATCGTCGTCATCACAACAATAATAGCAGTTGCTACAACAGGAGCTTTAAGTTGATTATACAATTGACTTTCCCCCAAAATCCTTTCCTTTTAATAGATGGTCTTGTTTTCCCACCAAAATAATAGCCCAAAGCATTGGGGCTTCTCCCAGTCACTGTCCTCTAAGGCAATCAATGCACAATATAACGAGAGGTTGGACATTTGTAAAAATGTACCTAGGGTGCTTGCTATGCTTCGTATTTGATTTAGCTATAAACTGAGCTTTTCTCGTGTGTGTGTGTGTGTGTGTGTGTGTGTGTGTGTGTGTGTGCAATTCAAATAAGAATAGCTAGTTACCAAGGAGACACACACACATATACACACACACACCCCGATGATTCAGAGAACCCAACTGGTTTAAGATTTTGGCATTACTGTATCTTCTTAATGCAAGAGACCATAACATTTTAAATGGGAAGGAGGCGGAGGGAGAAGGGAATAGGAGACAAGTCAGAACGACGTGCACGCTGCCTTCCAGCACCAAGGACAGCTCCGATGGTTTTGCCGGGGTAAAAGCAATTCGCCAGCAAGAGATGTTAAGATGTAAATGAATTGAAGTAAGAATTCTCCAGACCTCTCTGGAATTTGGAATCAGAAGGGAGCAGAGGGAGAATCAAATGGGAAATGCAATGCAAGGGCAACGACAATCCAGATGGAACTGATTAAAGACAACGCTGAGAAGACTCTAGTTGCATCCAGGGGTGAAGAACAAAACCATGAGCCCCTGGAGAGGGGTCTTGGTTACGCCGCATTCTTTGTGCTTCCGTCAAGCAAAGCTGGGTGCCGTTTCTTCCTGCACTTTTCTAGGGAGGGAAAGGTGGGACTGAGATGTTTTTGAAACAAATTCGTTGTCTCAAGACTCAATCGCTAAGGAAGAAGCAATGCTGATTTGGATTCAGTGTCGGTTCTTATCGGTCTTTCGAAGGATTCCGACTGCTGTTTGAAATTCTGGCACCGAGCCTTCCTCTGCTTGCCTGTCGTTTCCAGCCCGTTTCAGCAAATGGCAGGTGAAATGATGGATTTGGCAAAAGAAACCTGATACTGTAGAATCTGAAGCCTGGAGTTCCTTCCCTGCCAACCATAATATTGATGAAACCTAGAAGAGGACTAAACTAAAGAGATCTAAACACCACCAAAGATGAGTGGAACGCCGGGGGATGTGGCAATCCCTGCAAACTTCACTCAGACAAAGTTTGACTGAGACCAACTCGGCTCTTCTAGACTCTCCAGTTTCAATGGAGTTTCTTATCCCCGCAAGTGGATTGGCTTCATTGCTTTTAAGACAGTTCTTGAACTTTTTGCTGCACCATCTTGTCATACATTTTTCGCCCTCTTGATTTGGAAACAAATCTTTCCAGGCAAATTTCTTTGGAATGGTGAGAAAAGCACCAGAACATTCAAACTTCTGTATGTGACGACTTACGAACACTTCCCATATAGCTTGATTTCTCCCTGAAGGTGAAAACGGCAGAAGTATGTAAATTAAAGGAAAGACTAACTTATTCGGCCAGAAGTAGAACCTACTAAAACCTCCATGTTGAAACAGCTGGACCACAGTTGCTAAGGTAACTGATCAATTAAAGATTGTCTAATAAAATATGGGCAACTTGAACTATATGTCTGGGGGTCTATAGGACCAAGAGAATGATTCTGTGCTTCAAATGCCTCTAGGAATTCCACTACCAAGTCAGTAGATGGTATGATTCTTAAAATAAGGGAATTAAGTAAAGGAATATTCATTAGTTTATTTTAGAATTGAATTGAGGTGTTTTTTTTAAAGGCAACTACTTTCAAAAATTATTGTGGTTATAGTTGGTCACATAGTCAGCCAGATGTTTAGACTGGATTTGGCATCTTTATATCATCATCATGATCAGCATTGTTTATATATTGTTTTCTGACATGACTTATTCTTAAATTATCAAGTTAGCCTAGCAGTGACCAACTTAAACTAGTAACTAATGCTATTGTTCAGACTGTTCTGGCAATAGAGCTAAAGGCAGTAAGGTAAAGAGTATTCTGGAAAATAAAAATAGTCCCAGTTTACCGGAGCACTTTATGATATAAATTTGGAGGCAGGAATGTACCTCAAAGGTCAAAATTAGAGATTGTTGAAACAACGTCAGAATATGATGAAGCTTGGAACACGGGGAGAAGTTAAACCAAACAACAGCGAAAAGCTAATCACTAAGCCCCCCTCTGATTTTTTAAAAAGATATATTCTGGCAACTTCCGGGGGGAGGGACTGCAAAATACAAGTAGAATGTTTTATTTTACAAGGCATGTTGAACAACTTCTGATTAAAGAGACATAAGCTCAAAACGTCCTACTAACTCTTCTGATCTTTGGATTGCAATAATATGCTGAATTTGGTCCTTCAAACGTTTTTGTAGACTTCCTTATTATTTTGCTTTAGATAACAATCATCTATTTGTGCCATTTGTTTCACTCTCATTTAATGCCTGCAGTGCCATCGTAAGCATTGCCACCAAGTCAGAAATAAACGTGCATTCAGTTCACCTGATCTGAATTCATGCTAAGAAAAGCACACTGAATTTAGTGAGATCTCCATCACAGCAAGCAGGGTCAGGATTGTTTAGCTTTGACTGACATGCATACTTCATTAGCAATCTTATCAGAAAAATGTTAATTTAGATAATAGTCACAATTTTCTGCCTTAACGTTGGCTATCACGTCGATAAAAACCTTAAAAACTGACGTGTAAGATGGCCAATGGTATTGATGCCATCTTACACTTAAGAGTAAACTGTGATCAGTTGGATAGGAGGGAATCATCTAAGAGTTACTGCTTTTCTATTTTGATCCAAGGTCAACCAGAAAGGCAAACAACTTGAGTTTCAAGAAAATATTCATTTCTAGCTTATACGTTTAAGAGGCCTACTGTCTTCATTGGTTTGGGTCAAAAGTAAAGATGCCTGGGCTTTACGGAGAATATTTCTATGGCAGGATTCGTTTCAAAAATTAAATTGGAATGTTTACATTCGAATTTGATGCCAAATAAATTCAGCTTTTTAAAGGAGCAATCCATCTTCTGTTTGATACACTAATTCTGTACGGGAATAGGATCTGTTGTTGTTGTTTTTAATTGCAGGCTTTAAAGATTGATATGATTTTTGAATCTGTTGTAGGAACCATACAGTAGACTCATTTTTATGTTCTGAACTTTGATATATGGATATAAGCTTTTGAACATCCATTTCGAACATTTCATGCAAGTTTAGTAACCACTGAAATGTTATCAACTAACCACCCAATGCAGGGGTCTCCAACCTTGGTCCCTTTAAGACTTGTGGACTTCAACTCTCAGAGTCCCTCAGTCAGCAAAGCTGGCTGAGGGACTCTGGGAATTGAAGTCTACAAGTCTTAAAGGGACCAAGGTTGGAGACCCCTGACCCAATGAGTTTGTTCGTTCCTCTGTAAGGAATGCATTACTATTTCAGCTGTGACCTAGCAAGAGCTGGGAAATGATAAAGAGATGGAATTCTTAGATTTGGCACCATCAATATTGGAAAGTTTTACTTGGCAACTGACCTAAAGTGAAAATCTGAAGGCCAACTAAGATGTAAGCTCGCTGTGTTGTGTGCTCTGAGGATGTTGCATGCTTCTGGAGAATGACACACGGCCCCGGTCCACTCACCCAAAGAGCTACTTGATCCAGAGAGGAAGAATGAGCATGCCCAGTACTTGCTCAAAGATCAGGGTGTTATTCCTATGGGTTATTTGAGAAGTCAATTGCCAGACTTGTCCCGATGTCTGAAGATGTTATATCAGGAGAAGCTAGCCTTGAGGAAAAGGGGAAGTTGCCAAAGCGACTCAACTTACATGACTTTTCTAAACATGGGTAAACCTACATTTCTTTTTCTTTCTTTCCTTCTTTCTTTCTTTCTTTCTTTCTTCCTTCCTTCCTTCCTTCCTTCCTTCCTTCCTATCCTCCCTTCCTTCTTCCTTCCTCTCTTTCTTTTTCTTTCTCCTTCCATCCATCCATCCTTCCTTTTTTCTCTTTCTCCCTTCATCCTTTTCTTTCTCTTCTTCTTCTTCCTTCCTTTTTTCCATCCTTCCTTCCTGTCTTGTTTTCTCTTTTTTTTTAAAAAAAAAAACCTTCCTAAATCCTGATGTCACACTTCAGGATTGTGAGAAAAGGGACTCTTTTTTTTTTCCGTCTGAAAAGTTGTGGCTCGAAGGAGGAATCAGACCATTTGAAACTGATCGCCAGTTCTAGCATATATAGGTTCCGTTCAGAAATGTCAGATAAGGACACAAATTAAAATGGCCCAAACCACCAAAACATTGTTTGTCCATTTGCTTGTTTGTTTGTTTAAATGGCCTGTCCTAAGTTTGGTCAGAGAGGCTGCTTGTTGTCTTCTGGGAAGAAAGTGATGCTGTCTCACATTTGCAGAACCATGGAAAATTGTTGTTGATCAGGCTCCTTGAGTCTTGAAAAGACGGGAAGCTTATGGAACAAAGTAGAAGAAAGGAGCTGCCTGTTGGCTGGATTTTGCATTCTTTCATCTCCTGTGAGTCTGGAAATTTTTTGTCAACCGAGTAATGAAGGGTAAAGGAGAAATAAGTACATTCCAAGCTGATAAAGATGGTGTGCCCAACACCTAGAGTGCAGGATCTTAAGAAATTTCTCCTTAATCATGAGCCTGGAAAATGCTTTTGCTCAGGGACCAAGAAAGAGCTTAATTCTGGGTGTAGTCTACTTTGTTGAGATATTTAGCATTGTAGAAATAATATTCGGGGTTTCGTGTTTTTTTCCAGCAGGATTCTCTACTTTTTGATTACTTTGAACGTATTGAGAATAAGCTTCAAGGCAAGGAACAGGTCCTGGAAATGACCTCCAATAAGAGAATTAAATCACAGCTGTATATGAAATAACTCATTCTTATCTGATAGCTTTGGGGTGGCGGAAGACTTAAATTTTAAAAAGCGGACAACACGGAGCGCACAAAATGGAATAATGGACACAGTCAGTTGTGACTGAATTAAAAAAATTATACCAGCCCAACACCAGGCTAGGAAAAAAAATATAACCATTTAGTAACACTATAACAACTTGTGCAAAAGTTTACAGCTAATATTATTGGCAAGTACTATTTGCCCTTGAGTGCGAGAAAGAGGGATAGAATAGAATAGAATAGAGTAGAGTAGAGTAGAGTAGAATAGAATAGAATAGAATAGAATAGAATAGAATAGAATAGAATAGAATAGAATAGAATAGAATAGAATAGAATAGAATACTTCTTTGTTGGCCAAGTGTGATTGGACACACAAGGAATTTGTCTTTGGTGCATATGCTCTGAGTGTACATAAGGAGAATAAAATACATTCATCGAGAATAAAAAGATACAACACTTAATGATAGTCATAGGGTAAAATAAGCAATCAAATTGTATTAGGAAACAGTCAATATAAATTGTAAGAATGCAAGCAACAAAGTTACAGTCATGCAGTCATAAATGGGAGGAGATGGGTGATAGGAACAATGAGAAGATTAATAATAATGCAAACTTAGTGAGTAGTTTGACAATGTTGAGGGAATTATTTGTTTAGCAGAGTGATGGCGTTTGGGAAAAAACTGTTCTTGTATCTAGTTCTGGTGTGCAGTGCTCTATAGCGTCATTTTGAGGGTAGGAGTTGAAACAGTTTATATCCAGGATGCAAGGGGTCTGTAAATATTTTCACAGCCTTCTTTTTGACTCGTGCTGCCTAGTGATCGTAATTTTGTTTACCATGTTTGGTCATTTCATGTTGGCAAACCATCATTTGACATTGTAATTTTCAAATGGAAGGCAATATCCATTGCACTGGTTTTAAATTAAGGCTATTTTGAGAATTCTCCGGATTGGTCACACTTTCATGCTTTATTTTAGGAAAGAAAGTCAGGCTCATTGGGATGAAATACGTCTGCAAGCGGAGTTCCCTTTACAGAACCAGCATACCCTCAAATCCTTCCTTTGGTGGTCATTATTCTTTTGGGTTTCTTTTAATTAAAATGTATTGAATAGGAAGCCGGCTTGCTGCGAAGCAAAATATTGAGTAGCATCAGTCTGTTAATCAATTCTTAGAAGAAGAAGACTACTTTTTCCTTGCTTAAAAGCATCCCCGGAGATTTAGGAAGTGGTATCATGAAAGACTAAAAGGAGTAGTATTGTACGAACCAGTTTACTTTCTGGTAGACTTATGTTTCCCTAGAAATACAGAATCCCTAACTTGGGAAGACCAATCAATCCAACTTTCTGCCCAGAAAAAAAACTCCAACCCATGTCTAATGGATGTTGATCAGTTCCATCATCAAATCGCTCTTTCTGGTCATTTTTCTTTTAACTTTCACTCTGGATGGTCAAGATCACAGGGTTCTTTTATTTACACCCCTTTGCTTGGAAATGCATTAAGTGGCCAAGCTTGTCTAGGCTGATTCTTGCGTTTATCTGACTTTTTCTCCTGCCACTTCCCTATAGGAACATGTCCTTTGGTGTCTTTCTCAGGGTTACCAATATCATTGTGCTTTTCCAACTTGCACGAAACCTTCCAAAACGCTTCTCTTACTTTAGCCAGTGTGGGTGCAAGTGCTGGAAACAATGAATTAAGGGACATGAACTAGTTTCTCTGTGCCATTGAGTTTTTATTTATTTTATTTATTTATTTTGTCACACAGTATATATAAGCATAAGCATGAAATAACTATACAATATATAGGCATATATATAAGTATGAGTATGTAATAACTATATTAATTGGATATAATGAAAGGAAACAATAGGACAGGAACGGTAGGCACGCTTGTGCGCTTATGCACGCCCCTTACAGATCTGGGGTGAGGTCAATAGTAGACAGTTTTTGGTTGAAGCTTTTATGATTTTGGGAAGAGACCACAGAGTCAGGTGGTTTATTCCAAGCATTAACAACTCTGTTACTGAAGTCATATTTTCTGCAATCAAGATTGAAACAGTTAACATTAAGCTTAAATCTATTGTGTGCTCGTGTATTGTTGCAATTGAAGCTGAAGTAGTCTTTGACAGGAAGGACATTGTAATAGATGATTCTATGGGTTAAACTTAGGTCATGTCGAAGGCGGCGTAGTTCTAAATTTTCTAAACCCAGGATTTCAAGTCTGGTGGCATAAGGTATTTTGTTGTATTCAGAGGAGTGGAGAACTCTTCTTGTAAAATATTTCTAGACATGTTCAATTGTATTGATGTCAGAAATGTGGTATGGGTTCCAGACAGTCGAGCTGTATTCAAGAATTAGTCTAGCAAATGTTTTATAAGCTCTGGTTAGTAGTGTAGTGTTTCTGGAGAAGAAGCTACGCAAGATTAGGTTTACAACTCTTAGAGCCTTTTTTGCGATGTAGTTGCAGTGGGCTTTGGCACTTAGATCACTTGATATGAAAACTCCAAGGTCTTTAACAGGGTGGGGGTCATCTGTAAGGTAATGTCCATCAAGCTGAAAGTTTGCTAAGTAGATTGCCCCTGCATGCTCCCATAGCACAACTGAGTGGATCGTCACTGAAAGTAGCAGCTGTAGATCCTCTTTTCATAGTAGAGCTATCAAATGCATGTTTGTGAAACTCTAAGAAAACTAGTGTCAAAGTATGATATCTGAGTTGCGACCTTCAAGTCAGCTCCGAAAAGATGACAAAGGTACATATAGAGGGGACTGTTTGTAACCCAGAGTTGAAGTCTGGAGTCCTTGGTGCTGTCTGAGTTTAGTTGTTTTCTTGCAGGCATTTCATTACCCAACTAGGTAATATCATCATGCTAGAAGGGAATGGGGTTTGCTCTTTGTTATATACAAGTGTTTTGCCCTGTCGCTGTTGGTGGGAGCGTTGTTTTCTTCTTGGTAGTTCTTGATTAGGCTGTTCTTTACTATTTGATTATGTGTTTGAGTTGGTAGTTCCTTGATTGAGGTATTGTTTACTGTTTGATTATTGGTCTGGTATTAATCCTGGTGTTAATATCTACTTATCTGGGGTGTTGATTGCTCTCCGGGAGGTACTTTACTATTTTCACTCCACCAACACTGACAGTTCTATATAATGGAAAGCAAACTCCATTCCCTTTTAGCACTTTTGATGCTGCTTAGTTGGGTAATCACTCGTCTGCAAGAAAACAACCAAGTTCAGACAGCATCAAGGATTCCACGAAGGTATGTATGGAGTTTTGGTCAATTATTTCTCAAAATTATAATCAAGTAAACAGTAAAGTCTTATTAAGAAATCTACATTTCAAAATTCAAACTCAGAGATTAACATGCTGGAAAATGATAGTCAGGGTAGTATTGTCCCTTCCAGCTCTATTCTGATTGACTGATTGACTGATTGACTTCCCAACAGTCATTTGAGGATGCTGGTATTAATATTGACCAACTCTTCTGGGATATTATAAAAGGGATTGTGATGATCGCTGAAAGATTTTTGGATTTGTTGTTTGTATTTAGGATAACTAAAATTAAAAACACTTGGACCCAAAGGAAGTTCTTGGCACAGAAGTCACAAAACCTTGGATCACAATTTGTGTTTTCAGTTAGCAAGTTTTTAATTATTATTATTTTAATTTTTTGTTAGGTTTATATGTCCCTTTTTCTTCAGGGTGTAGTGCTTTTCCTCATTTATTTTTCCCCACAATAACAATCTTGTGAAGAAGGTTTTGTAGAGAGAACTTGCCTGGCCCCAGATTACCCAACGGGCTTCCATGGTTGAGGTTGAACTAGAATGTGTGTTTCCTCAGTTCCAGTTCAACACCTTAACAAGTTGACCACACTCTCAGTTCAAATTCAAAGGGATGGTTGGATCATAATTGCATGGGGACAAAAGGCTGGGCAGGTTTGATCCCCATCAGTCTCTTCTTCTCTGATTCAGCAAACCCACTTCAGTTTCACAGCCACTCGTTCTGGTGATCTGCTTGCTTGATGAGCACTGATGAGCTCAGCTGGGAAGCAATTTATCAAATCACAAGTGGCGGGTTCTGTTCCTCCTTCTCATTCTTGGATCTCTGTTCATTTACCTGACCCCAAGCCAAAGGGCAAAGACAGACAAAGTAGGTAATATAGGTAGGGAGGCTCAGACCAGGATCCCTGGAGAGAGAGAGACAGAGACAGAGACAGAGACAGAGACAGAGACAGACAAGAGACAGAGAGAGAGAGACAGACAAACAGACAAGAGACAGAGAGAGACAGACAGAGAGAAACAGAGAGAGAGAGAGAGAGAGACAGACAGACAGACAGACAGAGACAGAGACAGAGACAGACAAACAGACAGAGAGAGAGAGACAGAGAGAGAGAGAAAGAGAGAGAGAAACACAGACAGAGAGGGAGGGAGGGAGGGAGGGAGAGAGAGAGGAAGATGGGGAGAGAGATAGAGACAGAGACAGAGAGACAGACAGAGAGAAACACACAGAGAGAGGGAAGGAGGGAGAATGGGAGGGAGGGAGAGAGAGAGGGAGGGAGGGGGAGGGGGAGAGAGAGACAGAGAGAGACAGAGAGATTGATTCCAAAACACATTTTGGGTACTGGGGCACAGCACAGCAAGTTAATAATACTTGTCTAAACTATTGCTTGTTAATAGTTAAATTGTTAAATATGTTCTCCTGAATTATCCCCTCAACTGGCCTCATATTCACACAGCAAAGGATAGGAAAGCACATATTACAGAGATCAGTGTTCATAAAAGATGATTTTGAGCCATTGTACTAAACTCATTTTATTTTTTGTTTTTATTTATTTATTTTGTCACAACAGTATATATAAGCATAAGCATGAAAGTAACTATATAATATATAAGCATATATATATAAGCATAAGCATGCAATAACTATATTAATTGGATATAATGAAAGAAAACAATAGGACAGGAACGGTAGGCACTTATAGTCCTCTTAGGAATGGGGTGAGGTCAATAGTAGACAGTTTTTGGTTAAAGCTTTGGGGATTTTGAGAAGAGACCACAGTCAGGTAGTGTGTTCCAAGTGTTAACAACTCTGTTACAGAAGTCATATTTTCTGCAATCAAGATTGAAGCAGTTAACATTAAGTTTAAATCTATTGTTTGCTCTTGTATTGTTGAGATTGAAGCTGAAGTAGTCTTTAACAGGAAGGACATGGCAATAGATGATTCTATGGGTTAAACACAGGTCCTGTCGAAGGTGGAGGAGTTCTAAGTTTTCTAAACCCAAGATTTCAAGTCTGGTGGCATAAGGTATTTTGTTGTATTCAGAGGAGTGGAGAACTCTTCTTGTAAAATATTTCTGGACACGTATTGATGTCATAAATATTGCTTTCCAAAAGCATGCAAGATTGATCGAAGGAGAACGGCTGCTCTCCTGAGCATCTTCGATGCTTGAAAAGCATTATTTGTAACACACCCAAAATCTCAGCATTTTATTTGGAAGACAGAGTTCAACTGAACACTTCAGTTCTACATCTACCTTTAGACAAAGAAACTTGACTGAGCTTTTCACCTGCCTCGATAGTTTATTTACGCAATTGAATTACTTACATCTTATTTTTCAAACCAACTTTTTAAAGTAGCCCAAAGAAGAAACTGTAAAAGTTATTACTCTATTAATGGGCCCAAATTGGAATTGATGCTAGAGAGTCAAAATTTAGTCATCTGTTTAAAGAATACAAATTCCATATTTGTATCTAATCCATTAAATATACAGCTATGTACATAGAAAAAGATATAACTCATTTAGTAACATGCAATATAAATAAAAGAAGGAGACAGAAGTTTCTTCAGATATTAATAGAAAGGAGTAATTAGATCTCACTCTTTGGTAAAAGATGAATGCTCTCAAAATTTAATTTAATTGATGCTTAATTTATATTATAAGAAGAATGTAGCTGGAAAATATTTTCAAAAAATAAATTCTTTGTTTAAAATACTCCAATGGGGTTTTTCGATCCAGAGAATATCTTTATAGAAAATGCAACCAGATAATGAGGCAGGATTCTGGTTTTTTTTAATCTGAAGCTATATAATCATGCTTATCTATAGTAAAGTATTAATTAAATACAGGAAGCCAACAACTGTGTCAATTTTCCCATTTGGGCAACTTTGGAATATACATATGCAGCAACTTTGGATGAATGGACAATATTAGGATCAACATACACTCAATATCGGAAACAGTTATAAGTTAGCAAGCTGTGGAATTTAATGTCTAATTAAAGAAGATTTAACCCCTTTTCCCATGCTAAATTGTGTTTATAGGAAAATCCCATTTTAAACATGGGGAAAAGATGGTGATATAGCAAAAAAATGGATGGAAGTGAAGATATCAACTTTGGATCAACTGATAGATGATGAAAATCACTTTTTTAGCTTATGCTGTGTTAAGAGATAAATATCATCTATCATGATATTAATATTTACAGCTCCAATATTTATGAATAGCGTTGCTTGGACCAGCAGCATTTGCAATTTTGGAGACACCTGAGATATTAGAACAGCTTGTTAAATCTTTTAAAACTTTTTTTAAAAAACCCTATTATTAGTTTTAATAAAGTTTTGCTAACAATAAATCAATCTGACATGCAGATACTAAGACATGAGTGAATTAGAGTGCCCCATATTGTGTAAGACAATAGAATCTTAAAGCCTATAGCAAAAATGTCAATGAACTTCACACTACAATTTATACAACAAAACATAATATTTAGAATTTATTGAATTTCACTTTATTGTGTTGAAAAGGACTAAGATGACATTCTGCAGGAGTTGTAATAAGGGTAGTGCTTTTTTAAACACATGTTTTTACAATGTCCTCTAGGGTAGAAAGAGGAGGAGAAAAGGGTAGACTATATAAATATAAGTAAGTGTGCAACAAAAGCTAAAATTTTCAGAGGATGGTTTTTTTTCAATAACTAAAGGTAAAGGTTCCCCTCGCACATACGTGCTAGTCGTTGCCGACTCTAGGGGGCGGTGCTCATCTCCGTTTCAAAGCCGAAGAGCCAGCACTGTCCAAAGACGTCTCCTTGGTCATGTGGTCAGCATGACTAAACATCAAAGGCACACGGAACGCTGTTACCTTCCCACCAAAGGTGGTTCCTATTTTTCTACTTGCATTTTTTTATGTGCTTTCAAACTGCTAGGTTGGCAGAAGCTGGGGGAGCTCACCCCGTTACACGGCAGCACTAGGGATTCGAACCGCTGAGCTGCCGACCTTTCGATTGACAAGCTCAACGTCCTAGCCCCTGAGCCACCGTGTCTCTCTTTCAATAACTATGGTTTCGTTAATGTAAACCAGGATTATCGTTAGGAAAAGCTGTACACCAGTAAAGTAAATGCTTCATATAGTGTCGTTGTTTGTAGAAGTTTGCAGCAGGTCTATGAAAACATAGAAGTGAAGAAAAGGACCAGGGGAGACAGGACACTGGGGTTCCAATATTTGAGGGGCTGCCACAGAGAGGAGGGGGTCAATCTGTTTTCCAAAGCACCTGAAGGCCAGACAAGAAATAATGGATGGAAACTGACCAAGGAGAGATTCAACCTAGAAATGAGGAGGAACTTTTTGACAGTGGGAACAATCCACCAATGGAACAGAAGTTGCCTTCGGAAGTTGTGGGAGCTTCATCACTTGAGACTTTCAAGAAGAGACTGGACTGCCATCTGTCAGAAATGGTGTAGGGTCTCCTACAAGATCCCTTCCAACTCTGTTATTCTGTTCTGTTATTCCAAGTCTAACTGCTATATCCACCCAGCATATTAAGCTTGATTAGCATAAAACAAATTAGTAGGATCACATATTAGATGAATCCAACGTGCTTGCTTCATTTCTGAGTCAACTAGAATATGGGTTAGGCAATTTGTGTAAATGCAACCATAAAGTTCCATTCGCCAGCACACCCAGATAGAGTTTAGAAAATCCCTTTGATTCCTTCCACCAAACTTACTTAATCTGGGAACTCAATTACCCGCAGCCCTTTATTTACAATCACAATTGACCCCAGAATTTCTGTTGCTAAGCAAGGCAGTCCTTAAGTGAGCTTTGGTCCATTTTGTGACCTTTCTTGGCACAGTGGTTAAGTGAATCATTCAGTCATTAAGCAAATCCAGCTTCCCCGTTGACTTTGATTGTTGGAACTCGACTGGGAAGGTGATCACATTCTATGATCACATGATGGCGATCACATGACCCCAGGACAGTGCAACTCACATAAGTACATGCCAGTTGCCAAGCATCCAACTTTTGATCACATGACCATAGGGATGCTGCAATGGTCACACGTTTGAAAATAGCAATAGCAATGGCGCTTAGAATTATGTAGTGCTTCACAGTGCTTTACAGCCCTCTCTAAGCGGTTTACAGAGCCAGCATATTTGCTCCCAACAGTCTGGGTCCTCATTTTATCAACCTCGGAAGGATGGAAGGCTGAGTCAACCTTGTCAAAACCACTCAGAAGTCATTTTTTCAGTGCTTTTTGTAACTTTGAACAGTTACTAAACAGATAGTTGCAGCCAGGTCTTTCATTCACACTCTAAAGTGCCTTTAGGAGATCAGAGCCAAAGCACTGCATGGCCCTTGAGAAAGAGGACTTATTCAACATCTCAGGCTAAACAGCTTTTTTGTGTGGGCATTTGCTGTACAGCACACAAATGATTTACAGCCAGAGAAGAGGAGCTATCACATTGACTGAGATTTTGATACTCTGCTTCCACTTACATTACCAACAAGTGGTGGATAAATCAAGAGGCAGAGTTTTCTTTGAATGTGCTCGAGAAGAAATGTGCTATAACACTTCTAGGATTTGTTGCTAAAGGGGGTGACATCAAGATTATAGGGTTGGTCTGTTCCCCTCGCTGCTTCTGCATCGCTGCTTGATCCATCTGATTTAACCTATACCACTAGGGGATGAAGTACATATTGGCTTGACTTTAAAACATAAGGAGCTTTGGAAGAATTCATCTCTTGGGAACGATATTGTCTGGAAAACTGGATGAGAAATTAGGGGAAGGATGGTGTCTCCTCTTGACAACAGATTTGGGTAGTATATTCTGATCCAGACATTTATTTTATATGGCAGTCTCTGACGTTCGGTGACTAATGCTTTCTGCCTCCCATAATTCAGGCAAAATAATTTTGTCACAAAGATTTATCAGTCGCCCAAGGAGATGCCGAAATCCTGCAGCTGCTGAGAGCTACAACTCGCCTTCTTCGTTCATTCAGACCATGAATGCTATGCTATCGAAAGAGAACTCACTGTTGAACTTTCCTTTGGGATACCTGGATATTAATCTTACTTAAGCCATGAGGGTGTACAAACTGCATAATGGGCAGCCCTTAGTCCCAGGGCTGCATATCAATCTCAGGTTCTTTTTGGTGGTTCTTGGAGATCACAAGTGCGGAGAATTGTGCTAAGGTGCCACCATTTCCTCCCATTTTGTGTGGGATAACTATTCTATGTAACTATTCTATGGAGAGGAAGAGGAGAGGAGAGGAGAGGAGAGGAGAGGAGAGGAGAGGAGAGGAGAGGAGAGGAGAGGAGAGGAGGGAACAATGGAGTTGGAAGGGACCTTGTAGTCTAACTCCCTGCTCAAGCAGGAGACTATATTATTTCAGACAAATGATTGTCCAATCTCTTCTTAAAAACCTCTAGTGTTGGAACACCCAAAATGTCTGGAGGCAAGTCATTTCACTGATTAATTGTTCTCATTGTCAGGAAATTTCTCCTTAGTTCTAGGTTGCTTCTCCCCTTGATTAGTTTCCACCCATTGCTTCTTGTCCTGCCTTCAGGTACTTTGGAGAATAGGTTAACTCCTTCTTCTTTGTGGTATCCCCTCAAATATTGGAACACTGCTATCATGTCTCCCGTAGTCCTCTACATTAAATTAGATATAACCAATTCCTGCAACCATTCACTGTATGTTTTAGCTTCCAGTCCCCTAATCATCTTTGAGTCAGTTGCCAAGCATATGACTTTTGATTACATGACCATCAGGAATGGGGATGCTGTGAGGTTCGTAAGTGTGAAAAACACTCATAAGTAACTTTTTTCAGTGACATTGTAATTTTGAATGGTCACTAAATGAACCATAAGTCAAGGACTACCTGTCAAGAACTACCTGTACTCTAAGGCATATCAGGTCTCAAGGATATATTTATATTTGTAGATTCCATTTAAGTTTTCAAATGAAAGGCATTAAGGTTAGAAGAGAAGAGAAGAGAAGGGAAGGGAAGGGAAGGGAAGGGAAGGGAAGGGAAGAGAAGAGAAGAGAAGAGAAGAGAAGAGAAGAGAAGAGAAGAGAAGAGAAGAGAAGAGAAGAGAAGAGAAGAGAAGAGAAGAGAAGAGAATTCTTTATTGGCCCAGTGTGGTTGAACACACAAAGCATACGCTTTCGGTGTACATAAAAGAAAAGGCACATTTGTCAAGAATCATAAGGTACAACACTTAATGATACAGCCAATATAAATCTTAAGGATACCAGCAAAAAGTTTACAGTCATACCGTCATAAGTGGGAGGAGATCGGTGATAGGAACGATGAGAAGATTAATAGTAATGCAGACTTAGTAACTAGTTTGACAGTGTTTAGGGAATTATTTGTTTAGCAGAATGATGGCGTTCGGGAAGGAACTGTTCTTGTGTCTAGTTGTTCTGGTGTGGTCTATAGCGTCATTTTGAGGGTAGGAGTTGAAACAGTTTATGTCCAGGATGTGAGGGGGTCTGTAAATATTTTTACAGTCCTCTTTTTGACTAATGCAGTATACAGGTCCTCAATGGAAGGCAGGTTGGTAGCCATTGTTTTTTCTGCAGTTCTAATGATCCTCTGAAGTCTGTGTCCGTCTTGTTGGGTTGTAGAACCAAACCAGACAGTTATAGAGGTGCAGATGACAGACTCAATAATTCCTCTGTAGAACTGTATCAGCAGCTCCTTGGACAGTTTGAGCTTTCTGAGTTGGCGTAGAAAGAACATTTTTTGTTGTTTGTTCAAGAGGGAACCAGTAGAAAGAATCTCAGTTTCCATCCAAGGTGGCTGTTAAGTGAATCACGTCCAATTTTGTGATCTTTCTTGCCATGGTTGGGATGCAAACCACTGCAGCTGTTAAGTGAATTATGCTGTTGTTAAGTGAATCCAACTTCCCTCATTGATTTTGCATGTCAGAAGCCAGTTAGGAAGGTTGCAAATGGTGATCACCTGAGCCCTGGATGTTGCAACCATCGTAAATGCATCTGGTTGCCAAGCACCTGAATTTTGATCATCAAAACTATGGGCATACTATGTGGGTTCTAATAACAATAGCAATAGCAATAGCACTTAGACTTATATACCACTTCATAGTGCTTTACAGCCCTCTCTAAGCGGTCCTCATTTTACCGACCTTGGAAGGATGGAAGGCTGAGTCAATTTTGAGTCAACAAGATTTGAACTGCCGAACTGCAACTAGCAATCAGCTGAAGTAACCTGCAGTGCTGCACTCTAAACACTGTGCCACCTTGGCTCTAAGTAATAATAATAATAATAATAATAATAATAATAATAATAATAATAATAATAATAATAATAATAATAATAACAACAACAACAACAACAACAACAACAATAACAACAACAATAACAACAACAACAACAACAACAACAACAGAGTTGGAAGGGACCTTGGAGGCCTTCTAGTCCAACCCCCTGCCCAGGCAGGAAACTCTACACCATCTCAGACAAATGGCTATCCAACATTGTCTTAAAAATTTCCAGTGTTGGGGCATTTACAACTTCTGCAGGCAAGTTGTTCCACTTATTAATTGTTCTAACTGTCAGGAAATTTCTCCTTAGTTCTAAGTTGCTTCTTTCCTTGATCAGTTTCCACCCATTGCTTCTTGTTCTACCCTCAGGTGCTTTGGAGAATAGTTTGACTCCCTCTTCTTTGTGGCAACCCCTGAGATATTGGAACACTGCTATCATGTCTTCCCTAGTCCTTCTTTTCATTAAACTAGATATACCCAGTTCCTGCAACCGTTCTTCATATGTTTTAGCCTCCAGTCCCCTAATCATCTTTGTTGCTCTTCTCTGCACTCTTTCTAGAGTCTCAGCATCTTTTTTTAAATCGTGGCGACCAAAACTGGATGCAATATTCCAAGTGTGGCCTTACCAAGGCATTATAAAGTAGTATTAACACTTCACATGATCTTGATTCTATCCCTCTGTTTAGAATCAAGATCACGTGAATGTTAATACCACTCTATAATGTCTTGGTAAGGCCACACTTGGAATGTGTGGAGACCAGTTGTAAATCATCTTTTTCAGTGCCACTGTAACTTTGAATGGCCACTAAATGAATGGCCACTTGTAAATCGAAGACTACCTGTATAGATGGTTTTTTTTTTCACTTCCCACCTAGTTTACAAACTTGACCTGTCCCAGTGATCCCTGATCCAAATACTAGACAGGTTTGACCCTGCTTTGCTTTAGTGGATTTAATGTCTGTCTCTAGCTTTGAACCTGATTCCTTTTGACATGGGAAAGAAGCAAGGAAGAAAAATAAACAAACTTTCTCACCTCAAAGCTCTGGCTTTCTAATCTACCACATTAAAAATAAACAAATTCATTTATTTCTGCCAAAGGAGACTTAAGACTCTAATTTAGGAGAACGAGCTGATGGCAGCTTATTAAAGAAGTATACTAGGTGCAGTAGCCATAAGAGCATCTGCTTCTGGAAACTCCAAGATTAACCTCTTCCTCATCTGATGCCCGATGCAACTAGAATATTAAAAGTCCTAGTTTATTTATTTATTTATTTATTTTGTCACAACATCATATAAAAAGGATTATATAGTATATAAACATATATATGAGTAAATATTAGGAGGTATAAGCATCAATATATATATAGGAAGAAGAAAAGAAAAGAAAAAACAATAGGACAGGAACGGTAGGCACGTTTGTGCACTTATGCATGCCCCTTATGGTCCTCTTAGGAATGGGGTGAGGTCAATAGTAGAAAGTTTTTGGTTGAAGCTTTTAGGATTATGGGAAGAGACCACAGAGTCAGGTAAAGTATTCCAAGCACTGATGATTCTGTTACAGAAGTCATATTTTCTGCAATCTAGATTAAAGCGGTTAACATTAAGTTTAAATCTGTTGGTTGCTCTTGTATTATTGCAATTAAAGCTGAAGTAGTCTTTAACAGGAAGGACATTACAATAGATGATTCTGTGAGTTAAACTTAGGTCTTGTCGAAGGCGACCGAGTTCCAAGTTTTCTAAGCCTAGGATTTCAAGTTTGGTGGGATAAGATATTTTGTTGTTTTCAGAGGAATGGAGAACTCTTCTTGTAAAATATTTCTGGACTCGTTCAATTGTATTGATGTCAGAGATGTGGTGAGGGTTCCAAACAGGCGAGCTGTATTCTAGAATTGGTCTAGCAAATGTTTTATATGCTCTGGTTAGTAGTGTAGTGTTTTTGGAAAAGGAGCTATGCAGGATTAGGTTTATAACTCTTAGAGCCTTTTTTGCTATGTAGTTACAGTGGGCTTTGACACTTAGATCATTTGACATGAAAACTCCAAGGTCTTTAACGGGGTGGGGGGTCATCTGTAAGGTAATGTCATTCAAGTATGTACTTAGTGTTTGGGTTCTTTTTTCCAATATGTAAGACTGAGCATTTGCTGGTTGAGATCTGGAGTTGCCAAGTTAGTAGTTAGATTAACAGAATTGGAAGGGACCTTGTAAGTCATCTAGTCCAACACCCCACCCCCACCTCGCTCAAGCAGAAGACCCTACACCGTTTCTGACAAATGGCAGTTCAATCTCGTCTTGAAAGCTTCCAGTGATAAAGCTCCCACAACTTCCGAAGGCAACTTCTGTTCCACTGGTTGATTGTTCTCACTGTCAGAAAGTTCCTCCTTATTTCTAGGTTGAATCTCTCCTTGATCAGTTTCCATTCATTATTCCTTGTCTGGCCTACAGGTGCTTTGGAAAACAGGTTGACCCCCTTCCTCTCTGTGGCAGCCCCTCAAATATTGGAAGGCTGCTATCCTGGCTCCCCTGGTCCTTCTCTTCACTTCCATGTTTTCATGGCCCTGCTGCAAACTTCTACAAAAAATGGCAGTATATAAAGCATTTTCTTTACTGGTATACAGCTTTTCCTAACTATAATCCCGGTTTACATTAAGTAAACCATAGTTATTGAAAAAAATATCATCCTCTAAAAATTTTAGCTTTTGTTGCACACTTACTTACCCTTTCCCTCCCAAATTCAGTAAATAGAGGAGGTTGTAAAAACATGTGTTTAAAGAAGCATTTAGAGGTTTTTTTAACAGAATAACAGAGTTGGAAGGGACCTTTTAGGTCATCTAATCGAACCCCCTGCCCAAGCAGGAGATCCTACACCATTTCTGACAGATGGCAGTCCAGTCCCTTCTTGAAAGCCTCCAGTGAGGAAGCTCCCACAACTTCCGAAGGCAACTTCTGTTCCATTGGTGAATTGTTCTCATAAATTTCTCCTTATTTCTAGGTTGAATCTCTCCTTGGTCAGTTTCCATCCATTATTCCTTGTCTGGCCTTCATGTCCCTTGGAAAATAGCTTGACCCCTTCCTCTCTGTGGCAGCCCCTCAAATATTGGAACACTGCTATCATGTCTCCCCTGGTCTCTTCATCTCACTGGCTAGTCTCAGGAAGAGAAGGACCAGGGAAGACATGATAGCAGTGTTCCAATATTTGAGGGGCTGCCACAGAGAGGAAGGGGTCAAGCTGTTTTCCAACCTGAAGGCCAGACAAGGAATAATGGGTGGAAACTGTCCTCTTTGCGTCCACTTCTGCAGTTATGCTTCATGCCTCTGAACTCTTTGAGAGATGTTCTGGTCTACAACTGCTGAATGTCTGATTTGGGAACTGGGAGCTGAAGAAAGACTAAACACAACTATGTCTTCCAATGCCTGGTTGTTTAGAAGATCACCATAGTGTCTCTCCATTCTGACACAGCAGTGGTTGTTGAACCAGCTTGCTTTTACAAAGAGAAGGCAAAACCAAATCAAATATATCTGTGGAGAAGGACATAAAGGAAATTTGCTATGGATTTGTGTGTCAGAAAGTCTGAGAGATCTTCCGAAACTGACCTCAGCGTGGTATAGACTGGAGCACTGAAAAGAATTCACTAGTAATGTCTGCCTTCTTTTGATCATACGCATATGCAGGGGTGGGCTTCAAAAATTTTAGCAAGGGCTTCTCTGCCCGGTTGCTGGGTGGGCATAGCCATGGTGAGTGTGGCTTAGTCGGCCTCCTGCACCATGGCGGGGGGGAGCATTTTTGCCCTCCCTGGGCTCCGGAGGCTTTCCTCGATCCTCCAAGAGGGCAAAAATGGCCTCCCCAGGCTCCGAAGGCCCTCCCGAACTTTCGCTAGGCCCATTTTTTGCCCTCCCTGAGCCTCTGCATGCATCCTGCATTTACCTGCATCCAGAATGGGCCGTGTGGTGACTCTAGGAAGGAGCGGGGCAGGGTGGTCGGGGCCAACCAGGAGTGGGATTTGGGGGTTCTCTGAACTGCACAGAATCTTAGCTAGAGGTTCTCCCGAATCCCTGCGAACCCACAGCAGCCCCACCCCTGTGCATATGGCGGGGCAGGTGTTTGGGGAAAGAAACAAGATCCGAAAATCACATATTTCTGAAAATTGCACATGAAAAAAGCATGCATTACAAGTGTATTTTTAAAAGCATGTATTATTGGCATTAAAAAAAGGCTACTTTGGAGACATTTAGGTTAAAATACCTGCCTCCAAGTGATTCATGTCAAAGAAAACAGTGGGAAATTCGTACTATAAAAACATTAGAGAAAATCGCTTTAAAAATAGGATATTGGGATGTGTTATATTACAAACCAGGTATTTTAGGGAAAACTGCTGTATTTTGTGAATGGCAGATTTATTTATTTTTTTAGATAGACATAAAACTATCTTCTAGAATCAAATACAGCCTTCATAATGCAAACATTAAAACAGAAGATTGATGCTATATTATACAGCCATATATTTAGCTCAGCATGTTACTAGAGTAAAATGCTTACCTTGGTAGTTCAATACCTGATCTATGATCTTCTATCAACAGATTTATTTTTCCCCTTTTAAATCTCTCCTTTCTTCCCTAAAGGTAACCAAAACTTTGTTTACATCATTGTAAGCTGATATGGCTTGTCCATCCCTATATTTGGACTGTCACACCTAGGTTTAATTCAGGGGTGAAATCCAGCAGGTTCTGACAGGTTCTGGAGAACTGGGAGCAGAAAGTTTGAGCAGTTTGAAGAACAGTCAAATATCACCTCTGGCTGGCCCCAGAGTGGGGTGGGAATGGGGATTTTGCAGTATCCTTCCCCTGCCACGCCCACCAAGCCACGCCCACCAAGCCACGCCCACAGAACCGGTAGTAAAAAAATGTGGATTTCACCACTGGTTTAATTTTAATTTATTTATTTTTATTTATTTTATTTATTTGTCAAATGCAACAGTATATATAAGTATAAGCATGAAATAACCAAATGAATTGGATACAATCAAAGGGAGCATTAGGACAGGAACAGTAGGCATACTGGTGCTCTTATGCACGCCCCTTACAGACCTCTTAGGAATGGGGTGAGGTCAATAGTAGATAGTCTTTGGTTAAAGCTTTGGGGATTTTGGGAAGAGACCACAGAGTCAGGTAGTGCATTCCAGGCATTAACAATTCCATTACTGAAGTCATATTTTCTACAATCAAGATTGGAGCGGTTCACATTAGGTTTAAATCTATTGTGTGCTCGTGTATTGTTGCGATTGAAGCTGAAGTAGTCTTTGACAGGAAGGATATTGTAGCAGATGATTCTATGAGTTATACTCAGGTCATGTCGAAGGCGGCAGAGTTCTAAATTTTCTAAACCCAGGATTTCAAGTCTGGTGGCATAAGGTATTTTGTTGTGATCAGAGGAGTGGAGAACTCTTCTTGTAAAATATTTCTGGACACGCTCAATTGTATTAATTTCCGAAATGAGGTGTGGGTTCCAGACAGGCGAGCTGTATTACACAATCTTACACAATCCATAAAGGAAGGGCTACCGATTGACTGATTGACTGACTGATTTGATTTATATAGCTGCCCACCTTACATATGTCATTCTGGGTGGCTTACAAGGATTAAAACATAAGCAATACTTCCTGAAATTTAAAACATTATAAATAAAATATTAATACAATTTAAACCATGTCATTTTATCAATGGGAAAGCACAAACAATTCAGGACTAATAGCCCGAGGGTCGAATCCAGCCCTTGGGGTGCTTAAATCTGGCCCACAGAGCCACCCTGGAGACAGCAAAGGACCAGCCTGTGGTGCCTCTGCCAGCGAAAATGGAGCCTGATTTTCACTGGTAAAGTGCTCGGGCTACCACAGGCACCCCCAAACACAAGTGACGTCGAGCTGGCCACATACCCACCCATCAGGGGCGAAATGTAAAATTTGTTACTACCGGTTCTGTAGGTGTGGCTTGATGGTGGGAGTAGTGTGACTGGGTGGGTGTGGCCAACTTTTTTTTTTAACTTTTAAAAGCATTTTTTCTACAACCTCTTGGGCTGAAGAGGTTGTAAAAAAATGCTTTTAAAGGGTTCTGACGATCCCAGCTGAGTTGCCTGATCACCAGAACCCTTTAAAAGCATTTTTTAAAGCCTCTTCGGCGGAAAAAATGATTTTAAAGGGTTCTGACGATCCCAGCTGAGCCGTACGATCATCAGAGACTTTTTTTTTACTTTTAAAAGGATTTTTTCAGCCGAAGAAAAAATGCTTTTAAATGTTAAAAAAAAAACCCTCTGATGATCGCGTGCTCAGCTGGGCATGGGGGGGGGAGGGATTTTTGCTACCGGTTCTCCGAATCACCCGCCACCATCTCTACCAGATCGGGTGATCTGGTGAGAACCGGGAACATTTCACCCCTGCCACCCATCCCCCCACAAGGTCAAACACAACCCTGATGTGGCCCTCAGTGAAATTGAGTTTGACACCCCTGACGTAAAGCAATGATCCGGATGCATGTATGATGCCATCATTTATGGGATAACCCTGAATGGTACTTTATGGGTTCAGCAAGACCGACACACCTGGTGATAACCTTCCATCTCTAATTGCTGCAACCATCTGGTCAGCACCATTCTAACTTCCACATGTGTGAGATATAAATATAAAAATTTAATAAATAATAAATAATAATAATAATACATCCACCCTTAATATCTTAGACTTTATGCCTTTCCTTGCATGATTTCCTCAGTACATTTTCTTTCTTTTTTAAAGAAGGTTTTCATTTATAACACAGCACAACATAACAAACACAAAACACATAACATACATTCCCTTTTTACAACTATTTCGTAGTGGTGATCTCCTACTATTTACATTTTCTCCCAATTCCCTTTATAATATTTATATCCTTCTTGTCCCATTATCCCTTATTACTCTATAATTCCTATCACTTATAATATTTAATGTATACATTTTATACACTATCTTACATACATCTTGCACTTATTGTTTTTCCCCTTTCATCACTATTCACTTTTTCTAGTCTCCAGCAACTTGTACCATTTATCCCATATTACATAATATTTATCTTCCTTTTCTTTAATTTCTTTTGTTGATTTGTCCATCTAAGATTTTCTTTATCAGTTCTTCCTCTGTTCCTCTGTTTTTCCCATCTCTCCAGTTCTATATTATAAGTAAAAAAGTTTGCCCATTTGATCATTGTTTCCTTAAAACAATTGTTTTCCAGTACATTTTCTAGCAGTTGATATCTCGGGCATCCTAGAACTGTTTAAAAATTGTGGCTTTATAGGAAGAGAGCTCTACAAGTGCTTATGTCTTGTCTACAGGAAGATAGTTAAGTGGCCATCCCTACTTGGGCAGCTCATCAAGTGTTGTCCATAAGGGCAGCAAACAATAATTAGTGTGCTAACATTTGGCCTATCTCTTCCTCTTGCTCTTGAATTGTAGCCTTAAAAAAATAATAAAGACCATGCTGAGACTTAACATCTGTCTCTTGCCTCAGTTGTTGTGCAGGGGATAGTGAGCGGGAGTCAGAAGACGGCCTGCTATGTTTTCGTAGGACTTCTGTTGCTACGGCAACTGCCTCCTTGTTATCAGTATCTTGTCTACCTCCGTCACACTTGGGCATTTGCACTCAAAGAGTCGAGCATATGTCAGATCTTAAGGAGCAAGACAGAAAAGGAAATCATATAAAAATACACCGTAAACATAAATCAGACTTCATTCCTTCCTCTCCTGAAACATACAAATTACAGTAATTGAAAGTTTTTTAAAAAAACAGCATTTTTTCCCCACAAAGCAGACGAACATATTGCAGAGCATTCTAAATCCTGTCATGGCACGACCATTAAATATGAGGTCTGGAAAAAAAATACCAAACTGCTCTTCATAGCACCCAGGATTTAACTATATTTCAGCTATCCATTTAACATCTGTTGCTATGATGTCACTTTCTGGAATATCATTTATTTATTTTTCTCACAGAATAATTGATGTTATTCCCTAGTAATCTCTTGATCCTGTGAGATTAGGGGGGATAATTTTATTAGCATTGAAATTAATAGAAAGATTATCTTTACCTGACTGGAACTTATTAATTATGTGCAATAAGAGCTTAATCATTGTCTATTACAAGTTTCAGCTTCACAGATAATCTAATTTTAAAAAGTTACTTTAAAAATATCTCGGGGGTTGCCACAAAGAAGAGGGAGTCAAACTATTCTCCAAAGCACCTGAGGGTAGAACAAGAAGCAATGGGTGGAAACTGATCAAGGAAAGAAGCAACTTAGAACTAAGGAGAAATTTCCTGACAGTTAGAACAATTAATAAGTGGAACAATTTGCCTGAAGAAGTTGTGAATGCTCCAACACTGGAAATTTTTAAGAAAATGTTGGATAACCATCTGACTGAGATGGTGTAGGGTTTCCTGCCTGGGCAGGGGGTTGGACTAGAAGGCCTCCAAGGTCCCTTCCAACTCTGTTGTTATATTATATTATTATATTTAAAAAGTATTTTGCTTACATAGATACTCTACGAACTGTCACTTGTTAACCTATGAGATCATGGCAATAATGATTAGAAGAGGTTTTACAATAAAACAAACACAGAACCATTTTCTAACTGCACAAACTGTGTTAAGTTTAAGATGAGGGGAGTTTTCCTAGGCTAACAATCATCTTATTCATAACCTCCAGAGAAGAACATTTAGGGTAATGAGTTGATCTTTTAGTTAAATCTCATTTTAAGAAGCCAGCTAAAACTAGCTGCATCACTGATGTGAAACTTTATAAAAATGACACACTTCTGAATTTATCGAAAACATTTGTTGATTGAAGCTTCAACTAAATATGATAGACACCACTGTCATTTACCTTGGGCAATATACTAGTGAACATGAGAATAAAAATGGAGAAATTGGAGACGTACAGAAGTTAAAATGTTGAAATGATGCAGGTATACAGTTCTTTAATTATTTTTATAAATATTTAATTAATTAATTTAAAACATTTATATAGCCGCCCATTTTATACTGAAGTCTGGGTGGCTCTCAATCAATCAACATATCATGGAGAAAGAGAAAAATCATATTTCTACTAGAAAGCCGACAACTTTTTTAAAATTTGCATTTCTATCCCACCCTTCTCCGAAGACTCAGGGCGGCTTACACTATGTCAAGCAATAGTCTTCATCCATTTGTATATTATATACAAAGTCAACTTATTGCCCCCCACCAACAATCTGGGTCCTCATTTTACCTACCTTATAAAGGATGGAAGGCGGAGTCAACCTTGGGCCTGGTGGGACTTGAACCTGCAGTAATTGCAAGCCGCTGTGTTAATAACAGACTGTCTTATCAGTCTGAGCCACCAGAGGACAATCAGGTATGGTACAGGCTAGATTCCCTTCCTCCATTAATTTTTTTTTTACAAATTATTTTTCTCACAATCTCAGTAGGATTAGGACTCAAGATAGCAAGTATGCTAGTCCACAAAAGGGGAAATGTCTATGTGAATTCTCAGTCATTCAGGCCATGGTTGTCCCAAAGATGCTTTTTCAAGAGGCAATTTGGGGCAACTGGACTTTTTGATTTTTCTTTGAATATTTTCTTCGAATTTTTTTTTTTCAAAGAAAAGCCAGAATGTCCAGTTTTCTCTTGAAAAAGCATCTTTGGGACATAAAGGGGGAAAGCTCTCCTCTTCTGAATCCAGCTGTGGCTCTGAGCCTCTGTGGCTCAAACTGCTAAAACAGTCTGTTATTAACACAGCTGCTTGCAATTACTGCAGGTTCTAGTCCCACCAGGCCCAAGGTTGACTCAGCCTTCCATCCTTTATAAGGTAGGTAAAATGAGGACCCAGATTGTTGGGGGCAATAAAAGTTGACTTTGTATATAAATATACAAATAGACTATTGCTAACACAGTGTAAGCCGCCCTGAGTCTTCAGAGAAGGGCGGGATATAAATGCAAATTTAAAAAAAAGTAGACAGTATGACATAAAGTGATACCTCAGTACTCATCATTAACAAGTTTGGGAGGTACAATGAGTACCAAAAACAATGAGTACCAAAAGCAATGAGTACCAAAAACAGTGAGTACCAAAGTTTTTTCCCATAAGGAGTAATGTAGAATAGCATAGCATAGCATAGCATAGCATAGCTTGGAATAGAATAGAATAGAATAGAATAGAATAGAATAGAATAGAATAGAATAGAATTCTTTATTGGCCAAATGTGATTGGACACACAAGGAATTTGTCTTTGGTGCATATGCTGTCAATGTATATAAAAAGGCAAGATACATTCATCAAGAATCATAAGGTACAACACTTAATGATAGTCATAGGGTACAAATAAGCAATCAAATCATACTAGAAAACAATCAATATCAATATAAATCGTAAGGATACAAGCAACAAAGTTACAGTCGTGCAGTCATATGTGGGAGGAGATGGGTGATAGGAACAATGAGAAGACTAATAGTAATAGTAATGCATGCATAGTGAATAGTTTTACAGTGTTGAGGGAATTATTTGTTTAACAGAGTGATGGCGTTCGGAAAAAAACTGTTCTTGTGTCTAGTTGTTCTGGTGTGCAGTGCTATTTAGTGTCCTTTTGAGGGTAGGAGTTGAAATAATTTATGTCCAGGATGCAAGGGGTCTGTAAATATTTTCATGTAGTGAAATGTAGTGAGTCATAAGGCAGCCAATACTGACATGTTCTGGTTTGTGTGTTGAGTACCAAACAAATGATGAGTACCGGAACAAAATTTTCACGTCAAAATGTGTTGAGTACCAAATTTGAGTCTCAGGGAACTGAACCACTGCATTGTGGAACAATGCCCTTTGAGCGCATATCAGGGAAACTCCAGAGGACTTTCTGTATGCAACTCCAACATATATTGACTATAGAAATAGTTTACCGTTGAATTTGTAAAGAGAGCAAATTGTTTCATATTTGCTGATCGGGAATGCAATTGTGTGGTGCTTTTTAACATTTTTTCGGCCATCCGCTAAATAAATATATAATTCCTCAATCAAAGTTGGATTGTTTCCTTCTAGCCTGATCGCTGGGGCTGCAAAGCACAATGAAGCCTTGATCAAATAACCCATCAAAGCAGATTTGCAAATCAAAGTGGGGAATGCACCCCATACCTTTTCTATTCCTTTGGGGTACTTGCAAAAAATATACAATTTCAGTTCAACCAATGGGCTTGATCATGCCTTTAAGTTCCCTGCTTATTGGGACGCTGGGTCAGTAGCAAGACTGACTTTGCTTTGAGTTTCGTTCTCTTTCTCAGCTTTCAGTTTCTTTACTGCGACCGCCTCAGATTTTAACTCCTTTTTCTACTTGATGTAGAATGTTAACTTTAGGTAGGAGATGACCAGGCTGAGCCTGAGGGAGGGATCAAGTGTGCCATCAGTTTCGAGTCCCTTCAGGCCCACAAGAGATCTAAGTCCAGTCCTCCTTGAATTCTATTAATTCTTATTTACTGCCAGGGGTGTAAATATTCAAAAATTTTAGCAAGGGGTTCTCTGCCCAGTTGCTGGGTGGGCGTGACCTAGTTGGCCTCCTGCACCCTGGCAGGGTGACATTTTTGCCCTCCCCAGCTCCAGAGCCTTTCCTTGAGCCTATGGGAAGGCGAAAATGGCCTTCCCAGGCTCCGGAGGCCCCAGTTCTGGTCTTCCCAAACTTCCGGTAGGCCCATTTTTTTGCCCATCCTGAGCCTCCACACTCTCCCTGCATTTTCCTACATCCAAAATGGGTGAGCGGGGCCAGCCAGGAATGGGATTTGGGGGTTCTCCAAACTGCACAGAATCTTAGCTAGAGGTTCTCCTGAACCCCTGTGAACCCCCAGGAGCCTACCCATTTACTGCCAGTCTGCTTTGACCATTAGTAGTTCAGATTCTTGTACAGAATATGCATTAGACCTGTATTCATTTGAACCTCCTTGACTCCTGATTTCTTGCACCTGACACCTTTCATGCTACTACTGCCAAAAACACCTGGAATTCAATTTACTTTCAGCACTCTGACTATGGGAGACCACCCTGGCATATAGCATTGAGTCAAATCTGATTTCAAATTTTGCATAATCAAAACAAATTGAAGGCTCTGGGCTCTGGTGAATGGGTGGCAAGCTAATACTTATAGAGCTGGAAGGGACCTTGGTAGTCTACTCCAACCCCTTGCTCAAGCAGAAGACCTTATACCATTTCAGACAAGTGGCTGTCCAATCTCTTCTTAAAAACTTCCAGTATTGGAGCATCCACAACTTTTGGAGGCAAGCTGTTCCACTGGTCAATTGTCCTCACTGTTAGGAAGTTTCTCCTTAATTCCAGGTTGCTTCTCTCCTTGATTCGTTTCCATCCATTGTTTCTTGTCTTGCCTTCGGGTGCTTTGGAACACAACAAGGCATATTAAAAAGGAGGTGCAAAAGTAGAAGCTTTTTTTTAAAAAAAAGCTTTAAAATATTTTTAACTATTCTTTTTCCACCTAATATTTTTAACTACCTAATTTTTCCACCTAATATTTTTAACTATTCTTTTTCCACCTAAGATGGCGCCGACGAAGGCTGCCTCGGTGAAATGCTCTCTAATTGTTTCTTTATTTCTAATTGTTCTCTGTGACTCACTACGGATTTCCTACTCACGAGACCATCTGCTAAAAATTAAGGAACATTTCTTTAAGGAGCAGCTTTCTTTAATCTCACCCCCGCCTGTCTTTACAAACACGGAGGAGATTCTAACACAGGAGGAGGCAATTCCCACGGAGCCATGGATTACTAAAAAAACCAAACGACGGAAACGAAGGAAACGAGGTAAAAGATCTGGGATCTTAATCAAGCTAAGAACTCGCACTAAAACTCCTCTGCCTTCAATTTTCCTAACAAATATACGCTCACTTGCAAATAAGATGGATGAAATACTCCTCTTAAACAAATACTATTCTGATTTTCGCAATTCAGCAGTCCTATGCTTCTCTGAAACCTGGTTAAATGAATCAATTGAAAATAGCAGCCTGAACATTCCAGGATTTCAAATTGAACGATCAGACAGGATTCCAGAAACATCTGGTAAAAAGAAAGGAGGAGGCTTATGCCTATATATTAATTCAACCTGGTGTCAAGATTTTAACATAATTTACAAATTCTGTGACAACAATTTAGAGACTCTAATTATCAACTGCAAACCTTACTATTCGCCTCGTGAATTTTCCTCATTTCTTCTAATTGCTGTTTATGTCCCACCACAAGCCTGTGTAAACGAGGCATTACGAACTCTAGCTGACCAAATCATGGAGGCTGAAGCCAAACACCCTGATTCACTGGCCATTGTTTTGGGAGATCTAAACAAGGCAAACTTAAGGAAAGAACTACCAAAATACTTTCAGCATGTCAATTGTCCCACCAGAGGCAAGAATACTCTAGACCACTGCTACACAACACTAAAAGATGCCTATCGGTCTTTACCACGTGCAGCTGTAGGACACTCTGATCATTGCATGATTCACCTTGTACCTGCTTACAGGCAAAGACTTAAAGCCATAAAACCAATAATTAAATCAGTGAAAACCTGGACGGAGGAATCAGAATTAAAGCTACAGGCATGTTTTGACTGCACTGATTGGAATATTTTTAAAGATACCTCTGCAGACCTGGATGAACTCACAGATACTGTAACATCATATGTCAGCTTCTGTGAAGACCTATGTGTACCTACAAGGAACTTGCGAATACACAGTAATAACAAACCTTGGTTTACACCTAAACTTAAGCAGCTACGACATTCCAAAGAGGAAGCCTACAGAAAAGGTGATAAAATGCTGTACAATCAGGCCAGAAATGCACTAACAAGGGAGATAAGAGCAGCAAAAAGAAGCTACTCTGAAAAGCTAAAGAATCAATTTTCAGCAAATGAACCAGCAAACATGTGGAAAACTCTTAAAAATATCACCGGCTATGGCAAACCTCCTTCCCAGGCTGAAGGTAATCAACAACTGGCAGATGACCTGAATGAGTTTTACTGCAGGTTTGAAAGGAAACTACAGCCACCTATCTCCACAACCCCCATCTCAGACACACCAACAACAGCCAAGCCTCCTACAACTGACCCCATTTCATTGGGTTCACAACCCCTAGTGATCACAGAAAAGGAAGTGCAGGACCTATTTCACAGACAAAAGCCAGGAAAAGCTCCAGGCCCAGACAAGATAACTCCTTCTTGCTTAAAAGTCTGTGCTGACCAATTGGCCCCATCTTCACCCATATTTTCAATAAATCACTAGAGATGTGCTATGTTCCTTCTTGCTTCAAACGCTCTACCATCATCCCAGTGCCAAGAAGCCCACCATCAAGGAACTGAATGACTACAGACCAGTTGCTCTAACATCTGTAGTCATGAAAACCTTTGAAAGGCTAGTGCTTTCCTACCTGAAAACCATCACGAATCCGCTTTTAGACCCCTTGCAATTTGCATACCGAGCAAATAGATCAACAGATGATGCTGTTAATATGGCTCTGCACTACATCCTACAACATCTTGAGTCTCCAAAGACCTATGCAAGGGTCCTTTTGTAGACTTTAGTTCAGCATTCAATACCATCATTCCAGACATTCTTCTAACTAAGCTAAACCAGCTACAGGTACCGGAACAGACTTGTAAGTGGATCACAAGCTTCCTAACAAACAGGAAGCAGCAGGTGAAGCTAAGCAAGATCACATCAAATACCTGTACAATTAGCACAGGGGCCCCCAAGGCTGTGTGCTCTCCCCACTTCTCTTCTCTCTGTATACCAATGACTGCATCTCCAATGATCCATTTATTTAACTACTGAAGGTCCCCGATGACACAACAGTGATTGGTCTCATTCGAGACAATGACGAATCCGCATATAGGCGAGAGGTCGAGCGACTAGCCTTGTGGTGCAACCAAAACAATCTGGAACTGAACACACTCAAAACCGTAGAAATGGTGGTAGACTTTAGGAAAAACCCTTCCATACTTCCACCTCTCACAATACTTGACAACACAGTATCAACAGTAGAAACCTTCAAATTTCTGGGTTCTATCATATCGCAAGATCTCAAATGGACAGCTAACATCAAAAACATCATTAAAAAAGGACAACAAAGAATGTTCTTTCTGCGCCAACTCAGTAAGCTCAAACTGCCCAAGGAGCTGCTGATCCAGTTCTACAGAGGAATTATTGAGTCTGTCATTTGCACCTCTATAACTGTCTGGTTCGGTTCTGCAACCCAACAAGAAAGACACAGACTTCAGAGGATAATTAGAACTGCAGAAAAAATAATTGCTACCAACTTGCCTTCCATTGAGGACCTGTATACTGCACGAATCAAGAAGAGAGCCGTGAAAATATTTGCAGATCCCTCGCATCCTGGACATAAACTGTTTCAACTCCTACCCTCAAAACGACGCTATAGAGCACTGCACACCAGAACAACTAGACACAAGAACAGTTTTTTCCCGAAGGCCATCACTCTGCTAAACAAATAATTCCCTCAACACTGTCAGACTATTTACTGAATCTGCACTACTATTAATCGTTTCATAGTTCCCATCACCAATCTCTTTCCACTTATGACTGTATGACTATAACTTGTTGCTGGCAATCCTTATGATTTATATTGATATATTGATCATCAATTGTGTTGTAAATGTTGTACCTTGATGAACGTATCTTTTCTTTTATGTACACTGAGAGCATATGCACCAAGACAAATTCCTTGTGTGTCCAATCACACTTGGCCAATAAAATTCTATTCTATTCTATTCTATTCTATTAAGTTGGTAAAGGACACTTGCTTCATTGGTTCAACTCGTCTTTCGGGCTAGATCATTTTGGATGACCTTGTTTGTCTTCCATTCTCCCCTACCCCCAAACACTTAAGAGGAATATTTCAAAACTTCAGTAAAGTCCCTGGAAATATTCTGCTGAAACATGATGTGTGATATTGCTTAATGGACCTCTCATGCCTCCTCTCTTACACCCCTTTTATGAAGAAAAAAAAACCCTTCAGGTTTGTAATGCTTCTGCATTAAAGCTAATAATTTTTTTATTGCATCTCAAAGTGCTTTAAGAGTCAAATTGAATCAGTTTGCCTTCAGATCTTGAATCACAATCTCAAATTGAATCAGGCCCTCGTTGAATCTTGAATTTCTTCTTTGAATTAAATAAAGGCTTCTAATATCCCACTCCTGCAACCCTGAAAATTGCACTCACCCATGACTTGGTAGAGTACATTTTCTGTTCAAGTTCCAGAGAATTCCTGGGGCTTAGTTCATACATCATCCTAACTCATAATGTAGCTTCTTTGGTTTGAATAGAATAGAATAGAATAGAATAGAATAGAATAGAATAGAATAGAATAGAATAGAATAGAATAGAATAGAATAGAATAGAATATTGGCCAAGTGTGATTGGACACACAAGGAATTTGTCGTGGTGCATATGCTCTCAGTGTACATAAAGAAAAGATACCTTCATCAAAGTACAACTTAATGATAGTCATAGGGTACAAATTTAACACTTAATGATAAAATACTTAATGATAGTCATAGGGTACAAAAAAGCAATCCGGAAACAATATCAATATAAATTGTAAGGTTACAAGCAACAAAGTTACAGTCATAAGCGGAAGGAATGGAGCACCCACAAATTCAAAAGACAAGCTAGAAGTTTCTTCCTGTAAAAGCTTCCTATCTTCCTGTACCTCAGTTAAATATTACTATTCCATAGCAATATTAAATTTTTGGGTGGGGCTTGTTCAATACAGATGCCGAAAGAGTCTTTCCTCTTGGAAATATTTGAAGACAATTGTTGGAGACCTTCCTGTGTCCCAGAGAAATTCAGCAAGATCCCATTTTTTCTGCCCACCGATTTGGTGGAGACTCACATATGCTCAGATGCGCTTAGCACTTTTCCCCACATTTAAGCATCCATATATGATGGTGGCTCAGTGGCTAAGATGCTGAGCATGTTGATCAAAAGGTCGGCCGTTCAGTGGTTCGAATCCCTAGTGCCACATGACGAGGTGAGCTCCTGTTACTTGTCCCAGCTTCTGCCAACCTAGCAGTTCGAAAGCACATTAAAAATGCGAGTAGAAAAATAGGGACCACCTTTGGTGGGAAGGTAACAGCGTTCCGTGAGCCTTTGGTGTTTAGTCATGCAGGCCACATGACCATGGAGACATCTCTGCACAGTGCTGGTTCTTTGGCTTTAAGATGGAAATGAGTACCACCCCTAAAGTCAGGAACAACTAGCACATATGTGCGAGGCAGTGGTGAAATCCAATTTTTGTGGGTTCTGTGGGCGTGGTTGGTGGGCGTGCCATGGCTTGGTGGGCGTAGCAGGGGAAGGATACTGCAAAATCTACATTCCCACCCCACTCCAGGGGAAGGATATTGCAAAATTTCCATTCCCACCCCACTCGGGGGCCAGCCATTTGCCGGTTCTTTGAACTACTCAAAATTTCTGCTACCGGTTCTCCAGAACCTGTCAGAACCTGCTGGATTTCACCCGTGGTGCAAGAGAAACTATTACCTTAAATGATGAATGACAGAAGAGCAACAAGTTAGAAATATCAGCAATTAACTATTCCTTAACATCCTGACCATGGCTTCCTTGATTGAACACTATTGATTGAACAGTCACCCAGGATGGATATGTTGAAATTCAAGTCTCCAACTTTAGCTTCTTCAACATTGCATTTTTATTAGATGGTAGAATGTGCTACTTTCCAGTTATATGATGAAATGTAAGATTGGCCAGCAAAGCTCTCCTGATGTTCTTAATGAAGCTTTTAAATTGTGGTTTTCAGGAGCCAAATGTTGACGATGGTCTCCAGGGACTTTAAAATGTTGAGCTGTTTCCATTCAGCTCCACTTATCTTGGCATGATTGCTTGGACAAGATTATAATCTCGGTTTCCTGATGATTAATGGTGTGGACCTGCTGTAACACCAGAGTAATTGAGGACGTTTTGTGGGTCCCTTACTTCTTATTATACAGCAGTATCGGTCATTAAAATAGATCAAAATTGAATATGGATGCTTAAAATAATGAAAAGCAGATATATTGATTATTTTTCTTTCTTCCATTTCCTCTGCTTTGGGATTCATATCTATTTTAACTCTCAATTTGCTTTTGTTATGTTGTGAGTGCAGGGATCGTATTGACTTATCTTAACTACTGGTTCGCAAATGTGAGCAACCACCTCCCCGCGCGCCACCTCCACGCTTCCACAGGACCTTCTGCGCCTGTGCAGAGCATAAAAAAAAGGACATGATGACGTCCGGGCAGGTGGGCGGAGCCTCCTGCAGCCCCAGCTACCGGTTCGCCCGAATCCCACCACTGTGTGTGTATAGCTTTTTTTCTCATACGAAAGAAAACAAGATGAACAAAGTTTCTGGAATTCGTTCGCCATTAACATTTTTATTGAGTTATAAAGTATTGTAAAATACAAAATACAAAGTAAATAGGAAAGCAGTAGAGAGGGAAAGGGGAAGGACAAGTGAGGAAAGATGAGACAAAAAAAGAAAAAGAAGGATTGACATCCGACTCTTTCTGTTACAGTAAAATAAGGCATTAACATCCAATCACAACTTTTTGCTTTTTCATAATAATATGAACAAGCCATTTCTGTAAAGATCTGTCTGTCTTATTGGTAAAACCCAAAGTCAGTTTTGTTCTTTGCCACATCAAACCTGTTGTGTCTCATCCGATCTCACCACAGCCGGGGCCTTCTTATCTGCTTCTGAACACGAAGGAATGTCCTAGTATGCCTTCCGGCCCCAGCCCTGGCTCCATGCCCAGACAGGCTGAAGAGGAGGAAGTATCTCCAGCCCCCAGCTTTGGCTCCATGCCCAGGCAAACGGAGCAACTAGACCCCTCCCCCTCCTCCACAGCATGTGAGCCTGAGGGAGGTCAATTGCCAACAGCTGCAGACTGGAGTGACCCTCACATCAGAAGACTTGATAGACGGAGGCAACAGAAGGAAGGGAGGGGCAGGCCTGGATAAGTGCTGAGTCATGGCGCCACACCCCATGGCCTATATAAAGGACCTGCTTTCTGGCATTCTCTGAGTCAGGCAAAGTCTAAACATATCTTGCTGAAGTCACTTTCTGGTCTCCTGCCTGCCCTAAGGACTTTGCTAGGACTTTGGTAGAGCTGCAGAGGCACGCCTGATTCGGATTTCCGTGACCCGGCCGTCAGCGGAGGAGTGGGACACGACAAAACCCAAAGTTTGGAAGCAGTCTCCATGTAGAAACAAAAGTACTTACGTTCTTTTCTTTAATCAAAGAGGACAATTTTGCCATTTCAGCCAACTCCATCAACTTATGCAACCATTCGTCCATAGTAAGAATCAAAGTGTCCTTCTATTTTTGTGCAGACAATTTCTGGAATTCTTTTTAGCACCTTAATCACCAGTGTCTATGATATCTTCTATGTAAAGAAGTAATACATTGCTTCTGCAGTCGCAGGCTGCATTAATAGAGAGATAGAATCAAGATCACGTGAAGTGTTAGTACCACTTTATAATGGGTTAGTTAAAGCCACACTTGGAATATTGAATATTGCAACCAAGTTTGATTACTATGATACAAAAAAAACACATTGGGACTCTAGAAAGAGTACAGAGAACAGCAACAAAGATTATTGGGGGACTGGAGGCGAAAACATACGAAGAACAGTTGCTGGAATTGGATATGTCTAGTTTAATGAAAAAAGGACCAGCGGTGACATGATAGCAGTCTTCCAATATTTAATGGGCTGCCACAAAGAGGAGGGAGTCAACCTATTCTCAAAAGCACCTGAAGGTAGGACAAGAAGTAAGATGGAAACTAATGGATAACCATTTGTCTGGAATGGTGTAGGGTTTCCTGCCTGGGCAGGGGGTTGGACTAGAAGACCTCCAAGGTCCCTTCCAACTCTGTTGTTGTTGTTGTTGTTGTTGTTGTTGTTGCTGTTGCTGTTGTTATTATAATCAAGGAGAGAACCAACCTACAATTAAGAAGAAATTTCCTGACAGTTAGAACAATTAATCTGGGAACAACACCTCCAGAAATCATGGATGCTCCATCACTGGAGGTTTTTAAGAAGATATTAGACAATCATTTGTCTAAAATGGTAAAGGGAGTTGGACTAGAAGACCTCCAAGATCCCTTCCAACTCTTTACTATAATTCTCCTCTCCAAAATAGATTCCACTCTCATATAGTCCACTCTATATCACGTGACCAGCAAGAATGGGTGGAGTATGGAGCAGTCGTCAGCATTTTGAACCACAGACTAATTCTCCAATACAGAGAAGCACCGGGTGCATTTTTCTGGAATGTTTTCTTTTTCCACCCAGATCTGGATTAATGCTCAGTTTGATCTTCCATATGCTGGTTTATCCTATGAACTAGATTTGATCTTGCTCAGTTCAGTTTTTGGACAGGGATTCTGATGCCCTTTAAGTGATTCCCGAAGCCACATTCTACACTTTACGATTCTTTCCAACCCAATAAAAGTTGGAAAGAATAGCAAAGTACAGGCCATGGAATTCTTTCTACCATCTTAAAAGCAGTTCCACTCTGAGTTACATGTCCAGGACTGAGTGGTCTTGCTGTACAATGAAGCTGTTGGCAACATTCTGAGCCCCTGCCCGCTTCTTATTCCCATTGGGATAATTTAGTGGGTGAATTCACCCATTCCAAGCTCAAACTTCCTTTTGCCTGCCCCCCCCTCAAAAAACCCCCACATATATACCAGGGGTGGGTTCTACTTACCTTTACTACCGGTTTGCAATGGGATCGCGCACGCTCACTTCGGTTACTCGCATGCCACGCTTCTGCGCATGTGTAGATTGTCTATGACGACATCCGGATGGGTGGGCGGAGCCTCCCGCCGGTTTTACAATCGGTTCGCAAGAACCGGACCGAACCGAGGGCAACCCACCACTGATACATACGCATATATACACACACATCTATCAGATTGGGTTCATTCTGTGTTAAGAAATGGGTTTTAAGATGAACTCTGGTAACTGGGAATGCTATGTTGGTGAATGGACAAATATTTAATTTGCTAATCCCTCCTTCAGCTGCTCTAAGGAAAGAGCTGCTGAGCCACAAGAAAAAGATGAAATAGTTCTATTCCATGTTACTTTTAACCCCTTCACTTTGGTAAACTCAAGTGCCTGCCTTTGTTTGCCTTCACGGGGTGTTGTTGACTCTCCAACATATTGTTGACCTCACCCCATTCCTAAGAGGTCTGTAAGGGGTTTGCATAAGAGCACCAGCGTGCCTACCATTCCTGTCCTAATGTTCCCTTTGGTTGTATTCAATTTGTGTGGTTATTTCATTCTTATATATATTGTTCTGTTTGACAAAATAAATAAATAAAAATAAATAAATATGCAATTCTGAGAAGGAGACCAGGAGAAAAAGAAGGGAGGGAGGGAGGGAGGAAGTTCTACCCCATGTTGCCTTTGACCCCTTCACTTTAGTGAAAATAACAGCCTATATTTGTTTGGCTTTATGTTTCCAAAATATGCAGCTTCAGAAAAGGAGACAGGCAGAAAAATTCCAGATTCTGCTAGTTAATATTCTTTTAAGAATTTATTTTTACTTCCTTCTTTTGATAGTCGAGTTCTTCCTTCCGTGGGTCAGGCTGAGGGAGAGGGAAGTGGAGAGAAAAGACTCTCTCGGAGTACTCAGCGAAAGTAACACATTATAAATTGTGGGCTTCTGGTTTTCAACTTTGTCGAAGCATTGTAGCTTCCTCAGAACTCAGCAGCGCCTTTTGTGAGCAGACACTCTGAGGACAATGGTGAAGTGTGCGTACAATCCCTATCCACCGGCTGTGGAAGGACACTGAAGTAACCAGCTGAATTTTGTTCTGTCTGGATGATAAACTAAACAACAGAGCAGAACAAACCTCCAACACTTCATCTCTTGTCCTTGTTCCTAGCCACACTCCTGAGTTCTGCACACTGGCCTTTCCTTATATGCACTGCGCATTGGTAAGGAGTAATTCTTTATGATGGCAGAGTTCTCTCTTTCTCCCTCCCTCTCTCTCTTTCTTTCTCTCTCTCTCTCTCTCCCTTTCCATCTCTCCCTCTCTCTCTCCATCCCTCTCTCTCTCTCCCTCCTTCTCTGTCTCTCTCTCCTTCTCCATCTCTCCCTCCTTTTTTCTCCCTCCCTCTCTCTCCCTCCCTCCCTCTCCCTCCTTCTCTCCCTACCTCTCTCTCTCCTTCTCCATCTCTCCCTCTCCTTTTTTTCTCTCTCCCTCCCTACCTCACTTTCTTTCTCTCTCTCTCCTTCTCCTTCTCCATCTCTCCCTCTCTCTCTCCCTCCCTCTCTCTCTCCCCCCTCCCTCCCTCTCCCTCTCTCTCTCTCTCTCTCTCCTTTCAGAGTTCTGATCCGTAAGAAAACAGAATTTTTAGCCAGTAATCTTTCAGGGGTTATTGTCCAGGTGAAATCATTGTTAAACAATCTCTGGAGTTGTATTTGCTTTTCTTTCTTTCTTTCTTTCTTTCTTTCTTTCTTTCTTTCTTTCTTTCTTCTTTCTTTGATTATGGGTTATGAACCCCGAAGTTCTAGAGACAAAATTGAAGGGTGGAGATTTGAATGTAAGTGTATATGCATGCATTTTTTCTTTTGGGTAAGGCAAAGGAGAATTTGTGCAGATATTTTTTTTTCCCTATTCTGACAGCATCCTGGGGTGTTTCTTTGATTGGATCTATCTGAGGTGAATTTCTTTTTCCAATTGTTTCATGCCAAAGAGGAACGTGTCAAGACCTGCATTACCGTACTGTATCTGCCAAGTTCCGGTCTCCCCAGGGCCCTAGTGCCAGTCTAATCACCCATTTCTTTGTATTTGTGATACCTCCTCATTGTTTCGGAATATTGCGTACAAACTGGAGAACTTTGCTAATGACTTCATGTCCAAAGTTTCCTAGAGCCCACAACTTCTTTCAATCCTGAGTGAATGAGATAGACTTGTGATAAGCAAATCAAGGAATAGACTTCATTTCAGCATAGGATACCTAAGGAACAGGAATCATAAATAGCCAAATGTTTCTCCTTTGCAATGCTTTATGATTCTTTCCCGCATCTTGATGTATAGTAACTTTTTCTTATATATTCTGGGCTATAATGTTTCTCGTAAATTCATCTCTATGAATGGGAGCCATAGCAACAGTGGTGGGTTGCTATCGGTTCTACCCAGATCGGTGAACTGGTAGCGGTGGTGGGGGAGGCTCCGCCCACCTGCACCAGACGCTTCTGAGCATGTGCAGAAGCATTGTGCGCGTGTGTGTGAGAGAGCAAACCGGTAGCGACAGGTTTTGCATAGCAGGTCTTAGCATGAAGTTGAGACTGTCTCATTATCTGACTGATATATTTAAGATGAAAAGCTGAATTTTATGCAGGATTGTATTGCATCCATGGACATTGTTTATATTCCATCAAGTTATTGCTGTAGCGGGAGGAACGGCTTAATTTTGCTTTTCGTTTTCTTTTTAGCCATCACATTTGCACTGAGGGATATTCTGTACTTGAAAACACAAATGCAATCAATAGAATGTACCTGTGTTATTTTATGGCAGAGTGTTTCAGACAAAAATTGGTTTCAATGTCTGATGTTCATCAGCCTTTTCTGATGCTGCAGATCAGGGTGTACAACATACACACCCAAAAGTTTTGGGTAGAGCTTTGAAGCCCTTTCATCACCGGGCTTTCACAAAGTAATTTCTAATGTGACAGAAGGAGCACTGTAATAGAATTATGAATAGAATTATATTCATAATACGGTACATTGAAACTCTTGGTGTGGATATCTTAGGACTGCAACACTTACAGTCAGACCGCTTTGAAGTTAATTTAAACTGTATATCATATTGTAATTACGGTAGATTGGCTAACTTGTTGTGTGAGGGCAGCCACTGTAGTATATTACGCAAAGCATAGCTGAAACAAACTATGGCTTGGAATTATCTGTGAATCTAGCCTAGTAATATGCTCCTTAATTAATTAGTATGTATGTATTCTTGACTGGCCAGAATACATATTCAGCATTTCTCATCTGCATATTTCCTTGCTAAAAATAATCGTCATCCATAGCTAAAGATACTTTGAACACTTACAAAGGTAGCTGTGAGATGGTAAATTGGAAATGCAAGGCAAGTTAGCTGTATTATAATGCTTGCTCCAAAAAGGCTTTCTTTTCATAAAATGCTATCCATCCGAATCCAATCATCTTGATGGTTGAAGCTGAGCTCTCATTGGGATGCCAGATCAGTTCTAGAGATGTTCAATTCACATCTGGGGTTTCTTCAGGCCAAAAAAAAAAAAATTAAAAAAATCCTTGCAGACAGAAAATGTTGCTCAGAAGGTATCTGAGCTAGCCAAAGAGACAGATATGCAGTCTGAAAGGGGTCTCTAAACAAGTCAGGTTTTTTTTATTTGCTATAGTTTTATTATAATATATGAAACTCTCCATAGATTAAACACCAAATCGCATGATCTAACAATAATAATAACAGAGTTGGAAGGGTCCTTGGAGGTCTTCTAGTCCAACCCTCTGCCCAGGCAGGAAACTCTACACCATCTCAGACAAATGGTTATCCAACATTGTCTTAAAATTTTCCAGTGTTGGAGCATTCACAACTTCTGCAGGCAAGTTGTTCCACTGATTAATTGTTCTAACTGTCAGGAAATTTTTCCTTAGTTCTAAGTTGCATCTCTCCTTGATTAGTTTCCACCCATTGCTTCTTGTCCTACCCTCAGGTGCTTTGGAGAATAGTTTGACTCCCTCTTCTTTGTGACAACCCCTGATCCTTAGTGACTGATCGAGTCGTGCTTTGTCTCTGTATGAATTCACAGCTTCCATTCAAAGGGGGCTCTTCCCACCACTGGTTTGTTATGCACTTTGTTCACATCACGTTCAATAGGGTTACCTAGCCCTATTCTCAGAAGAACAGCATTAGAAGGGATCTTTGAGGTCTTCTAGTCCAATCCCCTCCTTAGGAGACCCTATATCTGTGATGGTGAACCTATGGCATACCAGTGGGCATGCCGGCTCAGCTCCAGAGTGCATGCACACTCCAGCCAGCTGATTTTCGGGCCTTCTGGGTCCACCAGAAGTAGGGAAACAGGCTGTTTCCTGCCTCCGGAGGACCTGGAGTGGGTGGGGAAGGCCCTTTTTTTTTTCTCACCTGGCTCCAGATCCTCTCTATGCATCTAGGGAGGGTGAAAATAGCCTTCCCCAGACCCTCTGGAGGCCCAAAACGGCTCATTTCCCAACTTCCGGTTGGACAGGAAGTGACCTTTTTTTGATATCCCCAGCCTCCAGAGCCTCTCTCTAGACTCCTAGCGAGGCTCTGGAGCCTGGGTACAGCAAAAAAAAAGTCACTTCCTGTCCAACCAGAAGTTGGGAAATGGGCCATTTTGGGCCTACTGAGGGCCTCCAAGGAGGTGGGGGAGGGTGAAAACAGAGGCATGGAGAGGACCTGGAGCCAGGTGAGAAAGAAAAATGGGCCTACCGGACCATCGTGTGCCAGGGAATTGCGTGCACATGCACAGGGCACATAGAGTTATGGGTGTGGGCATGCACGTGCGCGAACCTTTCCCCCACCCACCCACCCTCCTGGCACATGATGGCAAAAAGATTAGCCATCACTGCCCTATATCATTTCAGAAAAATAGCTGTCCAATCTCTTCTTAAAAACATCCAATGATGGAGCACCTACAACTTCTGGAGGAAGGTTGTTCCTCTGATTAATTGTTCTCACTTTCAGGAAATGTCTCCTTAAATTTTAGGTTGGTTCTCTTCTTGGTTAGTTTCCATCCATAGCTTTTGTCCAGCCTCTGGAGAATAGGTTGACTCCCTTAAGTTGACCCCATTTTCCATTAGCACCTGCCAAGTGGAGCTTGTATAGCTTAGGATCTCATAGAGCTAAATGTGGCCATGAATTTATTTAATTTATTTATTTATTTATTTATTTAATCATATTTATATACCGTCCTATCTCCCGAAGGACTCAGGGCAGTTCACAGGCATTTAAAAGCATATAAATACAGAATAAAAACAGTTAAAAAACTTATTTTAAAGCCCGTTAGTTAAAATATACAAATAAAACCCAATTAAAACCCATGAATTTAAAACCTAGCTCAGTCCTGCACAATTAAATAAGTATGTTTTAAGCCCGCGGCGGAATAACTATCTTCTTAACAAATTACATTTCTAAGTGCCAGTTATGACAATGATTACAATTCCATGGATGTGCTGACTAGAGGGATATTTAGTTTAGATTGGGAGCATATCTCCTTAAGAGATTGATCTCTGGGAAACGTAGTCTTTATGTCATGTGGTCACTGGGAAATGTAGTCCATGACATGTGACCACATCTGTGTGTCTGATTGGCCACTGAGGCTCTCTGCCTGGGTGTAGAACATCTCCTCCCTGCTGGGCCATTGCCACAGAGGAGAGAAACATGCTTTCTGAACAGGGGGACAGATCTACTGTCTTTTTACACTAGGAAAATGGGACAGATTATGAAATATATGGATGACTCTCATCTTGACTGAAAGTTTTTGATTTGAGGATACCCGAAAATAAACTTGATCTGTATGAAAACTTGTTTGCTGGAGTTTAACTGCCTGTTCCCAGTGGAGCCAGATGCCGGGGAACAGGACAATGGAGAAGCCATCCAGCCATTCCAAGCGTACCATCCAGTCCATCTGTAGATTCATCTTTGCCAAAATATAGTCCATTGGAGTAAAAAGAGGAAAGTCACTTTTCTCTTCTCTGATTCATATCCTGGAAGGGAAGGTGCCTGTTGATTCATTTAAAGTATAATAGCCTATCAAACATTTTATATCTGTTATTTCATTTTATATGGCCACCCACCTCAAACACAAAATTCTGAATAGCTTCAAAAACTATATAAAAGAACAAAGAGTGATTTAAAAAACATATAAAACTATGCACCACAATCGTCAGCCAACAACAACAACAACAACAGAATAACAGACTGAACAGAGTCTACCTTCTGACTCCCCAACCCAAAAGATGGGACCACATTTTTAATGCCTTATGAAAAATCAGCAGGACTGGGTCCAATAGTATGCTGTTCCAAAGGATGGGGTACCACCACAAAAAAGGCTCTTTGGAAGTCCTTCCATTGTTCTTTCATTTAAACTGAAGTAGGTTTTAGAATAGAATAGAATAGAATAGAATAGAATAGAATAGAATAGAATAGAATAGAATAGAATAGAATAGAATAGAATAGAATGAATTCTTTATTGGCCAAGTGTGATTGGACACACAATGAATTTGTCTTTGGTGCATATGCTCTCAGTGTACATAAAAAGACAAGATATATTTGTCAAGAATTATAAGGTACAACACTTAATGATAGTCATGGGGTACAAATAAGCAATCAAATCATACTAGAAAACAATCAATATAAATATAAATTGTAAGGATACAAGCAACAAGTTACAGTCATGCAGTCATAAGTGGGAGGAGATTTGTGATAGGAACTATGAGAAGACCAATAGTAATAGTAATGCAGACTTAGTGAATAATTTGACAGTGTGGAAGGAATTGTTTAGCAGAGTGATGGCCTTAGGGGAAAAACTGTTCTTGTATCTAGTTGTTAGTTGTGCAATGCTCTATAGCGTCATTCTGAGGGTAGGAGTTGAAATAATTTATGTCCAGGATGCGAGAGGTCTATAAATATTTTCACAGCACTCTTTTTGACTCCTGCATTATACAGGTCCTCAATGGAAGGCAGGTTGGTAGTAATTGTTTTTTCTCAGTTCTAATTATCCTCTGAAGTCTCTTTCTGTCTTTTGGGTTGCAGAACCAAACCAGACAGTTATAGAGAACTGTTTACAGAGCAGAGAACAAATCAGGAGTGTGAAAGAAATTCTTGTTTATGTCTGTCTTCATGATGGTGGTCATGTGATGGTTTGGGGCCCAATTGACAAGCAGAAATAGGGTTCAGACCTCCTGCAAGAGCTGTATGTCCCTTCCTGTGTTCTTAGCAGGAGGGAGAGAAAGAAGAGGTGGGACATCAGAAAGGGAAAAAGAAAGAAATGTAAATTTTGAGCACATATTTCCTGTCTCTGTTCACAGTGTTGCCCAGTCAGTCTGTATCTTCCATCCACCTGCATAAGTAAACTCAAATGTTTGTCAGTGTAAACATTCATAATCCCTAGATGCAAACCATGACTAATCTGACGTGTTCTTGTTAATTACTGTCATTGCTGCCAGGCGAGTAAACAGCGGGCGATAAGCAGTAAGAGAGTGTGAAAAGGAGAGAGAAAAGGAGACAAGGCTTGGCTTGATTTCACAAGTCTTTAATTCCATCTCTCCAAAGCTCTCCCAAACAAGCTTGAAAAATTTCTAGCAAACATTGAGTTACAAACTTTCTAGCAAACTCCTTTAAAAAAAAAAAAAGACTTAAAAGTATTTTAATTATAAGAATCTGAAGAACCGCTGGACGTGTGAGATTGGCTTTTACTCAAAAAGTTTCTCAAACTTTATTTTATTGATTGATTGAATTTATATTAGATGATCTGGTATTAGATGATTTAGTAACAGAACCAATGTCATGGTCGGATCATTTGCTCCTTCGCCTAGACTTCCGAACCGCCATTCACCACCGCAGGGAGACGGAACCTACACGGTGGTTCCGTCCCAGGCGCCTGATGGACCCGGAGAGGTTCCAGACGGAGCTTGGGCCATTCCCTGAGGATCTGGCCCACGGCACGACTGAGGAACTGGTCGTGGCCTGGGAGCAGGCCGCGGCCGGGGCCCTGGACCGTGTCGTGCCTTTGCGGCCTCTGACCCGGCGTAGATCTCGTCCGGCCCCTTGGTTCTCTGAGGGGCAGAGGGAGATGAAACGCCGGAGAAGACGCCTAGAGAGCACCTGGATCAGCTCCGAAGCTGATCGGACACTAGTTAGGACCTATACTAGGACCTACCTAGTGGCAATGAGGGAAGCGAGGCGCTCCTACACCTCCACCCTCATTGCGTCGGCAGATAACCGCCCGGCCGCCCTGTTTTGGGTGACCCGCTCTCTCCTACATCAGGAGGTGCGGGATGACCCTTTGCAGGGACGAGCCGAGGAGTTTAGTGGTTATCTATACGATAAAATCGTTCAGTTGAGGGACAGTCTGGACCGAATTTGGGATGATCCAAGCGAGGGAGAGGAGGCACGTCTTGTTGAGCACATTTGGGATGAGTTTGACCCTGTGGCTCCCGAGGACGTGGACAGGTTGTTGGGGAAGGCTTCACGGCACGACATGTTTACTGGACCCGTGCCCTTCTTGGCTGGTACTGGCCACTCAGGCGGTGATACGAGGCTGGCTCCAGAGGATTATCAACGCTTCCTTGTTGGACGGGGTTTTCCCTGCCGCCTTGAAAGAGGCGGTGGTGAGACCCCTCCTTAAGAAGCCCTCTTTGGACCCAGCTATTTTGGGTAAATATCGTCCAGTCTCCAACCTTCGTTTTGTTGCGAAGGTTGTAGAGAGTGCCGTGGCGCGACAGCTGCCCCAACACCTGGATGAAGATGTCTATCTAGACCCGTTCCAGTCCGGCTTCCGACCCGGATACAGCACGGAGACAGCTTTGGTCACATTGGTGGATGATCTCTGGAGGGACAGGGACAGGGGATGTTCCTCTGCCCTGGTCATATTAGACCTCTCAGCGGCGTTCGATACCATCGACCATGGTATCCTGCTGCGCCGGTTGGGGGGATTGGGAGTGGGAGGCACCGTATATCGGTGGTTCTCCTCCTATCTCTCCGACCGGCCGCAGACGGTGTTGACAGGGGGGCAGAGGTCGACCGCGAGGGGCCTCACTTGTGGGGTCCCGCAGGGGTCGATTCTCTCGCCCCTGCTGTTCAACATCTATATGAAGCCGTTGGGTGAGATCATCAGTGGTTTCGGGGTGAGATACCAGCAGTACGCTGACAACACCCAGCTGTACTTTTCCACCCCGGACCACCCCAATGAAGTTGTTGAAGTGCTGTCCCGGTATTTGGAGGCTGTACGGGTCTGGATGGGGAGAAACAGGCTCAAGCTTAATCCCTCCAAGACGGAGTGGCTGTGGATGCCGGCACCCCGATTCAGTCAGCTGCAGCCGCGGCTGGCTGTTGGAGGGGAGTTACTGGCCCCAAAGGATAGGGTGCGCAACTTGGGTGTCCTCCTGGACGATCGGCTGTCGTTTGAAGATCATTTGACGGCCGTCTCCAGGAGGGCCTTCCACCAGGTTCGCCTGGTTCGGCAGTTGCGCCCCTTCCTTGATCGGGATGCCTTATGCACAGTCACTCATGCGCTCGTTACCTCTCGCTTGGATTACTGTAATGCTCTCTACATGGGGCTCCCCTTGAAGTGCGCTCGGAGGCTTCAGTTAGTCCAGAATGCAGCTGCGTGGGTTATAGAGGGAGCTACGCGTAGCTCCCATGTAACACCGCTCCTGCGCAGCCTGCACTGGCTGCCTGTGGCCTTCGGGTGCACTTTAAGGTGTTATGACCTTTAAAGCGCCCATGGCTTAGGACCTGGGTACTTACGGGACCGCCTGCTGTTACCACACGCCTCCCACAGACCCGTACGCTCCCATAGAGAGGGACTTCTCAGGGTGCCGTCCGCCAAACAATGTCGGCTGGCGGCCCCCAGGGGAAGGGCCTTCTCTGTGGGGGCTCCCACACTCTGGAACGAGCTTCCCCCGGGTTTACGCCAAATACCTGACCTTCGGACATTTCGTCGCGAACTCAAGACCCATCTTTTTATCCGCGCGGGGCTGGCTTAAATTGGGATTTTAATGTTAATTTATTAATTTTAAACGGGGTCTTAGTATGGTAAATTTTAATCACTGGGCTAATTTAAATAAGTTTTTTAAATCGTATTTTAAACTTGTATATTGTATTGTCGGTTTTATTATGCCTGTACACCGCCCTGAGTCCTTCAGGAGAAGGGCGGTATAAAAATCAAATAAAATAAATAAATAAATAAATATTGCCGCCCATCTCACTAGGGATCAAATTGAATAATACATCAATACTCAAATAATAAATCAATAATCAAATAAAAATAATAATATAAATACCGTCATTATAAAAGCAATCATTATAAAAAATATGAACAATCCTCGTTAAAAATCAAAACACATTATTAAAAAGTAAAGGATACAAATCTTAATATGTCACTGGTTTCCTGGAACACCTACCTCCCCCACAAAGCTGATGATATAAACTGGTCTTGGAGAATTTCCTAAGTATCAATAGAAACAGAGCTAATCTAACTTGGGGGGGAGAATGACCCATAATGTGGGGGCCACAGTAGATCAAATGTAGGCCTCTCATAGATGGTGCAAACAATATGCTTCCTAAAGGCACTCAAAACTGCCTGCACTGTGGTATAGGGCGGCCCTGTGTAGATTGCATTGAAGTAGTCCAATTTGGGGATGACTAGGTCATGAGTGAGGGACACGGTGGCTCAGGGGCTAAGATGTTGAGCTTGTCAATCGAAAGGTCAGCAGCTCAGCGGTTCGAATCCCTAGTGCTGCTGTGTAACAGGGTGAGCTCCAGTTACTTGTTCCAGCTTCTGCCAACCTAGCAGTTTTGAAAGCATGTAAAAATGCAAGTAGAAAAAATAGGGACCACCTATGGTGGGAAGGTAACAGCATTCCGTGCTCCTTTGGCATTGAGTCATGCCGGCCACATGACCATGGAGATGTCTTCTGACAGCGCTGGCTCTTCGGCTTTGAAACGGAGATGAGCACCGCCCCCTAGAGTCTGCAACAACTAGCATATATGTGCGAGGGGAACCTTTACCTTTACCTTAGGTCATGAGTGTCTGTGAGTAGAATTCCTCATCTAAGAATGAGCACAATTGGCACACAGTATGAAGCTAGGCAGAAGGCCTCCTAATCAAAATGTTGATTCATCCAACTATTCAGATAATAGAAGATTAATGAAGACCTAGAAAGCTGACAGCACAGGTTCGAGACCTGAGTGCCACGCAATGGGGTGAGCTCCTGTTATTCACCCCAGCTCCTGTCCATCCATGTTCCAAAAACATGCAAATGCAAGTAGATAAATAGGTACCTCTTCACTGGGAAGGTAACAACATTCCATGCGCCTCAGTATATAGACATGCTGGCCATATGACCATAGAAGCATCTTCAGACAATGCTGTCTCCCTCGACTAAGAAACAAAGATGAATACTGCTCCCTAGAGTTGGACACAACTGGACAGGGAAACCTTTACCTAATGAAGAGAGCACAACAGTTGGCTTCTTTCATTCATTTTAATTTAACAAAATAGAAAAGTAAATAGGAGACCGGTGGGGAGCAAGAGGGGGAAGAGAAGTGAGGAAGGGTAGGGAAAAAAGAAAAAGGAACATTGACTTCATCCTCTCTCTGTTGCAGTAAAATAAGGCATTAACATCAAACACAACCTTTTTGCTTTTTCATAATAATATAAACAAGCCATTTCTATAAAGATCTATCAACCTAATCGGTAAAACCCAAAATCAAAATTTCATTTTTTTTCCATTTCAAGCCCAAAGTTCAGAAGCGGTCTCCATGTGGAAACAAAAGTACTTACGTTCTATTCTTTAATCAAAATAGTCAGTTTTGCCATTTGCCAACTCCATCAACTTTCAGGCAACTTCCACCAACTTCCATCCTACCATTCGTCCATGGTAGGAATCAAAATGTCCTTCTTTTTTTTTTTTTTTTTTATTGAAAGAGTTTTAAAAAAACAAAAACATTTTCCCCCCTTTTTTCCCCCTCCCTCCCAAAAAAAAACAAAACACCCCTCCCTCCCCCACCCCGGCTTCCCGGTCAATCACAAGGTAAAGTCCAATCCAAATAACCACATCCAAAGCTTTTCATCTCCCAACCCCTCCCATTACATAAAATAACTTTCTAATTATTCAAAGGCAATCTGATATTTCTTAATCTGATATCTGTTTTGTAGATAATCAATCCATTTTTCCATTCAATTAAATATCTTTCCTGCGTATTGTCTTTTAAAAGCGCTGAGATTTTAGCCATCTCAGCCAAATTAATAACTTTCAATATCCATTCTTCTATTGTAGGTATCTCTTCTTTCTTCCAGTATTGTCCAATCAACAGTCTTGCTGCTGTTATTAAGTTCAAAATCAATTTAGTCTCAATCCCTGTACAATCCATTATAATTCCCAAAAGGAAAAATTGTGGCAGGAACTTTATCTTCTTCTTCAGTACATTTTGAATAATCCACCAAATTCTTATCCAAAAGACCTTAATTTTCTTGCAAGTCCACCAAATATGAAAATATGTAGCATCATCACAATCACACCTCCAACATTTCGCTTGGATATTAGGATACATACATGATAATTTTTTGGGATCTAAATGCCATCTATAAAACATCTTATAAAAATTTTCCCTTAAATTCTGTGCTTGTGTAAACTTAACATTTCTAACCCAGATTTTCTCCCATGTTTCCAACATTATTGGTTCCTGAATATTCTGTGCCCATTTTATCATACAATCCTTTACCAAATCCTTTTCCGAATCTATTTCAAGCAACACATTATACAATCTCTTTATATGCTCCTGGGTCTGATTTCTAATTTGCTTTATTAAATTTTCCTCCCTTTGCATTATACCAATTTTTTGATCTTCTTTCCATCTAGCACTTATTTGCCCATATTGAAACCAAGTATAATTCCTCCCTTCTTCATTTAATACCTGTAATGATTTTAATTGCAATCTACCTCCTTCAGCATACAAAAGTTCTTTATATGTAATCATTTCCTGTTTCTGTTCTATATTTATATTCTCTATTGCATGTCTAGGGCTCGCCCATATAGGAATCTTGTAATCTAATTTATAGGAATATTTATTCCAGACCCGCAAAAGAGCACTTCTCAACACATGATTCTTAAAAGCCCTATCCACTTTTTTCCATTTCAAGCCCAAAGTTCGAAGCGGTCTCCATGTGGAAACAAAAGTACTTACGTTCTATTCTTTAATCAAAATAGTCAGTTTTGCCATTTGCCAACTCCATCAACTTTCAGGCAACTTCCACCAACTTCCATCCTACCATTCGTCCATGGTAGGAATCAAAATGTCCTTCTTTTTTTTATTGAAAGAGTTTTAAAAACAAAACATTTTCCCCTTTTTCCCCTCCTCCCAAAACAAAACACCCCTCCTCCCCCACCCCGGCTTCCCGGGTCAATCACAAGGTAAAGTCCAATCCAAATAACCACATCCAAAGCTTTTCATCTCCCAACCCCTCCCATTACATAAAATAACTTTTCTAATTATTCAAAGGCAATCTGATATTTCTTAATCTGATATCTGTTTTGTAGATAATCAATCCATTTTTCCATTCAATTAAATATCTTTCCTGCGTATTGTCTTTTAAAAAGCTGAGATTTTAGCCATCTCAGCCAAATTAATAACTTTCAATATCCATTCTTCTATTGTAGGTATCTCTTCTTTCTTCCAGTATTGTCCAATCAACAGTCTTGCTGCTGTTATTAAGTTCAAAATCAATTTAGTCTCAATCCCTGTACAATCCATTATAATTCCCAAAAGGAAAAATTGTGGCAGGAACTTTATCTTCTTCTTCAGTACATTTTGAATAATCCACCAAATTCTTATCCAAAAGACCTTAATTTTCTTGCAAGTCCACCAAATATGAAAATATGTAGCATCATCACAATCACACCTCCAACATTTCGCTTGGATATTAGGATACATACATGATAATTTTTTGGGATCTAAATGCCATCTATAAAACATCTTATAAAAATTTTCCTTAAATTATATGCCAACCATCTCCCAGGTTTATTTGCATTACAAAAGGTATTATGTTTAGCATATTGTATATTCGTTGCCACCTGGTCTGCCATTAACATTCCATGACAAGATTCTATTTGCCATTACTGGCCTCCTGAAGCTTTGAAGCAGACAACGGAAGCTCCTCCTCTGTTCTAATGTTAGAATATTCACCTTATAATCTTTCAAATAATCATAAATGTCCCTATCAATATTTTGTCTTTTGCATCTATCACCAGTTCAATAGCAATAAATCTTCCTTGAATATCTGCCTCAATTAACTTAGCTGGTATATCCTTCCTGATATATACAACAATTCCATGCTTCTTTTCCAAAGCTGATGCAACAAAATGGTTACCCAATTTTGAATTAATAACTGTTGCTTCCTTTGAATTTCTTCTTCCAAATATCTACGCTGCCTTTGTTTATTATTCCTTTGCCTGTTGTCCAAATAAAATCAATATCCCTCTAATAAACGCTTTGCTCGCTTCCCACACAGTTCCTATAGGTGTCCCTTTGTACATATTAAAATCAAAAAATTCTTTTAACTGTTTCTTACAATAAGTTACATTATCCTCATATCTAAACAGATTTTCATTCAACCTCCATGTTCTACCACCTTTTTTCCCTTGTAATAATTCCATCCATACTGGGCTATGGTCAGTTAAACACCTCGAAAATATCTTCGTTTTCTTCACCCTAGAAAGCAAGTCATTAGAAATTAAAATAAAATCAATGCGTGAAAAAGATTGATGCCTATCAGAAAAAAAAGTAAAATCTCTCTCATCTGGATTCCGTAACCTCCATATATCTCTAAACTCAAAGTCTTCCATCATTTCAAAAAAAGATTTTGGTAATTTTGCATGTATAGGTATCTTCTTGGAGGAGGTTCTCTTATCCCTTCTTGTATCAATTACTTCCAACAAAAATCTAGGTAACACATTCATTTTAATAGCCGCAATCCTTCCCAAAAGGGATAACTGCAATTTCTTCCAGCCACTCATATCATTCTGAACTTTTTGCCATAGCAAGTCATAATTATTCTTATAAAGTTTCTTGTTCGATGAGCTAATATAGACCCTAAATATTTAACCTTTTTTACTACCTCAAATCCTGTCATTTCCTCTAGTTTTTGTTTCTGTTGTATAGACATATTTTTAATTATCACTTTTGTTTTATTCTGATTTATTTTAAATCCTGATACCTTTCCATATTTATCAATTACTTCCAACAAAAATCTACTTGAATTTATAGGATTTGTTAACGTAACCACTACATCATCTGCAAAAGCTCTAACTTTGTACTCATATTGTCTAATCTTAATTCCTCTATTTTCATTAATTCTATTTTATCTAATAATGGTTCCAGAGTCAAAACAAACAATAATGGTGATAAGGGACATCCCTGTCTTGTTCCTTCGCAATCTTAATAACTTCTGTCAAACTACCATTTACTATAATCTGTGCTGTTTGCTCTCCATAAATCGCTTTAATTATTCTAATAAAACAGTCTCCAAATTGCATTTTCTCTATTAATTAAATAAAAATCCCAATGCAATCGATCAAAGGCTTTCTCTGCATCCAAAAAATAAGTGCTGCTGAAGTATTCTTCTTTTCCAAAGCTGATGCAACAAAATGGTTACCCAATTTTGAATTAATTAAATATTTTTGGTCTGATAATTTTATATGTGTCTCTTGCAAACAAATCACATCATTTTAATTGTTTCAAGTAGTGAAATATTTTCCTTCTTTTCTGAGCTGAATTCAAGCCATTAACATTCCATGACAAGATTCTATTTGCCATTACTGGCCTCCTGAAGCTTTGAAGCAGACAACGGAAGCTCCTCCTCCGGTATCTTCCGTCTAGCTCCTCCCACAGCTTCCATAATGGGATCCTGACTTTTACTTTGAGACTGTTGCTCTTCTTTACGCTTAAGGGCTCCTCTTGTCACCCTTTGCTCTTGTGGTTCCTCTAATACTGGCAGCAATAAAGGCTCTTGGATCACCACGCCTTCTTGAGTCTCTTGAAGTTTTCTATCACTTCTATTTCGACTTTCAAAACTGTAGAAAGAAAATCCTTTGCCTTTAAAACAGTGTCAATTCTATATCTCCTTCCTTGATAGAATAGTGTCAGTCCAACTGGCACCTCCCATCTGAATTGAATCTGATGTTTTTTAAGTTCTTGTGTAAAAAAAGCAAATTCCTTCCTGTCTCTTAACATCTTTGAAGGAATCTCTTTCAACACCTTCAACTCCTGTTCTCCAATTTTTAAAGTTGTCTGATATGAAACTTGCAGAATTTGATTTCTCATAGTCCTTTTCACAAAATAAACCACAATGTCGAGGAAGCTTTCTCTGTCTTGCAATCCAGAATTAACTCTATATATTTTATCAATTTGGTAAGCTACCTCTTGGGGTCCGCTTCAATAAATTCAGCCAATGCTTCTGATATAATTTTCTTAAGTCTTCTCACGCTCTTCTGCATACCACAATTCTAAGAGCTCCTTCCATAAGTTTATATTGTAATATCACAACCTGATCTTCATTTTGATCCACTTTTTTCTGAACACCTTTCATTTTGTCTTCTAAATGCTTATTTGACTGAGAGATCTGTTGCATTTCCACTTCCAATCCTTCAATTTTTTACTCAGTCCTTGAACTGCCATAAGAATATCTTCTCTTATTTGCATTAAAATTCTCCATCATCTCTTTTGCCTATCTTCAGAAAGTTTTAATTGTTTAATTGCCTCCACTATTTCTCCAGTAGCTATCGGCCGATTCAGCTCCTCCCTCTGTTCTAATGTTAGAATATTCACCTTATAATCTTTCAAATAATCATAAATGTCCCTATCCAATATTTTGTCTTTTGCATATAGTGCAGTATAAAATTCTGAGAATGCCTTTTTAATTTTATCCTGTTGGTATATCTCTTTACCTTTATATTCTATTTTTTGTATGACACGTGCTTTCTGTTTCTTCCTTAAATTATATGCCAACCATCTCCCAGGTTTATTTGCATTACAAAAGGTATTATGTTTAGCATATTGTATATTCGTTGCCACCTGGTCTGCCATTAACATATTAAATTGACTCTGTAATATTTTATAGCCTCTTTAAGTTTATGATCTTGTGGGTTTTGAATTAATAACTGTTGCTTCCTTTGAATTTCTTCTTCCAGAAGGCTTTAAAGGTTTAGCTGCCATTCTGTCTTCAAAAGAATCAGGAATTCAAACTTAATAACTCTCCTTCCCTCCTTTCAGTATAAAAAACTCCGTTTGTAACAATATAAATATAAATTGTAAGGATACAAGCAACAAGTTACAGTCATGAAGTCATAAGTGGGAGGAGATTTGTGATAGGAACTATGAGAAGACCAATAGTAATAGTAATGCAGACTTAGTGAATAATTTGACAGTGTGGAAGGAATTGTTTAGCAGAGTGATGGCGTTAGGGGAAAAACTGTTCTTGTTTCTAGTTGTTAGTTGTTCTGGTGTGCAATGCTCTATAGCGTCATTCTGAGGGTAGGAGTTGAAATAATTTATGTCCAGGATGCGAGAGGTCTATAAATATTTTCACAGCACTCTTTTTGACTCCTGCATTATACAGGTCCTCAATGGAAGGCAGGTTGGTAGTAATTGTTTTTTCTCAGTTCTAATTATCCTCTGAAGTCTCTTTCTGTCTTTTGGGTTGCAGAACCAAACCAGACAGTTATAGAGAACTGTTTACAGAGCAGAGAACAAATCAGGAATGTGAAAGAAATTCTTGTTTATGTCTGTCTTCATGATGGTGGTCATGTGATGGTTTGGGGCCCAATTGACAAGCAGAAATAGGGTTCAGACCTCCTGCAAGAGCTGTATGTCCCTTCCTGTGTTCTTAGCAGGAGGAGAGAAACATGCTTTCTGAACAGGGGGACAGATCTACTGTCTTTTTACACTAGGAAAATGGGACAGATTATGAAATATATGGATGACTCTCGTCTTGACTGAAAGTTTTTGATTTGAGGATACCCGAAAATAAACTTGATCTGTATGAAAACCTGTTTGCTGGAGTTTGCCTGTTCCCAGTGGAGCCAGATGCCGGGGAACAGGACAATGGAGAAGCCATCCAGCCATTCCAAGCGTACCATCCAGTCCATCTGTAGATTCATCTTTGCCAAAATATAGTCCATTGGAGTAAAAAGAGGAAAGTCACTTTTCTTTTCTCTGATTCATATCCTGGAAGGGAAGGTGTCTGTTGATTCATTTAAAGTATAATAGCCTGTCAAACATTTTATATCTGTTATTTCATTTTATACAAACACAAAATTCTGAATAGCTTCAAAAACTATATAAAAGAACAAAGAGTGATTTTAAAAAAACATATAAAACCATGCTCCACAAACATCACCCAACAACAACAACAACAGAATAACAGACTGAACAGAGTCTACCTTCTGACTCCCCAACCCAAAAGATGGAACCACATTTTTAATGCCTTATGAAAAATCAGCAGGACTGGGTCCAATCTAATCTCTGGAGGTATGCTGTTCCAAAGGATAGGATGCCACCACAAAAAAGGCTCTTTGGAAGTCCTTCCATTGTTCTTTCATTTAAACTGAAGTAGGTTTTAGAATAGAATAGAATAGAATTCTTTATTGGCCAAGTGTGATTGGACACACAAGGACTTTGTCTTTGGTGCATATGCTCTCAGTATACATAAAAAGACAAGATATATTTGTCAAGAATCATAAGGTACAACACTTAATGATAGTCATGGGGTACAAATAAGCAATCAAATCATACTAGAAAACAATCAATATAAATACCGTCATTATAAAAGCAATCATTATAAAAGCAATCATTATAAAAGCAATCATTATAAAAGCAATCATTATAAAAGCAATCATTATAAAAGCAATCATTATAAAAGCAATCATTATAAAAGCAATCATTATAAAAGCAATCATTATAAAAGCAATCATTATAAAAGCAATCATTATAAAAGCAATCATTATAAAAGCAATCATTATAAAAGCAATCATTATAAAAGCAATCATTATAAAAGCAATCATTATAAAAGCAATCATTATAAAAGCAATCATTATAAAAGCAATCATTATAAAAGCAATCATTATAAAAGCAATCATTATAAAAGCAATCATTATAAAAGCAATCATTATAAAAGCAATCATTATAAAAGCAATCATTATAAAAGCAATCATTATAAAAGCAATCATTATAAAAGCAATCATTATAAAAGCAATCATTATAAAAGCAATCATTATAAAAGCAATCATTATAAAAGCAATCATTATAAAAGCAATCATTATAAAAGCAATCATTATAAAAGCAATCATTATAAAAGCAATCATTATAAAAGCAATCATTATAAAAGCAATCATTATAAAAGCAATCATTATAAAAGCAATCATTATAAAAGCAATCATTATAAAAGCAATCATTATAAAAGCAATCATTATAAAAGCAATCATTATAAAAGCAATCATTATAAAAGCAATCATTATAAAAGCAATCATTATAAAAGCAATCATTATAAAAGCAATCATTATAAAAGCAATCATTATAAAAGCAATCATTATAAAAGCAATCATTATAAAAGCAATCATTATAAAAGCAATCATTATAAAAGCAATCATTATAAAAGCAATCATTATAAAAGCAATCATTATAAAAGCAATCATTATAAAAGCAATCATTATAAAAGCAATCATTATAAAAGCAATCATTATAAAAGCAATCATTATAAAAGCAATCATTATAAAAGCAATCATTATAAAAGCAATCATTATAAAAGCAATCATTATAAAAAATACGAACAATCCTCGTTAAAAATCAAAACACATTATTAAAAAGTAAAGGATACAAATCTTAATATGTCACTGGTTTCCTGGAACACCTACCTCCCCCACAAAGCTGATGATATAAACTGGTCTTGGAGAATTTCCTAAGTATCAATAGAAACAGAGCTAATCTAACTTGGGGGGGAGAATGACCCATAATGTGGGGGCCACAGTAGATCAAATGTAGGCCTCTCATAGATGGTGCAAACAATATGCTTCCTAAAGGCACTCAAAACTGCCTGCACTGTGGTATAGGGCGGCCCTGTGTAGATTGCATTGAAGTAGTCCAATTTGAGGATGACTAGGTCATGAGTGTCTGTGAGTAGAATTCCTCATCTAAGAATGAGCAAAATTGGCACACAGTATGAAGCTAGGCAGAAGGCCTCCTAATCAAAATGTTGATTCATCCAACTATTCAGATAATAGAAGATTAATGAAGACCTGGAAAGCTGACAGCACAGGTTCGAGACCTGAGTGCCACGCAATGGGTGAGCTCCTGTTATTCACCCCAGCTCCTGTCCATCCATGTTCCAAAAACATGCAAATGCAAGTAGATAAATAGGTCCCTCTTCACTGGGAAGGTAACAACATTCCGTGCTCCTTTGGCATTGAGTCATGCCGGCCACATGACCATGGAGATGTCTTCTGACAGCGCTGGCTCTTCAGCTTTGAAACGGAGATGAGCACTGCCCCCTAGAGTCTGCAACAACTAGCATATATGTGCGAGGGGAACCTTTACCTTTACCTTTACCTTTACCTTTACCTTTACCTTTACCTTAGGTCATGAGTGAGGGACACGGTGGCTCAGGAGCTAAGATGTTGAGCTTGTCAATCGAAGGTCAGCAGCTCGGCGGTTCGAATCCCTAGTGCTGCTGTGTAACGGGGTGAGCTCCCGTTACTTGTTCCAGCTTCTGCCAACCTAGCAGTTTTGAAAGCATGTAAAAATGCAAGTAGAAAAAATAGGGAGCACCTTTGGTGGGAAGGTAACAACATTCCATGCGCCTCAGTATATAGACATGCTGGCCATATGACCATAGAAGCATCTTCAGACAATGCTGTCTCCTCGACTAAGAAACAAAGATGAATACTGATCCTAGAGTTGGACACAACTGGACAGGGAACCTTTACCTTTACCTTTACCTTTACCTTAGGTCATGAGTGTCTGTGAGTAGAATTCCTCATCTAAGAATGAGCAAAATTGGCACACAGTATGAAGCTAGGCAGAAGGCCTCCTAATCAAAATGTTGATTCATCCAACTATTCAGATAATAGAAGATTAATGAAGACCTGGAAAGCTGACAGCACAGGTTCGAGACCTGAGTGCCACGCAATGGGTGAGCTCCAGTTACTTGTTCCAGCTTCTGCCAACCTAGCAGTTTTGAAAGCATGTAAAAATGCAAGTAGATAAATAGGTCCCTCTTCACTGGGAAGGTAACAACATTCCATGCGCCTCAGTATATAGACATGCTGGCCATATGACCATAGAAGCATCTTCAGACAATGCTGTCTCCTCGACTAAGAAACAAAGATGAATACTGATCCTAGAGTTGGACACAACTGGACAGGGAACCTTTACCTTAGGTCATGAGTGTCTGTGAGTAGAATTCCTCATCTAAGAATGAGCAAAATTGGCACACAGTATGAAGCTAGGCAGAAGGCCTCCTAATCAAAATGTTGATTCATCCAACTATTCAGATAATAGAAGATTAATGAAGACCTGGAAAGCTGACAGCACAGGTTCGAGACCTGAGTGCCACGCAATGGGTGAGCTCCAGTTACTTGTTCCAGCTTCTGCCAACCTAGCAGTTTTGAAAGCATGTAAAAATGCAAGTAGATAAATAGGTCCCTCTTCACTGGGAAGGTAACAACATTCCGTGCTCCTTTGGCATTGAGTCATGCCGGCCACATGACCATGGAGATGTCTTCTGACAGCGCTGGCTCTTCAGCTTTGAAAGCGGAGATGAGCACTGCCCCTAGAGTCTGCAACAACTAGCATATATGTGCGAGGGGAACCTTTACCTTTACCTTTACCTTAGGTCATGAGTGAGGGACACGGTGGCTCAGGAGCTAAGATGTTGAGCTTGTCAATCGAAAGGTCAGCAGCTCAGCGGTTCGAATCCCTAGTGCTGCTGTGTAACAGGGTGAGCTCCAGTTACTTGTTCCAGCTTCTGCCAACCTAGCAGTTTTGAAAGCATGTAAAAATGCAAGTAGAAAAAATAGGGACCACCTATGGTGGGAAGGTAACAGCATTCCGTGCTCCTTTGGCATTGAGTCATGCCGGCCACATGACCATGGAGATGTCTTCTGACAGCGCTGGCTCTTCAGCTTTGAAACGGAGATGAGCACTGCCCCCTAGAGTCTGCAACAACTAGCATATATGTGCGAGGGGAACCTTTACCTTTACCTTAGGTCATGAGTGTCTGTGAGTAGAATTCCTCATCTAAGAATGAGCAAAATTGGCACACAGTATGAAGCTAGGCAGAAGGCCTCCTAATCAAAATGTTGATTCATCCAACTATTCAGATAATAGAAGATTAATGAAGACCTGGAAAGCTGACAGCACAGGTTCGAGACCTGAGTGCCACGCAATGGGGTGAGCTCCTGTTATTCACCCCAGCTCCTGTCCATCCATGTTCCAAAAACATGCAAATGCAAGTAGATAAATAGGTCCCTCTTCACTGGGAAGGTAACAACATTCCATGCGCCTCAGTATATAGACATGCTGGCCATATGACCATAGAAGCATCTTCAGACAATGCTGTCTCCCTCGACTAAGAAACAAAGATGAATACTGATCCCTAGAGTTGGACACAACTGGACAGGGAAACCTTTACCTAATGAAGAGAGCACAACAGTTGGCTTCTTTCATTCATTTTAATTTAACAAAATAGAAAAGTAAATAGGAGACCGGTGGGGAGCAAGAGGGGGAAGAGAAGTGAGGAAGGGTAGGAAAAAGAAAAGGAACATTGACTTCATCCTCTCTCTGTTGCAGTAAAATAAGGCATTAACATCAAACACAACCTTTTTGCTTTTTCATAATAATATAAACAAGCCATTTCTATAAAGATCTATCAACCTAATCGGTAAAACCCAAAATCAAAATTTCATTTTTTTTCCATTTCAAGCCCAAAGTTCAGAAGCGGTCTCCATGTGGAAACAAAAGTACTTACGTTCTATTCTTTAATCAAAATAGTCAGTTTTGCCATTTGCCAACTCCATCAACTTTCAGGCAACTTCCACCAACTTCCATCCTACCATTCGTCCATGGTAGGAATCAAAATGTCCTTCTGTTTTTTTATGCATACATAGTCTTGGTGGTATTCAGCAGGTTCTTACCAGTTCTGGAGAACTGGTAGCGGAAATTTTGAGTAGTTCGGAGAACCGGTAAATACCACCTCTGACTGGCCCCGCCCCCATCCATTCTCTGCCTCCCGAGTCCCAGCTGACTGGGAGGGAATGGGGATTTTGCAGTAACCTTCCCCTGGAGTGCAGTGGGAATGGAGATTTTACAGTATCCTTCCCCTGCCACACCCACCAAGCCATGCCCACAGAACCGGTAGTAAAAAAAATTGAATCCCACCACTGATATATATATATAGGACAAGATGTCATATACTGATGATATTTTATTCATATCTTATCTTTCCTCCAGCAGCTCTAGTTTGCTTACTTGCTGTCTTCCTTTCATTTTATCCTCACAACAATCACCATGTGAGGAGGACAGGCTGGATGCATCTTTCACGTATTGCTCAGAAATGACAGGCAAATTTGTATTTTGCCATGTGCCAGTCTTCATCCGTGGATGGAAAATTTCTCCATAAAATTATCCATTGCAAAGTCATTAGGGAAAATTAATTATTTTCATTGCTTAATAACAAGCATTACAGCAACCCTAAATAAATGCCGTCATGCCGAACTAAAGTTTTTGAAACGCATAACAATATAAATGCAAAGCATTTGAAGTTTCTGAGTCTTCAAGGAATTTACTAATTTATGGTTATTTAAAATGCAGGGCTGCATTCTTTAAAAAGACAGATATCTGAATAAACCCGTTACTGTAATGTGAAAATTGCAATATGCATTTATTTCTGATAGGTCTGAAGCCAGACTATTAGCACAAAGGAAACAAAGGATACTCCATAATAGGCAAGAAGTAATTAAAATACCAATGTGTCCAGTGACCTGTGGAGAGACAGAATCGAGAGAATATTAAATATGAATTTCCTTCCAGGGCATTTTCAATTTTTTTTCCTCACTTCTTTTTTTGTGCATTCTTTAAATTTTAAGGCACAGGTGTTGCAGTAAAAGCCCCACACAGGATTTGGCCCAGCTCCTAAATCCTCCAAAAGTTGTTGCCAAATTGTTAATCTGACAGAAACGATTACACTCATGGCTGCAAATTTTTCAGTTTAATCCAGTTAAATTTCAATTGACTTTGGATGTCGATAAAATAAAATCAGATTTGTTGTTTCAAGCTGGCTCTGCTCATTGATTTTGGTGTGGCAGTCTGTAATACAGGTAAGTCTTTGACTTATGACCACAATTGAGTCCAAAATATCTGTTGTTAAGCAAGACATTTGTTAAGTGTGCTTTACCCCATTGCAGTTGTTAAATTAGTAACACGGTTGTTAAGTGAACCTGGCTTCCCCATTGACTTTGCTTGTTAGAAGGTCACAAAAGGTGATCACATGACCCTGGGACACTGTCATAAATTGAAGCCAGTTGCCAAGCATCTGAATTTTGATCACGTGACCATGGGGATGCTGCAATGGTCATATGTGTGAAAATTGGTTATCAAATTTCTTCTTAAAAACCTCCAGTGATGGAGCACCCACAACTTCTGATGGCAAGCCATTCTACTGGTTGATTGTTCTCACAGTCAAGATATTTCTCCTTAGTTCTAGGTTGGTTCTGTCCTTGATTAGTTTCTCTCTGTTACTTCTTGTCCTGCCTTCTGGTGCTTAGGAATCACAGGGGGAACGTCATTCTGGAAGGCAGGCACTGCTACAGAAGAGGCATGTTTCTGGGGTCTCAATAGATGACATTGCTTAATCAAAGGAACTGGAGCATGTCAACCCTACCAGATCGAATTGCCTGAGCAGATGTTAGGAGAATTAGAGTTTGCATCAATCCAACCAGCACACAAGTGAATAAAGTAAAAAGAAGGGCTAGGGGAGACATAATAGCAGTATTCCAATATCTCAGGGGTTGCCACAAAGAAGAGGGAGTCAAACAGTGGTGGGATTCAAGTAATTTAACAACCGGTTCTCTGCCCTAATGATTTCTTCCAACAACCAGTTTGCCAAACTGCTCAGAAAATTAACAACCGGTTCTCCCGAAGTGGTGCGAACTGGCTGAATCCCACCACTAGAGTCAAACTATTCTCCAAAGCACCTGAGGGTAGGACAAGAAGCAACGGGTGAAAACTAATCAAGGAGAGAAGCAACCTAGATCTAAGAAGAAATTTCCTGAATGTTAGAACAATTAATCAGTGGAACAACTTGCCTGCAGAAGTTGTGAATGCTCCAACACTGGAAGTTTTTAAGAAGATGTTAGATAAACATTTGTCTGAAATGGTGTAGGGTTTCCTTCCTGGGCAGGGGATTGGACTAGAAGAACTCCAAGGTCCCTTTCAACTCAGTTATTCTAATTCTAATTCTAAATAATTTAGTAGGATTTGTGTATAAAAAAAACTTCTTTATATACAATAATATAAAGCATGATGCATGTATACAATACCCATGCAGCAGAAGCCAGAACCAGAACTCAGAATCCAGAAGCACAGAATCAATATAATCACAGAAGCAAAAATAATCCATACACACACACACACACACACACACACACACACACACACACACAGCTCCGAGCTGTCTGACATGACTCTCAGTCACCAAACAGTTCCCATTGGCTGACTTGTTGTTATGGCTATCCCAGCTCATAATTACACTGACATCTAGGGCCAGACATACTGTGATCATGCAATTCCCACTGGTGAATCCCCTCCCACACAAAATGAAAATGTTCCATATGCCACTAAAAAAAATATTTTGTTCAACCCTTTTCAGACATCATTTTGTTGGTGGCATAGCCAAAATATATACTTTCCAAAAATGAAAATTTGCTAGCAAGCCTATGTAGACAATGGAGAACTGACAGTGAAAAGGTGAATTGTTGCAAGCCATGTAGAAAATCAGAAAAGTAAACAATTTAAAATAAAAAGGACAAAAGCGGGAACTGGCAATTGTATCCCCATCAAGGAGGAAATGGAAGGATTAATTTTTGCCATCCAAGAACAAGCATTACAAATGTGATGAAATTATGGCTTCACTGTGTGTCAAACAATAGTGTGTGTAGACTTTGTAAACAAAACAAAACCATGGATTATGTAATTATATGCAAAATAATTTTTCAGATTGACTATAAACAATGTCAGGATAGAGTACTGTATGCACCATATTCGCTGGCATCTGCGCAAAATTACGATTTTGGAGTTTTTCAAGTGTGGTATCATCTCAAAATTGGAAAAAAAAAGTTATTTCCGAAGGTGCACATGAAACATTTATGAGATTTTTGCATACAAATGGATCGCCATCTAGAATGTAACAGATCAGACTTGAAAATAATTGAAAAGAATAATTTTGCTTGTAGATAGAGCAATACCCAAGGAGAACAGAATAAAAAAAAAGAAAAGGAAGCTAAAAACAATACAATATATAAAAATTTAAAGTTTAGATAGTATAAGTTATGGAAAAGAACTTGTAAAGCAGTGACCCCCACACACACAACCTTTCGAGCACTAGGGACTGGTTCAATTGAGAGAGGTCTTTCCACAGACTGGAGGGGGTCCATGGCAGTAGTCGGTTTCAAAAATTTTTACTACAAGTTCTGTGGGTATGGATTGGTGGGTGTGGATTGGTGGGCGTAGCAGGGGAAGGATACTGTAAAATCTCCATTCCCACCTCACTCCAGAGGAAGGATACTGAAAAAATCCCCATTTCCTCCCAATCAGCTGGGAATTGGGAGGCAAAGAATAGATGAGGGTGAGGCCAGTCAGAATTTTTACTACCGGTTCTCCAAACTACTCAAATTTCCACTCCCAGTTCTACAAATAACCCCTTCTATTAATTTGAGCACTACCGTGATCTCTCTCATTCACATACCGTATTTTTCGATGTATAAGACGCATTTTCCCCCTCAAATGCTTGGCAACGGGTTCATACTTATGACCGTTGCTGTGTCCCAAGGTCATGTGATCACCTTTTGCGACCTTTGAATGAACAAAATCAGTGGGCAAATCAGATTCACTTAACAACCATGTTACCAGCACGTCAACTGCAGTGGTTCACTTAACAACCATGGGAAGAAAGGTCGTAAAATGGGGCAAAACTCATTTAACAAATGTCTCACTTAACAACATAAATTTTGGGCTTAATTGTAGTCGTAGGCTGAGGAACACCTGTATTATTCTTTACTTGTTTACCCGTTGCCAAGCATTTGAAATTTGATTGCACACTTATGGGAATCGCTACCAAGGCTCATAAGTGTGAAAAATGGGCATGTCGCTTTTTTCAGTGCCGTTGTATCTTTGAACGGTCACTAAACAAATGGTTGTTACTCGAGGACTACCTGTATTGCAACATAAGAACTGCTGCTATCAAGCTATAAACTCCTTCAACTTCTGGAAGATGGCTCCCTCCCAGAGGTGTATTCAGTTCAGTTCAGCAGGTTCTGACCTGTTCTGGAGAACCGTTAGCGGAAATTTTGAGTAGTTCGGCGAACCGGTAAATACCACCTCTGACTGGCCCCGCCCCCATCTATTCTCTGCCTTTCGAGTCCCAGATGATCAGGAGGAAATGATGATTTTTCCTTGCCGTGCCCACCAAACCATGCCCATCAAGCCATGCCACCAGTGGTGGGTTGCTCCCAGTTCGGACTGGTTCTGTAGTTCTATAGAACCAGCAGCAAAACCAGCAGGAGGCTCCGCCCACTGACCCAAACATCATCAAAACTCTTTTGCGCATGCGCAGAAGAGCGCGCGCAGGCACGATGCAAACCGGTAGTAAAGGTAAGTAGAACCTACCCCTGCATGCCACGTCCACCAAACCACCCCCACAGAACCGGTAGTAAAACATTTTGAAACCCACCACTGCTCCCTCCTGTTTTTATCATTTCAGTAAGGAACATTCCATGTTTTATTTACAACGCACCTTGTAGTACCTCTCAGTTAACTTTTATATAAGGTTTTCATTAGTTTACCTTATTCCCTAAGCAAGCTGGCCAACAGCCTCTGCGGTGGTAAAGCCTAGCTTTGTAACGTGCGCTTGTCAGCAAGCTCCCACAAACCATCTATCTCTCTCCATCATACTTTGCGGGCCTTAGCTGTGGCGTCTGCCAGTTCAACATCCCATTAACTTTTTCTACCCTTTAGTTCACACAGACTCATATGTATTCTTAATCTTACTTTTCTTGGCGTGTGATTATCTCTCCGTGACGTGGGTGACCTGGTGGCTGTTAAATCTAAGGATGGTTTGGAAGGCGTCCAGGTGATAAAAAGAATGTACTTAATGGATTTCAATCCCCAATGTGACCCAAAGTGCAGAGGGTTCTGCTTAAGCTCCCTTCTTAATTCGCACAACTCTGCTGTGGAGTTGGCCTTAAGCAGAAGAAGGTGATCCTTTCCAGGGGGCAGGTTAGATTATCACAACACCATTTTGGTAGTGTTTTTACTGGCAATGATAGCCCAGTCAAGGAACTACCAAATCGGGGAAACAAGCTAACAGTAAAGAACAGCCTAATTAAGGTACCACCAAGACCACTGCCACCAACAGTGATGGGGCAAGCCACTAATAGAATAGAATTCTTTATTGAGTGTGATAAAAGAATTTGTTTCCGGTGCATAAGCTCTCAATGAACATACAACAACAGCGATAAGCAACGGAGTTATAGTCATAAGAAGATAAGGAGATAGGTAATAGGGAAGATAAGAATAGTAATGGTAATACTGCCTTTTTAGATAGTTTGACAGTGTTGCGGGAATTAGTTGTTTAGTAGAGTGATGGCATGGGGGGGAGTGTCCTTGTGTCTAGTTGTTGTGACGTGCAGTGCCCTGTAGCTTTGTTTTGAGGGTAGGAGTTGAAACAGTTTATGTCCAGGATGCGAGGGGTCTGTAGATATTTTCACAGCCCTCTTTCTGGCTCGTGCAGTATATAGGTCCTCAATGGAAGGTAGGTTGGTAGCAATTGTTTTTTCTGCAGTTCTAATTATCCATCAAAGTCTATGTTTGTCTTAATTGATTGCAGAACCAAACCAGATAGTTGTAGAGGTGCAGATGACAAACTCAATAATTCCTCTGTAGAACTGTATTAGCAGCTCCTTGGGCAGCCTAAGCTTTCTGAGTTGGCGCAAGAAGAGCATTCTTTGTTGTGCTTTTTTTGATGACGTATTTGATGTTAGGTGTCCATTTTAAGTCTTGAGATATAATAGAACCTAGAAACTTCAAGGTCTCTACTGTTGTTACTGTGTTGTCTAGTATTGTGAGTGGTGGTAGTGTAGGAGGCTTTTCCTATAATATATAAAAATAAGAGCAAACCCCTTTCCCTCTAGCATGGATGATGTTACTAAGTTTGGTAATGAAATGTCTACAAGAAATAGCCAAGCTCAGAGAGCACCACTGATATTGAATAGCAATACCCTTAGACTTGTATACTGCTTCACAGTGCTTTTCGCCTCTCTAAGCGGTTTACAGCAGGGGTCTCCAACCGTGGTAACTTTAAGTCTGGAGGACTGCAACTCCCAGAATTCCCCAGCCAGCTGGCTGGGGAATTCTGGGAGTTGCAGTCCTCCAGGCTTAAAGTTGCCACGGTTGGAGACCCCTGGTTTACAGAGTCAGCATATTGCCCCCAACAAGCTGGGTCCTCATTTTACCCACCTCGATAGGATGGAAGGCTGAGTCAACCTTGAGCTGGTGAGGATCAAACCAGTGGTGGGTTGCTACCGGGTCACCCTGGATCAGGCGAACCAATAGCAGTGACGGCGGGAGGCTTCTGCGCATGCGTAGAAGTGTTGTGCGCAAGTGTGAGCATGCAAGCGCCCATGAGCAAACCGGTAGCGACAGGTTTTGAAACCCACTACTGGATTAAACCCCTGGCAGTCAGTAGAATTAACCTGCAATACTGCATTCTAACCACTGCACCATATTTGTTATGCTTTTTTCAATCGCAGGTTTTTCCCTAACAAACAAGTCAGCTGGCCTTATAACCAGTGGTGAAATCCAATTTTTTTTTACTACCGGTTCTGTGGGCCTGGCTTGGTGGGTGTGGCCGGGGAAAGATACTGCAAAATCTCCATTCCCACCCCATTCCAGGGGAAGGATACTGCAAAATCCCCATTCCCAACCCACTGCAGGGGAAGGATATTGCAAAATCTCCATTTCCACCCCACTCGGGGGCCAGCCAGAGGTGGTATTTGCCGGTTCTCCGAACTGCTCAAAATTTCCACTACCGGTTCTCCAGAACCTGTCAGAACCTGCTGGATTTCACCCCTGCTTATAACATAAGGATTACCCCTTTTCCTACATAGACAGAATGTTCCAATATATCCCATTGTACTTCCGTATTCTATATACTGTATAAAAGGGCTCATAAGATCTACCTTACTGTTCGTGTAATAATTTACAGTGCTGGTTAGCTTAACAACATTTGAATTTGACAAAGAGTCTCTTGGGGAAAATGTTAGTGAGAAGGCTGTCCATGATTAAACATACTGGGAAGGACTTTCAATGATATCCGCCTCTAAGTTTTAAATTGACAAATGATCCATTCTTTTTCCATAATCCCTTGTACCTCCATGCATGTCTAGCATCTGAATTAAGCCTGAACTCTCTTTCATTCATTTCATCACAGGCTCAAGCTCAATCCCTCCAAGACAGAGTGGCTGTGGATGCCGGCATCCCGGTACAGTCAGCTGCAGCTGCGGCTGACTGTTGGGGGCGAGTCATTGGCCCCAATGGAGAGGGTGCGCAACTTGGGCGTTCTCCTGGATGGACGGCTGTCTTTTGAAGACCATTTGACAGCCGTCTCCAGGAGAGCTTTTTACCAGGTTCACCTGGTTCGCCAGTTGCACCCCTTTCTAGACCGGGATGCCCTATGCACGGTCACTCATGCTCTCGTGACATCTCGTCTGGATTACTGCAAAGCTCTCTACATGGGGCTCCCCCTGAAGAGCACCCGGAGGCTCCAGTTAGTCCAGAATGCGGCTGCGCAGGTGATAGAGGGAACCCCTCTTGGCTCCCATGTGACACCTCTCCTGCGCAGACTGCACTGGCTACCTATGGCCTTTCGGGTGCGCTTCAAGGTTTTGGTAACTATCTTCAAAGCGCTCCATGGCATAGGGCCGGGCTATTTACGGGACCGTCTGCTGCCACCGATTGCCTCCCACCAAGCCCTGCGCTCTCACAGGGAGGGACTTCTTAGGGTGCCGTCAGCCAGGCAGTGCCGACTGGCGACACCCAGAGGGAGAGCCTTTTCTGTGGGGGCTCCCACCCTCTGGAACGAACTTCCCCCAAGTCTTCGTCAACTTTCCGACCTTCGAACCTTTTGCCGCGAGCTTAAGACACATCTATTTATTTGCGCAGGACTGGACTAGAATTTTAAATTTTAATTTGGTTTTAATGGGGTTTTATTATTTTTATTGCAATTTTTAATATTCGGCCTTATTTAATAAGTTTTTTAAACTGGTGTTTTATTCTGTATTTATATGTATATTTTTATTAGGCTGTAAACTGCCCTGAGTCCTTCGGGAGATAGGGCAGTATACAAATGTGATTAAATAAATAAATAAATAAATAAATTTCTTTACAGTGTGACCATTTGTGAGAAAGCCATAAAGGCAGCCCAAGTATTTGCTTCCCCAATTCAGACTTTCCTTTAACCTTTAATGTATTATCCAATCTAACTTCAGTCGTACTGCACTGATGATGTTACCTAGTTTGGTAATGAAACGTCTGCGAGAAAGCTGTCAGGCTCAGAGAGCACCAAGGATCCCACCGTTCAACCTTCTGCTACAAATGTGCTCTGCTATCGGTTAAATCATAATTACAGAAATCCAGTTCTTGCTGATCTCAAATTGCACCATCCAGGTCTGTAAGAAGAGAAGGGAAGTGCAGTGGTGAAATCGATTTTTTTTTACTACCGGTTCTGTGGGCGTGGCTTGGTGGGAATGGCAGGGGAAGAATACTGCAAAATCTCCGTTGCCACCCGACTCCAGGGAAAGGATGCTGCAAAATCCCCATTCCCTCCCCACCCGTGGGAAAAGGATGTTGCAAAATCTCCATTCCCACCCCACTCTGGGGCCAGCCAGAGGTGGTATTTGCTGTTTCTCTGAACTACTTAAAATTTTCGCTACCAGTTCTCCAGAACCTGTCAGAACCTGCTGGATTTCATCCCTTAAGTGTGGGGAATTAAACATCCCTCGGGGAGTAGAAGATATTGTTTGTAGAACAAAAAAAAACAGCTAAAGTAGGAGAGTTTTAACACTGCAACCTCCCAGTGTGGCATATAAGCTCCTGCCATGTACTTGTATTTTGCATATCATTAGGTATTATCATATTTTATTATTTAGATATTATCACATTTACGTCCCAGACTTAGATGACCTTTCTTTGATTTTATATATGTGTCCCAGTCGTGGAACTTTAGAAAAGTATTTCAGTTTTAGAGATGAATTATTATTTACTGGGGTTTTTTTAAGTTCAACTTTTCTAGGTGGGTTGTGGCGCACTTTTGGAGATATTTCTTGAACTGGTCTGAGACTGTAGTAAAGGTTGATTATCCATCTAGTTTAAAGCTCTGGACATGAAAGGGAAACCACAACTGTTTACAATCGTTTTATAATCCTATCTCCTCCAGAACAATGGAAAGGATTCTCAACCTCAAAGGGATTAATGATGTTAAAGGTTTTCATCAAAGAAGTGGCAGTGACGTGAGACTCATTACTGTACTTCAAGGGACAGAAACAGTGAATGTAGGTAGATCAAAGAAGCTATTTTGAAGAGTGTGTTATGTTCTGGGACATATCCAAGATATAGGGGAATAATCATCAAGGGTTGTTGTAACCCAGGCCCAAGTAGGTAGTATTAGACGCAATCAGTTCAAAAACAAACAGACTTTATGAGAGCAGCTGAGAATTAACTCATTCTCAGCGTCGTCCAAACTAAATCAAAACAAATTCTTCATAACACAACTCTTCAGTCTTATCACCAATCTTGGTCTAATTAGGCAAACTGCCAAAGGCTTTTCTTGGCAAAAGTTCAAAAGCAGAAGACGCTGACAAGAAATAAATGCAGCAAGACAAGGGGCAAGCCTATCAATGTTGTTTTCCGACCAAGAGCCCGAACGTCTGTTCTGTCCTCCTCCGCCTCCGTCCGAATGATGGCTTAATTAGCCGGCACTATCAGCTCTGGCGGCAAAAGAGCCAGCGTCTGCCAAGAGCCCTCGTTATCTTCCACGACGCTGGTGAGTCACAAACTTCAGCTCTAAGTCAATCAGTGGATTTGCCTGTTATTTTTTTTAATTTTTTTTTGTTTACATTTATACCCCGCCCTTCTCCGAAGACTCAGGGCGGCTTACAATGTATAAGGCAATAGTCTCATTCTATTTGTATATTTTTTACAAAGTCAACTTATTGCCCCCCCAACAATCTGGGTCCTCATTTTACCTACCTTATAAAGGGTGGAAGGCTGAGTCAACCTTGGGCCGGGCTCGAACCTGCAGTAATTGCAGGCTTTGTGTTCTAATAACAGGCTTCTCTATTGCCTGAGCTATCCCGGCCCATATAAAGAGACACACCAGCTCTTGCTGCCTTTTATATCCTGTGGGGTGTGGCTCCATGACTCAGCACTTCCTAGGCCTGCCCTACCCTTGCCTCTGTTGTTCCCTCCTCTCCTGCCTACGAAACCTAGGATTCAACCAAGCCTGATTGCTGTCAGCTGGGTCTGCAGGCATGGCCTGGGGGGGGGAAAGAGTCAGGGGATGGAGGCCTCATTATTTCTTCCACCTGGCCTGCTGCTGGCTCCTGGAGCTGAGCCAGGGAAGCCGGTGCTCCCGAGATAAGTCCTGACGGCCCTTCCCCGTCACTGTCCATGTCACTTTCTGGCAGCAGGCCCAGCTCCAAGTCACTTTCTAGCAGGAGGGCCAGCTTGGGAGGCGCAGACACAACAACGTCGTTGCTGGTCTTTTAAGCCTTATGGGAGGGGCCAATCATCTCCTGGCTCTACTCCCGAGTCATCCTCTTTGCTTTAGCTTCTCTTGCCTTCTGGCAGCTCTTCTCATGCATGCACTAGGAACAGGCTTCTCCTGTTCCTCTGACTCACTACTGTCAGCCTCTGGAGGCTCCGAGTCCACACATCACTCCCAGATGGCCCTGGCCCCATCTCTGCCTCCGACGCAGAGCCCTCATCCGGACTTTCCCCAGCCTCCAGGACTGGCCCATGTTCTTCCTCAGCCTCATCATTGTCCGACTCCACTGCCAGCTCTGCAGGCTGCTGGTGGACCATAACAAGGGTCATCGAAATGACTGATTGTTCACGAATGAAGGCAAATAATACCTCCATTCATAGGATAATGTTGCAGGATCCAGTCTGGGTCGGTCACTGGGACCACATTCTGGTAGAGAGAAGTTCCCTGAGGATGAGCTCCAGCATGAGTCAGAAACCTTGGAGGGTCCAGGTGACAAACCCAGATTGGATCCTGACTGAGTTTTCGCCATTCTTGCTTATTTGTGTGGGGACGAATGTTTGCGCCCTTCTTTGGCTTTCAGGCACCATATTAATTTTCCGAGATTACAGTCAACAGTTTTGATAGGACTTCTGCAAGCTTCTTCATCATTCTACAATAAAATGTAAGGTTCACTTATTAATATGTCTAAGTTCATAACTGCCAATCAAGAGACTTAAACAGAGGCTTGAGTAAAATAGCATTGAATCCTGATCAGGTTCAAATGGATAGTCGTTCCAAACACATAGATGATACATACATGCAAGGAAGGAAGCTACCAAAATCATGAGAGAAAGCAATGCCCTCTTATATCAAAAGGAGGTCTTTGAAGTATCTTTAGGGATGTCATAAACCATCAACTGGCATCTGCATATCCTGGAATCTGGTTTGTGTATCCCATAGTAAAAATCAGTGATATAATCTAACTCTAAATTTGCATTCCTCTGTAGTGTTATCTTTTCCTTCTGTTTGTCTTTCTAAATAGGCACTTGGTCCCCTATTAGCACTACAAAGGTGTGTAGATTGCTTCTGCTAGTTTGAGATACGTGACAATTTCTTGTGGGAAACAGAGTGGCATTTTATGGAGGTTTTTAGACCTTAATGCAGGTTAATGCAGAAAGGATGTACTTTTACAGCAGTAAGTATGTTCTTCATGAGAAAGGAAATGCGGGTATACAAAGACATCAGTATATATGTTGCAGGAACAATTCTAGTATTTTAGTATATATGTTCCCTTCAATACAATACTATGTCTCGCTCAGTGGTGAAATCCAATTTTTTTTACTACCGGTTCTGTGGGCGTGGTGTGGCTTGGTGGGTATGCCTTGATGGGCGTGGCAGGGGGAGGATATTGCAAAATCTCCATTCCCACCCCACTCTGGGGCCAGCCAGAGGTGGTACTCAAAATTTCCACTACCGGTTCTCCGAACTGCTCAAAATTTCCGCTACCGATTCTCCAGAACCTGTCAGAACCTGCTGGATTTCACTCCTGGTCTCGCCTAAGAGAAATTATTGATCCTGAGCTGAATTTCTCCCACCCTGACCCATTTCCCCATTTCTGTTAGGAAAGAAACTGTTTCCTCTTTTGGGAGAAGACAGAAGCAAATCAAAGTGGAAAGCATTTCTATCTTCTCCTGTCATTGGTTATTATTTCTTTCTTTTTCCCTCTGGCAGCTACCTTGACTGTCAGTTGGACAGAATACTCCAAAGTATTCTGGTTATTTCTTCCATTCTTTGTCCACCTCACCTCATTCTGAACTGTAGCCTGATCTAACAGTGTGAACTCCTTCAGCTACTTCTTTCATGCCCTGTACATCCAGTTTTAGCTTTTTAGTTGGTCAGCAAGCTCACTTCCATACTGTACATGCTTCTTAAAGCTTTTCCTATGTTTTGTCTCCTTCTCCTAGAAATGTTTGTTCTTGTGCTTTCAAGATCTCCTCCCTCTTCAAGTTACTTTTCCTTTTTGATATGAACTCATTATATATTGCCCCCTTTTACCTTTCATTAAAATCTCTTGTTCAAGTTTGAAATCCATAAATACCTAATTTCATGCTTTTCTCTTCTATGTCTTGAACTGCAGCATGATGGGATCACTTCCTCCAAGGTGCTCAGTCCATTAATCTTTGTGAATAGAATAGAATAGAATAGAATAGAATAGAATAGAATAGAATAGAATAGAATAGAATAGAATAGAATAGAATAGAATAGAATAGAATAGAATAGAATAAGTGGCATGGCATGGCATGGCATGGCATAGCATAACATAGAATAGACTAGACTAGACTAGACTAGACTAGAATAGAATAGAATAGAATAGAATAGAATAGAATAGAATAGAATAGAATAGAATAGAATAGAATAGAATAGAATAGAATAGAATAGAATAGAATAGAATCGTCCGGGTGGGTGGGTGGAGCCTCCCGCAACCACCAGTACTGGTTCGCCCGATCCAGTGCGAACCAGTAGCAACCCACCACTGGTAAACATATATGTGTACATGTATTTATATTTTATATTTACCTGTACTTTATACAGATAGCACAGCATTCAAAATTATCTAAATAAATATTTAGAAGGAAGTTAGGCAAGTGTAATACAGGTAGTCCTCGACTTACAACAGTCCGTTTAGTGACCGTTCGAAGTAACGATGACACTCAAAAAAAGTGACTTATGACCATTTCTCATTTCATCACAGATATCTTAAATGTTGAGACTCTAGAAAGAATGCAGAGAACAGCAACAAAGATGATTAGGGGACTGGAGGCTAAAATATAAAGAACGATTGCTGGAACTGGGTATGTCTAGTTTAATGAAAAGAAGGATTAGGGGTGACATGATAGCAGTGCTCTGGTATCTCAGGGATTGCCATTACTTGCTCCAGCTCCTGCTAACCTAGCTGATTGAAAGCCTGCAAATGCAAGTAGATAAATAGGCACCAATTCCATGGGAAGGTTACAGCATTCTGTGCACCTCAGCATGTAGTCATGCTGGCCACACGACCATGTGTTGGAAGAAATATCCATCTGGTTCAGTTCCAAGGTGGGAGAAAGGCACTGGGGATAAAATGGAAGATGGAGGTTGATTGGAAAGAGGGTCCATTTATTGATGAAGTAGAACCACATGTTTGTAGTTCTGGTGCAGCTGAACACCTGGAATTGAGAGTATACCTTCTCTTGGGCTTTGCACTTTAACTTCCTGTTCCTGTGCAAGAACACATATTTTATTGGCTGTTGTAGAGGTTACATAGGGGTCATATCTGGCTCTATAGGTTGTCTGAGCTCCCAGGTTTGGCTGAAGTTTGCTGGGGGTGGTGCAACTGAGATGATGCAATGAAGGGGCTTATGTTCTGAAAAGGTGTTAGGCATTTCCTATTATGGCTTAATGGCTTTGTCCTGATTTGGATCTTGAATGAGAGCTAATCCCACCTTTGTTGGATCTTGGGTGAGGGTATTTGCTTATGAATAGAGCTATCTATCTCTTTATCTCTTAAGTGCTGACATCTGCTGTTGAGGAAGGCGGGGGCTGCTTTCCGACAACCCTGTTTCCCCTCTTCTCATTCAGAAAAAATATAATATGCTGCCTTTTTAATATTTCTCAACATAATTTATCCTTCTAGGAGGGGGGTGGATGTTAACTTTCTTCACATGGGAATGTCCTCAGGCAACGCTGGCTCCCTCAGCTAGAAAACAGATGAGCAACGCTCCCTAGAGTCAGACAGGACTGGACGGGGGAATTTTTCACCTTTACCTTTAAAATAAATACACTGCTTAGTGATACAATTGATGAAAGAAAAGGCTTGCTGTAATGTATCTTTAAATGGTTTTGGCGGGAAACAAGCACGTTGCTGATTGGTTAAAGCCGCTGGTTGAACTGTATATAAGGAGAGGTTTTTCCCCAGCCCGGTTGCTGGGTTCACCATATATTAAAGAGCTGTTGTCACTACCCTGGTCTCCAGCCTCGTTACTTCCCGAATTTAACACTGGCGACGAAGGTGGGATCTCGAGGCTAAAGAGCATCAGAACGAGCTGAACGCACATAAGAACCGAACCCAGCAAACTCAGGGCAGAAACGCGGAGATGGCCAGCTACACTCCGCCCGCGCCATTTGACCCAGCCAGGGAGAAATGGGGAACGTACATGACCCGTTTCGAAAGCTTCCTAGAGGCAAACGAACTGCAAGGAGTTCCAGACAACCGCAAAAGGGCATATTTCCTGAGCCACTGCGGTCCCGAGGTCATCGACATCGCGGAAGCCCTGGCAGAGCCAACGCCGGTACAATCGGTATCGTGGCAAACTCTGCAAAATCTATTGAAGAACCATTCGGCGCCAACACCGTCCAAATACGTACGGCGTTTTGAATTTGGGGAGCGCAGACAGCAAGAGGCGAATCCATCAGCGATTACATGGCCGCCCTGCGAAAAGCCTCCAAGGACTGTGGGTACCGAGACTTGGATGAGGAGCTGTTAGAGCAACTCATCCGTGGGGTCAGAGACATTCGTTTGCGGGCGGCTGCTATCAAAAAGCAATCTAACGCTGGCAAGCGCTCTGGATGAAGCCAGAGCTCATGAGATGTCCACCCAAGCGGCGGAAACCCTACAAAAGCCACTCACGCCAGCGGCGCGAAATCAACCCGGTCCACAACAAAGAAATCCAGACCGAATCAGGCGGCGAGGATGAGGAAGGAGTTTGCCTCACAGAGAAGGGCAAAGAAGACCGGGATGAATGCGGAAGTTGCGGAGGGCAACACCAGCGCCAACGATGCAAGTTCAAGGGCGCTACATGTCGGTGCGAGAAGAAGGGCACCTGGCTCAAGTCTGTCGAGCACCCCAACCTTCCCGCCGAAAATTCAAACCGACCAATCAGGCGCAGGATCGGCAAGGCGACCCGCGATTGGTCAAAACAAAAAGGCGCGAATTCAAATCGAGCGACCGTGATCATAGGCCGTGCAGCAACCCGCGTCGAGAAGAAAATCTTCACTAAACCCAAAATTGAAGGAGTGCCGTGCCGACTAGAAGTGGACACGGGTCAGCGATCACAATCATGTCCTGGGACACTTTTGCAAAGCTTTGCCGAGAATCGCCAAACGCAAACTGCAAACACAACGGCTACGAGTGCACGACTACCAAGGGAATCGCATCCCTGTTAGAGGACCACCTCCGTCCGCGTCGAGTACGGACCACACAAGAAGACCCTGCCCATCACGATAGTCGAAGGGACCCTGCCAAGTTTGTTGGGACTAGACTGGTTCCGTGCATTGGGCATGGGAGTGACTGGCATCTACAGAAGTGACTTTAACCTAAAGACACACTCATGAGCGAGTTCGAAGATGTCTTCAAGGACTGCCTGGGCAAGTACAAGGGACCCCTATTTCCTTCAATTTAGACCCCCAGGTAGCCCCCATTAGGTTAAAGGCAAGGAGAGTCCCTTTTGCCCTTAAACCCAAGATTGACAAGGAGATAGACAAGCTCATCAGTCAGGGGATTCTAGTGCCAGTCGATCACGCAAAGTGGGAGGCAATCGTCACCCCAGTGAAACCAGATGGGTCAGTTAGAATCTGCGCTGACTACAAGGCGACGTTAAACAAAGCCTTGCAGAAAAGCGCTTACCCGGTCCCCATGGTGCAACACTTGCTGCACTCGCTGGGGCAAGGGCACGTTTTTGCCAAGTTAGATTTGGCTCAAGCCTATCAACAACTGCCCGTAGACGCCAACACAGCTGAAGCCCAAACGATTGTGGCCCACCGAGGTGCTTTCAAGTGTACCCGGTTACAGTTTGGGGTGAGTGTGGCACCTGGTCTATTCCAAAATTTAATGGAGCGACTTTTGCAAGGGCTCCCGGGGGTAGTCCCCTATTTCGATGATGTATTGATATCAGCCGAAAATTTAGAAGAATTGGGGGAGCGTTTGAGAAAAGTTCTGGGCATTTTCCGGTCAGCCGGTCTAAAGGTTAAAGTGAACAAATGCCAGATAGGGGTAGAATCCGTAGAGTTCTTGGGCTACAGAATAGACAAGGAGGGAATTCACCCCATTGAAAGCAAGGTCAAGGCAATACGAAAGGCTCCAGCGCCCAAAAACAAAACAGAGCTACAGGCGTTCCTGGGTCTAGTGAATTTTTACGCGGTCTTTTTAAAGAATAAGGCGACCGTTGCCGAGCCGCTACATAAGCTATTGGGTAAAAATACTGTTTGGTCTTGGGGAAAGTCGGAAGCTAGGGCTTTCGAAGCAGTAAAAAACCTACTCTCGAGCGATAGCTTACTGATTCAGTATCATAGCTCATTGCCATTATTATTGGTTTGCGATGCTTCCCCTTACGGCGTGGGGGCTGTGCTCAGCCACAGACTTCCAAATGGCACAGAAGCCCCAATAGCCTTTTACTCCAGAACGATGTCCTCGACAGAGAGGAACTATAGCCAGTTGGATAAGGAAGCGCTAGCCATTGTGTCAGGGGTAAAAAAGTTTCACGAATCGTTTTGGTAGAAACTTTGAAATTGTTACCGACCATAGACCACTGTTAGGGATACTGGCTGGCGACCGCCCAACGCCTGTGGCACTTTCGCCACGATTGACCCGATGGACTATCTTCTTAGCCGCCTATTCCTACAAACTGCAGCATCGGCCCGGAAAAGAGTTGGGGTATGCGGACGCTTTAAGCAGATGCCCACTACCAGGGCGATCGAGACCCCACTCGGGGCGCCCATCCTGCTAATTGACTCTCTGGACTCTGGCCCAGTCACATCTAAGGAGGTGGCTCGGGCGTCATACCGGGACATTACTTTGAGAACTGTACTCGGTTGGGTACAAGAGGGTGGCCGCTGCGGCGGCGTTTTAAAGAATTTGTAAAAAGCGTGGGAACTTTCGGCTCAAGGGGTGCCTGCTATGGGGGATAGAGTGGTGATCCCAGAAAATTGAGGAAAAGGGTGTTGGACCTCCTCCACGAGGTCACCCAGGGATCGTTAGGATGAAGGGCCTAGCGAGAAGCTATGTGGTGGCCCTTAATGGACTCAGAAATTGCTGAAAGGGTAGGAAATTGCCAGGCCTGCCAGGAGTCCAGACCGCTACCCCCAACGGCCCCGGTTCGGGAATGGGAGAAACCCCAGGGGCCCTGGTCTAGAATACACATTGATTTTGCCGGCCCCTTCCACGGCCAAACCTTCCTGGTAGTAGTAGATGCCTACTCCAAATGGCTGGAAATCATTCTCATGAGATCCATGACAGCCGAGGCCGTGATCTCAGTCCTACGGCACCTATTTGTAACCCATGGGTTGCCCGACACGCTAGTTTCCGATAACGGCCCGCAATTCACGGCAACCCAATTTGAGGAGTACTTGGCAGAAGAGGGCATCCGACATGCCCTCTCGGCGCCTTTCCACCCTGCGACGAATGGCCTTGCAGGGCGTTCCGTCCGGAGCGCAAAGAGGCATTGTCCAGACTCAAGCCAGGCGACTGGCAAACAAAATCGATGTTTTCCTGGCGTCCAACACAGAACCCCTGTGTCACAACCGGCAGAAGCCCAGCGAATTATTAATGGGCAGCTCAGGTGCCCCTAGACCGTCTAAATCCAAATTATACCCCGGAGGGTTACAAGGGGGAAATAGGAAAAACAAGAGAAATGGACATAGGCGACCGAGTGTGGGCACACAACTACGGTGAAGGCCCAACCTGGATAGCAGGACAAATACTAAACAGAACAGGCCCAAAGTCATACTTGGTGGAGTTAAAGGACGACCGAGTATGGAGGCGCCACATAGACCAAATCTGACGAATAGCCGAACAATCTGAATTAATAGAGACGGGCCCTGACTACACAATGTTTGATTCCACAGCTGACTCAAAACCGGAGAACTCGCAGGACTTAGCTGAAATTCCGGAGGTCCAGCGACGCCCACAGGTTCCAGTAGAAAACAGCAGGGACGACTCTGCTAATAATCCAGGGCCGGATGGCCTAGAGAAGGAGCTGAGAGGAGCAAACAGCCCCTCCGGTCAGCTCGACCCACTCCCAGGGAATGTACTGCGCAGGTCCGAAAGAGTCAGGAGACGCCCAGTCTATTTGCGTGATTACATTGAAAAATAATATGTAAATATCATGTAAATATGGGTAAAGTGTTTTCTGGGGGGAAGGAGTGTAATGTATCTTTAAATGGTTTTGGCGGGAAACAAGCACGTTGCTGATTGGTTAAAGCCGCCGGTTGAACTGTATATAAGGAGAGGTTTTTCCCCAGCCCGGTTGCTGGGTTCACCATATATTAAAGAGCTGTTGTCACTACCCTGGTCTCCAGCCTCGTTACTTCCCGAACTTAACACTTGCATTTCCTTGTGGTTGTGAAAAGCTTCCAGGTGGACAACCAGCTGTCAGGTGAACACCAGAGGTGGGTTTCAGCAGGTCCTGACCAGTTCTGGAGAACCGCTAGCAGAATTTTTGACTAGTTCAGAGAACCGGTAGTAAAAATTCTGACTTGCCCTGCCCCCATCTATTCTCTGCCTCCCAAGTCCCAGCTGATCAGGAGGAAATGGGGATTTTGCAGTAACCTTCCCCTGCCACACCCACCAAGCCATGCCACGCCCACAGAACCGGTAGTAAAAAATTTCAAAAGCCACCACTGAACCAGAAAATAAACTTGTGGGAGCCTCAGGCATCAGATCCGACAGATTGTACTTTCTAAATAATTTACTCAGTATCATTACTTTCATACTTCTGTAACCCAGCATTGGAACTGAAAGACTTGGGTGGTTGTTGTTTTTTTTCTTAAAGACTGGAGCAACTTCCCTCGAGGGAATTCTTCCGCCAAATTTATTTATTTATTTATTTTATTTTATTTATTCAAATTTATATACCGCCCTATCTCCCGAAGGACTCAGGGCGGTTCACAGGCAGATAAAAAACATATATATACAATTAAGAAAACCATTAAGAAAACATATTCAGAAAGCCTAATTATTAAAAATAATATAAATATTAAAACCAATTAAAACCCCTATAAAATTTAAAAATTTAAAATTTAGAAAATTTAAAAAACTAGTCCAGTCCCGCGCAGATAAATAGGTGTGTTTTAAGCTCGCGACGGAAGGTTCGGAGGTCTGGAAGTTGACGGAGTCCTGGGGGGAGTTCGTTCCAGAGGGTGGGATAACCTGTAATTAGATGAGTTGTCTGTATTTTTATTCAGTTTTTAGAAAATTGCACCAGGGAACTATTTCATACCACTCGATCAAGCCTATAAATAACAGCCATCTGCCATAATTAGAAAACATACAGTAAATGCACTAAACCCCTTTCATTAATTTTTAATATATTCCCTAAATTTAGTATGGATGGTTATTCAGCATTCTGGTATGTTCCTTCTCCATCCACTTTAAACACAAAATCTCAAGCTTTACTCTGGGTGACATCAAGCAAATGTTCTTGGCAACAGGGCAGAAATCGATTGCCATTTTCAAGGACTTTTAAAAAAAACATATCACTGTCTAATCTACAGTCCACAGATTTCTTGGTGGTCTCATCCAAATACCAACCAGGTCTAATTCTGCTGGCTGTTCCAAGATAATAAAGATCAGTTCATCCTGTCACCTAGCTGGATTCATCAAACATAATTAATTATATTAAGTAGGGGTATAATCCTAAATCAAATTTTATTTCAAAGGTATTGATTATTGCAGCATCTAACACTCTGAATACTATTCTTGCCATATTTTCATTCTCACCTTGTTTGCATGTCCCTGAATCTGGTGCACCCCGGATGGATGCAGAAAAGCAATGAATTATTAGAGTAGAGTAGAGTAGAGTAGAGTAGAGTAGAGTAGAGTAGAGTAGAGTAGAGAAGAGAAGAGAAGAGAAGAGAAGAGAAGAGAAGAGAAGAGAAGAGAAGAGAATTCTTTATTGGCCTAGTGTGATTGGACACACAAGGAACTTGTCTTGGTGCATATGCTCTCAGTGCACATAAAAGAAAAGATACATTTGTCAAGAATCATAAGGAACACCACTTAATGATAGTCATAGGGTACAAATAAGCAATCAAATCATATTAGGAAACAGTCAATATAAATCGTAAGGATATCAGCAACAAGGTTACAGTCATACAGTCATAAGTGGGAGGAGATGGGTGATAGGAACGATGAGAAGATTAATAGTAATGCAGACTTAGTAACTAGTTTGGCAGTGTTGAGGGAATTATTTGTTTAGCAGAGTGATGGCATTCGGGAAAAAACTGTTCTTGTGTCTGGTTGTTCTGGTGTGCAGTGCTCTATAGCGTTGTTTTGAGGGTAGGAGTTGAAACAGTTTATGTCCAGGGTTTTGTTTTTGTTTTTTGTTAAAATACAAATGTTGTATTTTTTTTTGTTAAAATCTGCTTTATTTTCTTCTAACCATTAAGAGATTCTTAATAATATATACTTGTAATGGATTTATATTACATTCAAAATATTTCTTCACTATTAGATAAACAGAACAATTTAGTAATATTTTTTTACCTAGCAGCTTGAAAGTATGCAAATGCAAGTAGATAAATAGGTACCATTTCTGTGGGAAGCTAACTGCATTCCATGCACTTCGGCAAGTAGTCATGTTGGCCACATGACCATGGAAGCGTCTTCGGACAATGTTGGCTCCCTCAACGAAGAAATGGAGATGAGCACCGCCTCCTTAGAGATAATTGGAGAGGGGGAAACTTTATCTTACTATTTTTTGTTAAGTGGGGCTTAGAAAAGATGCACATTTCTTCCCTGATGCACCCAAAGCTAGTCAGAATGCAACCTGGGAGTAAGAGAACATTGCTGTAGGAACAATTCTATATAAAACCCATTTACATTGGTGGCTATTCGGTTTGGCTCTTCACAGTCGTACATTACGAATCAGTTCAAATCAACCTAGGTTGTGCAGCCAGCTTCTGTTTCCCTTATCTATCCCAATCTAGCATTGGCTTTCTAAGCTCCTTTCCTAGCTGCAATTTACTTAGTTAAGCCGGTCGTGTGTAACAGCTTATCGACAGACGCTAAAGTATCGAGCAGTGGTGAAATTCAAATTTTTTACTACTGGTTCTGTGGGCATGGCTTAGTGGGCGTGGTATGGCTTCATGGGCATGGCTTGGTGGGCGCAGCAGGGGAAGGATATTGCAAAATCTCCATTTCCTCCCCACTCTGGGACCAGCCAGAGGTGGTATTTGTGGGTTCTCCGAACTACTCAAAATTTCCGCTACCGGTTCTCCCGAACCTGTCAGAACCTGCTGGATTTCACCCCTGGTTCAGAGGTACCTAGTCTGTTGAGCCTCTGGTGGCTCAACAAACTAATGCAGTCTGTTATTAACAGCAGCTGCCTGCAATTACTGCAGGTTCTAGTCCCACCAGGCCCAAGGTTGACTCAGCCTTCCATCCTTTATAAGGTAGGTAAAATGAGGACCCAGATTGTTGGGGGCAATAAAAGTTGACTTTGTATATAATATACAAATGGATGAAAACTATTGCTTAACACAATGTAAGCCGCTTTGAGTCTTCAGAGAAGGGCGGGATATAAATGCAAATTAAAAAAAAAAAACTGGTTCCTCATAATGACTGTCCTTGACCTGATCTGTAGGGGGTGCCGATTCCATTACCTTGGCTTACCACCCTTAGCGTTTCTCCGTTTGGAAACAAAATGCATCAATTAAGCTCCCGAAATACCTCTGAAATGAGAAATAAAACATACATCAGCTTTTATGGCAAAGGGGTAAATGGGACTCCCAGGAACCAAGAATGTATCAGGACTCCATTGTTTGGGCAATTACTAAGTTTCCACACCGCTTTTGTTGATTCTAGCCCATTCGGGGAGCTACTTGGACCCCAATTATTAAATAGATATCTGCTGATGCTTGCTGTCCAACAGCATAGAGAAGCCACTGAAAACAATAATAGTGGGAGTTTTCCTCTTATCAAGTGCCATAAAAGTTAGCCCCTCAACGGGACTAAGAATACTTTGGGGGAGAAATGATGAAAATAGAAAGCAAATTTGGGGTACTTGGTTCTGTGGTTATTTCTCCTAAGAGAGACCAAGGCAATCCCATAAAATCCCACTTAGAGGCTGTTTTGTTCCTATAATCACTAGCTTATTGGATAGACTCCAGATTCAGCCATTATTTTGTCCTAAATCCAGATGCTGTTTCTTTGTTAAAAGCACTTTCAGAGCTTCAGCAAACTTAGAAATCGTGACAAAGCATTTAAAAATTCTTGATCACAGGGAGTGCATTTTTAATACAAGCTACTCCAAGAATCCCTATTGCTTGGGAACGTTACTTATTAGAATGCATGCTTGTTTATTTATTGAAGGAAAGCAAGCTGTTGTACCAGTTCCAAAGTCTATGGAAATCCAGGTCATAGATGTCCCAGAAGTTGTTTTTGTTTTGTTTTTTTCAAAAGACTTCCTGACAGTGAGAACAATTCATTCATGGACTTTCTTGGTTTTCTTTTCTTTTTTTTCCTTTGAAAGTGTTTCTCCACCATTCAGTCAGAACTGAAGAAACTTCTTGGATAAGAAGTAAAATGTCTTCGAAGGAAAAAAAAAGCAAGAAAGTCCAAAAGCTGCCTTTTTGGAAAGGGCATCTTTGGGACTACCACTTCCAAAGCACGTAAAATAGTATTCTGTTGTGGCTCCAGCCCCCGAACCTGGCCCCGTGCCCAAAAGTGACTCCGAGAGAGAGGGGGAAGGGCCGATAAGGCTTACCTCAGAAGCACCGATTCCTTTGGCCTGGCTCCAGGAGCCAGAACCAGGCCAGTCGGAGGACGTAATGAGGCCGACATCCCCTGATTCCTCCCTTCCTCAGGCTACGCCTTCAGACGCAGCTGATAATCATACTAATCAAGCCTGGATCGACCCGCGCTTCAGAAGATTAGAGAGGCGGTGTCATCAAAGGGAAGGGTAGGGCAGGACCCCACCCCACAGGATATATAAGGAGCTTTGGGACTGCTCTCAGTTCCACGGGAAGCAAATTAGCTGAACCATGTCGAAGTGAGCTGAAGTCTTAATCTGTTTGAACTTTTTGCAGGCAGCTGCGTTTTCTCACCCAGGACTGATAGGAGCCATGAACCCACTGGCTGTAGGCCAGCTTGTTACTCCAGAGTGAGGACGGAGATAGAACAGTATTCTATGTAGATCGGTCCCATACCTTGTTGGGTACCACGTTGTTTTCTGTATCATGGTTGAAGATGTCTGTATACAATCTGGAACAGATTCAGGGAATGATCAAGAGGACAGAAACTAAATCCTATGAAAGAACTTGAATGAATTGGGTATATATAGACTTGAAAAAACATAGGAATGGAATGGAATGGAATGGAATGGAATGGAATGGAATGGAATGGAATGGAATGGAATAAGATCAGATAGGATAGCACTTTTCATATACTTTGATGCCTGGCAGAATATAGAACATAGAGTTGGAAGGGACCTTGGAGGTCTTCCAGTACAATCCCCTATTCAAGCAAAGACCCTATACCTTTCCTGGACAAATGGCTATCCAATCTCTTCTTAAAAACCTCCATTGATAGAGCACCTACCACTTCTGGAGGCAAACCATTCACTGATGAATTGTTCTCACTGTCAGGAAATTTATCCTTAGTTCTAGGTTGGATCTCTCTTCTAATGATCCTCCACCCATTACTTCTTGTCCTGCTTTGGAGATTAGGTCAATCCCTCCTTCTCTGTGACAGCACCTCAAGTACTGGAAGACTGCTGTCTTATCACCCCTAGTCTTTATCTTCATTAGACTAGACATACCTGGTTCCCTCAATTATTCATCCTATGGTTTAGCCTCCAGACTCCTTATGATCTTTGTTGTTCTTCTCTGCTCTCTTGCTCTTCTTGTAGAAAAAGATGTAGACCTGGTCCTTCATATCCCAGAATGCAGGACAGAATAATGGGGCTGTGTTACATTTAAACAGATTTAAATTGAATTTTGGGATGGGAGGGACATTCTTAACAATAGGTAAATCTCAGTCTGCGATCATCCAAAGAGGTGTTGAGTTTCCATTCACTGAATATGTTCAAAACCGAACAGGCTAGCTAGCTATCAAGATTGTTTTATTTGGAGTTCCAATTTCAATTGTAATCAACAATGTGTCAACTCGCAAAGCATCCCTGGCCTGCTCTCAAATTGCCATAGGCAAGGGGCATAGGAAACCAATGAAGCAGCACAGCAGCCAAAAAGCAAAAGCACATTCCAGGAATATCTCTTTCAAGGCTGTCTCCCAGGGTTACCCACAGTGGCTGGAGGGGAGTGATCTCTACAACCCGTGAAATTGCTCTGGTGAATGTGATTGATGACACACCCTGTGTGGGGGAGGGGAAAACAGGGTCATGATTGGGGCATAAATTACGTGGGGTCAGAGTTGGCTTCACTTGGATATGTGCTGACATGACGCTCCTAATAAATAACTGGATTTCTTCTGAAGCTCAGCTTGAGGCTCATGATTCAATTAGGGCATCCGTCGGAACCCTGACACTATGTAGATTGCATAAAGCCTAATTAAAAAGGAAAAGCAAGAGTGTTCAGCCTTCCATCAAGTGTTGCTTCCTTTTCATTGTGGCGGAACAAAATGTAGCTCCTATGCAGGTGATTGATGGTTTGATATCTGATACATAATAATTATCTCTTCTTCCAGGTATTGATGCAGCAAGCGTAAGATATAACTGTTCCAAATATACTACAATAGTATATGGTGCGCTGTTTCTGTCTCTATGTCGACATGGGTAAACTAGAGGGGTTTTGGAGTACTTGATCAGAAAAACTGCAGAAAAAAAGAGAGTTGAATTCTTGCATTAAGTGCCATTGTACCTTCAAACGATTGTTAAACGGATGTGTTCTGTTTCCCTCCCCCCAATACTCCCAGCAAAGAGTCAGTCAGAGGCCTTCTTTTCTCCTTTTATTTACATAGATATATGTCCTGGCCACGTCTACCCACGGGCCTGCCAAGTTTCTGGAGATAACGAAGAAATTATAGATAAGGCCAGAATTACTCACAAATATATTCTTCCCTCCATTGATACAGTTTGCCCGCGCCAATTCATTGCTTTGTCCAAGACAAAAAACCAGGAAGTCCCGCCTCCTATTTATAGTCTCTGCAGATGTCACTGCATGACAATTATGACTTGGCTTTATCCCAACACTGCTTCTGCTGCGCACGCCGGTCACGCCTGCACAGCCTTGCATCACTCCAAAACTGTTCTTGGGGTGTTGCCAAATCAGAAGAAGGCTCCAGGGAATCAGGTCTTGCCGGCCCCTCCTCCTCCCTTTGAGTGGGTGCCAGGGAGGGAAAGGGCTTAAGAGAAGCAGGGCTTGCCAGGTCTTCTCCCTCACTTTCTGAATCATCCGAGTCCAGGAGTCCGGGTCCAGGAACCTGGGTCACAACAGGATGGTTGTAAGTCAAGGTTTACCTGTAATCATTTATTTCCTTGATGGCGAAACTATGGCACTCTTGTTGGAAGTGGCACGCAGAGCCATCTCTCCAGGCATCGCTCTTTTCCCTTTCAGGTTCTGCCGTGCACATGTGCGCCAGCCAGCTGGTCTTTGTGCTTGCGGGAGCACGAGAAACCAGAGGAGCAGCTCCCTGGCATGTATGTGCGTGCCGGGAAGCTGAGCTTCCGGTTTCCAGCACACACATGCGCACCAGCCAGCTGGTCATCATGCACGCATGCATGACAGAAACCGGAAGACCAGGTGAACAGAACTGCTCTTCCAGTTTCCGGCACTCTCCCATGCGCAGGCGCACTCCCATTTCAGCACTAGCTGCCAAAAGGGTTCGCCAGCACTGATTTATTTAATTCTATGGACTCATTGAAAATTGTTTGGAAATTGTGTGCCTCAGCTCCCATGAATGCAAATATAGCACCTTTCTACTGTTCTTTAAAGTGTATGGCCTTTTAATGGCTTCTGCATTCACCTGAAGAAAAAAAAAGAATCTTTTAACAGATTAACAGAGTTGGAAGGGACCTAATAGGTCATCTAGTCCAGGGGTCCCCAACCTTGGCAACTTTAAGCCTGGTGGACTTCAACTCCCAGAATTCCCCAGCCAGCTTTGCTGGCTGGGGTATTCTGGGAGTTGAAGTCCTCCAGGCTTAAAGTTGCCAAGGTTGGAGACCCCTGATCTAGTCCAACCCCCCTGCTCAAGCAGGAGATCCTATACCATTTCTGACAAATGGCAGTCCAATCTTTTCTTGAAAGCCTCCAGTGATGAAGCTCCCACAATTTCCGAAGACAACTTCTGTTCCATCGGTTGATTGTTCTCACTGTCAGAAAGTTCCTCCTCATTTCTAGGTTGAATCTCTCCTTGGTCAGTTTCCATCCATTATTCCTTGACTGGCCTTCAAGTGCTTTGGAAAACAGGTTGACCCCCCTCCTCTCTGTGGCAGCCCCTCAAGTATTGGAAGACGTCATGTCTCCCCTGGTCCTTCTCTTCACTAGACTAGCCATGCCCAGATCATGTAACCATTCTTCATATGTTTTATTCTCCAGTCCATTAATCCCACAATGTCCCCTAAAAGGACATTGTTTGAGGAAATCCAAATATTTAAGTTAAGGTTAACCCATCCCAACCATTATGCAATTTCTTGTTCTCCTCGGACCATCCTGCTCTTACTCCCTTCCTCTCTTAGCTGTCCGCCTTTACCTCTTTCTCCCCATGTCTTTACTCTCCTCTATTCCCACATTCATTCTCCTTTGAACCTTCTCTTCCATTTGTGCACAGCAATCTCTCATCTCCCCAAACGTTCCTGCTTGCTCTCTTGCCGCATTGCCAGTAGTGAAATCCAAATTTTTTTACTACCAGTTCTGCGGGCGTGGCTTAGTGGGCATGGGCGTGGCTTGGTGGGCATGACTGGGGAAGGATACTGCAAAATCCCCATTCCCTCCCCACTCCTGGGGGAAGGATATTGCAAAATCTCCATTCCCACCCGACTCCTGGGGGAAGGATACTGCAAAATCCCCATTCCCTCCCCACTCCAGGGGGAGGATAATGCAAAATCCCCATTTCCTCCCCACTCCAGGGGGAGGATAATGCAAAATCCCCATTCCCTCCCCACTCCAGGGGGAGGATAATGCAAAATCCCCATTTCCTCCCCACTCCTGGGGGAAGGATATTGCAAAATCTCTATTCCCACCCAACTCTGGGGCCAGCCAGAGGTGGCATTTGCTGGTTATCCGAACTACTCAAAATTTCCACTACCGGTTTCCTTAGAACCTGTCAAAACCTGCTGGATTTCATCTTTGCACATTGCCCGCTGACAAGCCACAACAGAAAACTTCTTCTCCTGGATCTTGCCAGCCAAAATTCTTTGGCAGTTAAAGTTCCAAAGCAGACCTTTTCTTCTGGAACAAGTGGGAAAGGCCAATCTCAAAGGGGAAAATGGCTCCTCACATACCCTGTACCAATGCCGTACAAAGCTTTAAAGCTGGTAACCATCATTTTGAATTGGATCTGGAAGCAGATAACCAGTGCAACTCACGCAACAACAGTGCTACATGTACCACCTAAGGGGCCTCCAGAATTTATTTATTTTTAAGAACATAGAATAATAGAGTTGGAAAGGACCTTGAAGGTCTTCTAGTCCAACCCCCCTGCTTGAGCAAGAGACCCTGTGCCATTGCAGATAAATGGTTGTCCAGGCTCTTTTTGGAAACCTTCAGTGATGGAGTGCCCACAACTTCTGAAGTCAAATTATTCCATCAGTTGCTTGCTCTCACTGTTTGGAAATTTATTTATTTTTTATTTGCATTTATATCCCGCCCTTCTCCGAAGACTCAGGGCGTCTTACACTATGTCAAGCAATAGTCTTCATCCATTTGTATATTATATACAAAGTCAACTTTTATTGCCCCCAACAATCTGGGTCCTCATTTTACCTACCTTATAAAGGATGGAAGGCTGAGTCAACCTTGGGCCTGGTGGGACTTGAACCTGAAGTAATTGCAAGCAGCTGCTGTTAATAACAGACTGCATTACCAGTCTGAGTCACAGAGGCCCTTTGTTTCTCCTTAGTTCTAAGTTTTTCTCCTTAGTTCTGTTTTTTCCTCTCCTTGGCTGATTTCCATCCATTGTTTCTTGTCTTGCCTTTTGGTGCTTTGGAAAATAGTTTGAAACCCTCCCCCATCTTTATACCAGCCCTTCAAATATTGGAACACGGCTGTCATTTCTCCCCTAGTCTTTCTTTTCATTCGACTAGACGTACCCAATTCCTGTAACTATTCTTCGTATGTTTTGACCTCCAATCCTTTAATCATTCCTGTTGCTCTTCACTGCACTCTTTCCAGAGTCTCAACATATTTTTATATTGTTGCGACAAGAACTGGATGCAGTATTCCGAGTGTGGACTTACTAAGACTTTCTAAAGTAGTATTAGAACTTCATATGTTCTTGATTCTATCCCTCTATTAATGCAGCCCAGGATTGCACTGGCTTTTTTTTGGCTGCTGCGGCACATATTTGGCTCATATTTAAGTGACTGTCCACTAGGTCTCCAAGATCCCACTCACAGTTACTGTCGTGTCCCACTCCTCCTCTGACAGCCGGGTCTGGGAAGTCTGTATCAAGCGTGGCCACGAAGCCTCTGCAGCTTTGCCAAATTCCTGTCAGAGTTCTCAGGGCAGGCAGGAATCCAAGGTGTGACTTCAGCAACCAGATGAGACTTTGCCTGACTCAAGGAATGCCAAAAAGCAGATCCTTTATATAGGCCATAGGGTGTGGCTCCATGACTCAGCACTTATCCAGCTCTGCCCTCCCTTCCTTTTGCTGACGTCGCCTCTCCATTCTCCGGAAGTGGGGATCTGTCCACTGTGTCTTTTCATTCTCCTGCTCAGCTGCCGGCAATTCTAGCTTGTGGCTGGCTTCGTGCTCACACACTGTAGGGAGGTTTGTTTGCTCAGTCTGTCCGGGCATGGTGCCAGGGCTGGGGGCTGGAGGCATGCCAGGCCATTCTTCTTCACTATCAGTCTCTGGCTCAGATAGCAGGAGATGGGAGGGGCCCGGCTAAGGAGAGGAGGACGGGCGAGGCACAACAGTTACTGGCATTAAGCCAAGTTTCACTTAGCCTCTACTTATACAGTTGGCTTTTTTGCCTAAGTGTAAAACTTTACTTTTATCTATGATGACTTTCCCGCTGTTTATGCTGCTGCGTTCTATACCAATTGTAGTTTCCAAACATTCTCCATGGGCAGTCCCACGTAGAGCACGTTGCAGTAATCCAGCTAAGAGATGACCAAGGCCTGATTGACCGTGTTTCTTTCTGGGTACTTGAAAATTTCTTCTGACTTTCTCTGGATGACATTGGGAATGCATTTCTTATTGGAGATGCGCTTTTCTTGTCTTTTTCTGTTTCTATATACCATATTTTTTGGAGTATAAGACACACTTTTTTCCCTCCTAAAAGAGACTGAAAATTTGGGTTTATTTATAACCAAAAAAAATAAATATAAATTTATACTCCAAATGTAACCCCGCACATGGTGCTCAAAATGGCTGCCTGGAACAGCTGCTGTCTTCTCTTACCCCTTCCGCACTTTGCCTGCTTTAATCACTGGCGCTCCCTCTGAGGATCAGCTGTGCTTTTGAAGCTGTTTTTCAGCCCCAAGGCAAGCAAAGCGATCTTCCATGCTTTGCCTGCTTTTCTAATTGCTGCTCCCTCCGACAATCAGCTGTGTTTTAGAAGCTGTTTTTTAGCCCCAACCAGCCCCATCCTCAAAACCAGCGAGCGAACTAATGTGCTGAAGCTGACCAGGCTAAGGATGCTAGCCAAATGAATACCTGGTAGGCAGAATTTTTTTCCTATTTTCCTCCCCAAAAACTAAGGTACGTCTTATACAAGAAGCAATGGGTGGAAACTGATCAAGGAAAGAAGCAACTTAGAACTAAGGAGAAATTTCCTGACAGTTAGAACAATTAATAAGTGGAACGACTTGCCTGCAGAAGTTGTGAATGCTCCAACACTGGAAATTTTTAAGAAAATGTTGGATAACCATCTGTCTGAGATGGTGTAGGGTTTCCTGCCTGGGCAGGGGGTTGGACTAGAAGGCCTCCAAGGTCCCTTCCAACTCTGTTGTTATTGTTATTGTTGTTGTTGTTGTTGTTGTTGTTGTTATTATTATTATCATCATCATCATCATCATTATACTCGGGTGCATCTTATACTCCAAAAATATGGTACATCCTTCCATTGTTTTGACGCTCCCTGGCTGGCCACGTTGTACAATCTAAAAGGAGGAATTGATTCATGATAGATTCTTTTCAGGCTTCAGTCTAAAAAGCCGAGACAGCAAGAGACCAAGGGGCAGGCTTGTACAGGGAAAGATAAGACCTTCGCATATTGTATATCCCCGAGCCAGTTTATCTTGAAACAAGCTTAAGAGCATCCATTCTCCCATGAAGATTCCACCCAGTGCATTTTTTTCCCTTTGAAGTCAACATCACAAAGGAAATTTCTCTCATCCAATTAAATGAGAATTCATAGAGAAGGAAATGCAGGAGGATCTTTTTGGCGGTAATCATTTTCCCACTTTGAGATGGCAAGAAGAGATTCTGAATAACATTTCGGAAATTGAAGAAGTGCACATTTTCCATTCCCCACACACATGTGTTGTCTTCTGAGGGGAGACTGAAATTTGTTTTGGAGGCTGACTGGTTTATGGAAATGTACTTAGTAACGCAAATAAATCATTCCTTTTGCATTAACGACAAGGCTATGCCCAGTATATAGCCGCCCATGGGATTTAAGTCGCACTTCAGTTTATCCAGACCTGTCGCATAAACCTTCTTCATATTCTAGCAGCTTAAATCATAGGCAACAATATCTTCTTTTACACCCAACTTGGCACGCAAGCGGCAGCCGATTCCAACATTATGCAAAGCTTTGATGTACTGTTGAGTCATCCAGCGCTTCATCCAATATTCATCTACAAGAGCTATCTTGCTCTTTACCGCTGATGGCTCTAGACAGGAGAAATACAGAAGAACAGAAGAACAGAGTTGGAAGGGAATTTGAAGGTCTTGTAGTCCAACCCACTGCTCAAGCAGGAAACAATTTCAGACAAATGGTCGTCCAATCTCTTCTGTAAAAACTCCAGTTTTGGAGCACCCACAATTCTGAAGGCACATTGTTCCACTGCTTAAATGTTCTGCCAGGAAACTTCTCCTTAGTTCTAGGTTGGTCTTCTCCTTGATTAGTTTCCATCCATTTGTTTCTTGTCTTGCCTTCTGATGCTTTGAAGAATCGGTTGACCCACGTCTTCTTTGTGGCTGCCCCTTAGATATTGGAACACTGCTATCATGTCACCCCTAGTTCTTCTTTTTATTAAACTAGACATTTATGTGACTCTCCTTTCAGTTTAGGTCTACCAGCCTTTTTCAAGTTTATTTTTATTTATTTATTTTGTCACAACAGTATATATAAGCATAAGCATGAAAGTAACTATATAATATATAAGCATATATATATAAGCATAAGTATGTAATAACTATATTAATTGGATATAATGAAAGAAAACAATAGGACAGGAACGGTAGGCACGTTTGTGCTCTTATGCACGCCCCTTACGGACCTCTTAGGAATGGGGTGAGGTCAATAGTAGACAGTTTTTGGTTAAAGCTTTGGGGATTTTGAGAAGAGACCACAGAGTCAGGTAGTGTTTTCCAAGCATTAACAACTCTTTTACAGAAGTCATATTTTCTGCAATCAAGATTGAAGCGGTTAACATTAAGTTTAAATCTATTGTTTGCTCTTGTATTGTTGTGATTGAAGCTGAAGTAGTCTTTAACAGGAAGAACATTGCAATAGTTAGCTGCTTCCTTATCCTTGAAAATAGAAAAAATACCACTTCATTTCACCCATCTCTAATCTTTCTATTTCTCTTCCAGCAAACCAGATTTTCCTAACCTAGGATAATAGTCCAAGTTATAACACGGCATTTCCCTTTTCTTCAGAAATCTAATAATATTTTTTGTCTTCTGCTCAAGCATGTCCAATTCTCAGAAAGTGCCTAGAAAAAGTTCCTGCAAGGTTTTTCAGAAATGGTTTGCCTTTGCCTCATCCTTGTGGCTTAGAGAGGTGACTGGCCCAAGAACAACTAGCTAGTTTTGTGCCTAAATTGGGATTAGTACTCACAGGCTCTTAGATTCTAGCTTTTTAACCACTACACCAAACTGGCTCTCAATCCAATAATATAGCTGGGAGCAGATGAGGATGGCATGATTCAATGAATGCCACTGCAATGAAATTTAGAGGCTTTTTTTTTTGGTCGTCCTAATTTTTTGTGTAACCTTTTGAAACAGGTACATTAATGCTCCCAGAGGCTTAACACGTTGCAAAAGGGCACTCTTTTAGAATTTAATTCACCATGCTAAGAGCTCAAAAATGTGTGTCACCCAAAACTAATTTTGCAGCTAGTTTTCAGCATTCCTACAAGGTGGATGAACTCAGTTACTGTGGCAATGGGTATACCGTTGGGATATTCCCATTCTGTTATTCTGAAATTGAAGGACTGAGATGGTTTTGATTGCCACGATGTAAAAAATATATTGAGACTCGAGAAAGAGTACAGCAAAAAAAAAAAATGATTAGGGGATTGGTGCAGAGGTGGTATTCAGCAGGTTCTGACCAGTTCTGGAGAACCGGTAGTGGAAATTTTGACGAGTTTGGAGAACTGGTAAATACCACCTCTGACTGGCCCCTATCTATTCTCTGCCTCCTGAGTCCCAGCTGATCAGGAGGAAATGGGGATTTTGCAGTAACCTTCCCCTGGAGTGGGGTGGGAATGGAGATTTTACACTATCCTTCCCCTGTCACGCCAACAAAGCCATGCCCATCAAGCCACACCCACAAAACTGATAGTAAAAAAATTGAATCCCACCACTGGACTGGAGGCTAAAAGATATAAAGAATGGTTACTGGAATTGGGTATGTCTGAAAAGAAGGGCTAGAAGTGACATGATAGCAGTGTTCCAATATCTAAGGAGTTGCCATAAAGGAGAGGAAGTAAATCTATTTTCCAAAGCTCCTGAAGGCAGGACAAGAAGCAACAGATGGAACCTAATCAAGGAGAGAAGCAACCTAGAACTAAGGAGAAATTTCCTGATAGAATAATTAATCAGTGGAACGGCTTGCCTCCAGAAGTTGTGAATACTCTAACACTGGAAATTTTTAAGAAGAGATTGGACAGCCATCTGAACTGGTACAGGGCTTCCTGCCTAATCAAGAGGTTGGACTAGAAGACCTCCAAGGTCTCTTCCAACTCTGCTATTCTGCTATTCTGAGATTGCTGGACAAAGTTAGGGACAGATCATCACGGAAAACATCTGTCTATGTGATTGCTAAAAGTTGACATGGACTTGATGGCACATGCTCGTGAATCATCAACCTTTCAGCCTCCCTGGGGGAAGAAGGCAGTAATGGCCATGCAGTCTGATGGGATTTAAGTATCCTGTGCATGACATTTCCTGAGAACATCAATAGAATATCTATAACCCAGTTTTACTAAGTAATATGGCTCAAGGGAAATGATCAAAGCTAAGCTGTAAAAAAGTTGCAGTTGTCTCCATGCGATTTTTCCATTACAAAAGACGATTAAGGGGAAAAAACCAGGAAAGTGACATCCCTAAATGGCTAGAAGTAGTTGACAGTCGGGAGAAAAGGCTTTTGCCAGGACTTCAGGATAGTTGGCTAGCTAAATGATAATTGCTATAGTACCGTGATGGCGAACCTATGGCATGTGTGCCCGAAGTGGCACATGGAGCCATGTTGCCTGGCACACACGCCGTTGCCCATTCCTCTTCTGGGTTTCTGGCGCACATGCGTGCGCAACGATCAGATGACCTCGTTGTGTCTGCGCTCCCTGAGCCAGGCCTCCTGCCAGAAAGTGACTTGGAAAGTGAGGGGGAAGGGCCATCAGGACTTACCTCGGGAGCACCAGCTTCCCTAGCTCAGCTCCAGGAGCCAGAGGCAGGCCAGGGGGAGGAGATAATGAGGCCTCCATCCCCTGATTCTTCCCCCCCAGGCCACGCCTCCAGACCCAGCTGATGGCAATCAGGCCTGGCTGGACCCTAGGTTTCGTAGGCAGGAGAGGTGGGAACAACAGAAGCAGGGGTGGGACAGGCCTAGGAAGTGCTGAGTCATGGAGCCACACCCCACAGGATAGAAAGGCAGCAAGAGCTGCTGTGCCTCTTTGTAGCAGGCAAATTAACTGCTTAACTAAGAGCTGAAGTACTGTTTGTTCCTGGGTGACTCATCGGCGTCGAGGGAGATAACAGAGACACTTGGCAATGCTCGGTAGTTTGCTGCCAGAGCTGAGAGTGCCGGCTAATTAAGCCATCGCTTGGACAGAGGCGAGGGAGGACAGAACAGACCTTCATGTGTGCATGAGTGCCGGAAACTGGAAGAGCTGGTCTTCCATTTTCCTGCATGAGCATGCGTGCCGGCCAGCTGATCGTTGCACGCAAATACGTGCCACTAACCAGAAGACTAGCTGGTTGGAGGCATGTGTGTGCCAGAAACCAAAGTTCATTTTCAGCGTGCGCAAGCACCCTGGGCAGTTCCTCTTCTGGGTTGTGGCACAGACAAGCACACATGCGCATGTGCTCTATCACTGCTATAGTATATAGAAGAAATTTCAACCAGCCAAATTGCATGCTATATTGTAAGCAAACCTCCAGTGGCGAAATCCAAAATTTTTTACTACCGGTTCTGTGGGCGTGGCTTGGTGGGCATGGTGTAGTGTGGTGTGGTGGGTGTGGTGTGACTTGGTGGGTGTGGCATGGGAAGGATACTGCAAAATCTCCATTCCCACCCCATTCCAGGGGAAGGATACTGTAAAATCGCCATTCCCTCCCCACTCCTGGGGGAATGGTATTGCAAAATCGCCATTCCCACCCCACTCTGGAGCCAGCCAGAGGTGATATTTGCCGATTCTCTGAACTACTCAAAGTTTCCGCTACCGGTTCTCCAGAACCTGTCAGAACCTGCTGGATTTCACCCCTGCAAACATCCCTTAAAGAGGAAACAAAGTGGTTAAATTAGCCATAAAAAGAAACCAAGCCAATAACAGTTGTGTCCCAACATGGAATATGTTTTGGAGTAGGTCATCTGCCAAAATTGTCTTCATCTCACTGCCATTTGCTTCCAAGGAAGGGCTGTGAAACACAATAAGAAGCACATTTAAGATCAGGTCATCCTTTATTGACTAATTGTTTGCACTTCACAACAAAAGTGTTCCACATTAATTCCTTTTCCAAAAAGCCTCAATTTTTAGCTCAATGTTTTGCTTGACCCCATCTTGTCTGGAACAAGCAACGCTGGCCTTGAACCTGAGGTTGAAATCCTTGTCCACCTCCAAAGTTCAGCAGCTTCCTTTGTACCTTCTAGGCTTTCATATATTTCCTTAACAACATCCAACAAAAAGGCAGAAGTTCAGAGACCAAGCCCCGAAGGCAATAATGACCTGATGCTGTGGCCATTTCTGCCTTCAGTTTAGTACCTTCTAAGGCAGCAGTTCTCAACCTGTGGCTCGCGACCCCGTTGGGGATCGAATGACAATTTGCCAGGGGTCGCCTATGACCATCGGAAATATGGGAAGTATACTTGCGAGTCAAAGAATCGCGCTCCAATGGTTGACTCCACAAGCCAGCTGCAGGCTCTTCAAATCGCTAGCTGAATTCGGCTTAAAAAAGAGAGAAATCTTTGCTCTGATGTCTCCCTCTCAAGCCAGCTGCAATCACTCCCAATCGCTAGCCTAATCTGGCTTCAAGTTTCCGCTTTAATGCCTCCGTCCTCAAGGCAATCGCAAACAGTTCAGATCGCTAGCCAATATGGCTTCAGGCGTGATAAATTAAAACAAAAATAATTTTATGGTTGGGGTCGCCACATCGTGGGGAATTGTATTAAAGGGGTCGCCAAATCTTGGGGAATTGTATTAAAGGGGTCGCAGCACTATAAAGGTTGAGAACTACTGTTCTAAAGTATAAGAAACGTTGTTCCTGTGCTTTTTTTTAAGCTGTAAAAATTACACCATTTTGTTAAAATTAATCCCTCCCCCCCATTCAAAAAGAGTCTAAGAATTCAGGTGACATCACACTATTACCAGCCAAGCTTCCAGCAGGCAGAAAGGCATGATGGAAAAACATGATAGATTAGATAAATTGATTATCTGAGATGACCGTTCTCAGCAGGAATCTTCCCAGGTTTTATTTTAGGCACCTGGAAATGGACTTGAAAACTGTTCCTTGCAAAGTATTGCCCGCACCTTCTTTTTTTTGTGTCCTATCCAGGAGTGGTATTTATTTACCTTCGCTACTGGTTCACAAATGGGAGTGCACATGAGCAGAGCGTCAAAAACGGGACATGATGATGTCTGGGCAGGTGGGCGGAGTCTCCTGCAGCCGCCCTACCGGTTCACTCGAACTGGAAAGAACCGGCTGAGTAGCACCACTGCCTATCATAATGTTCCTGTGCATTTCCCTCACCCTGCATCTTAGCCTTTGGCCAACAGTAAAATGTGCTTCCTAAACATAACATAACATAATATAATATAATAACAGGGTTGGAAGGGACCTTGGAGGTCTTCTAGTCCAACCCCTGCCCAGGCAGGAAACCCTACATCATTTCAGACAAATGGCTATCCAACATTTTCTTTAAAATTCCCAGTGTTGGAGCATTCACAACTTCTGGAAGCAAGTTGTTCCACTTATTGATTGTTCTAACTGTCAGGAAATTTCTCCTTAGTTCTAAGTTGGTTCTCTCCTTGATTAGTTTCCACCCATTGCTTCTTGTTCTGCCCTCTTCTTTGTGGCAGCCCCTGAGATATTGGAACACTGCTATCATGTCTCCTCTAGTCCTTCTTTTCATTAAATTAGACATACCGAGTTCCTGCAACCGTTCTTCATATGTTTTAGCCTCCAGTCCCCTAATCATCTTTGTTGCTCTTCTCTGCACTCTTTCTAGAGTCTCAACATCTTTTTTACATCGTGGCGACTAAAACTGAATGCAGTATTCCAAGTGCGGCCTTACCAAGGCATTATAAAGTGGTATTAATTAACATGATATAAATTAAGTTAAACTGGATCCTGTGAAGGGCAAAAAGGGAAATCAGACAAGGCAGCTCTTTATGATGGTATCCTACAGGTAGATCTCATTTTAAAGCTCCATCTTTGACAGAAAAGGTATCAAGCTTTCATGGAAATGCTTCTTCCATAGAAATATACAATTTGCCACTCTGCAATGAAACAAGTCTCAATCTTGTTTTTCCCATCAACCTTGGGGAACTCATGGTGAGCCTACGCAAGATGGCTGCATGATGCCGAATGACATTTTTATCCTACCATCTTGGGTTTTTTATGTTTGTTTATTTATGTTTGAGTGTTTCAGGTTTTAAATTGTTTTATGGTACCAAGAGAAGAGAATATTTGTAGCTCAGGGTTGAACTGGGGGGCCTCTGTGGCTCAGACTGCTAATGCAGTCTGTTAGTAACAGCAGCTGCTTACAATTACTGCAGGTTCTAGTCCCACCAGGCCCAAGGTTGACTCAGCCTTCCATCCTTTATAAGGTAGGTAAAATGAGGACCCAGATTGTTGGGGGCAATAAGTTGACTTTGTATATAAAACACAAATAGGATGAAGACTATTGCTAACATAGTGTAAGCCGCCCTGAGTCTTCGGAGAAGGGCGGGATATAAATGCAAATTTAAAAAAAACTGTGGGGTCCTTGGCAGTCTCTGTACTTGGTTGTTGTCATGTAGACATTTCATTACCCAAATTGGTAATTTACCCAAATAGGTAATTGTATTCTAGGACTGATGATGTTACCTAGTTAGGTAAGGAAACAACCAAACTCAGAGAGGACTCCACAATTGTTAATATGCTTATACTGATCCAGAGTCACTTTTTTTTTTATTGAAAAAGTTTTACAAAAAAAAATAATTTCCCCCCCTCCCCCCTCTCCCCTCCCTCCTCCCCTCCCTCCAAAACCACCCTCCCCCACCAGACTTCCCGGAGCAAACACAAGGTATAATTCAATAAACAAACATTGATACATTAAATTTTTAAGATCTAACACCATTATAATCCTTCTCTTTCGCATATCCTGACTTCCTCCATTAAAATCAAAAATAACTTCCTTCATTCAAAGGCAATCTGATATCTCTTAATCTGGTATCTGTTTTGAATATAGTCAATCCAGTTCTTCCATTCGTTTATCCAGAGTCACTTTTTGTGAGAGAGGTAGCTATATAAATTTGCTAAATAGATAAATAAAAAGCAAATAATTCATTTTTTAAAGGAACCATGCATATATTTTTTTAATAATAGGTAGAATAGAGTTTTAAAAAGAAATCAGATCTTCTACTAATTTAGCCACCATGGAGTGTTCATATGCTACATGTTTTCTTTTGGATTGCAATCCAGAATTTTTTTCTTCCAGGTCAGCATCATGGTTTACAGCAGAAATGACTAATCTTTTCTTCAGTGCCATGGTTTACAGGTTCTCTCCCCTGTATTTCTGGATTATGGATTTCTAGAATGTCTCATACATTTCCTTGTACGTTTATCCTTCCATGCAAAGACTGTAAGTCAGTAATTTATAAAACAAGCATCACCAGATGTTTAAGCGCTGAAAGCAAATTCCGCAACAATTGCTACAATTTTGGTTAAATTATCTCATTAAAATGTGATTTGTGCATTTCATAACATAACATAACGTAACAACAGAGTTGGAAGGGACCTTGGAGGCCTTGTAGTCCAACCTCCTGCCCAGGCAGGAAACCCTACACCATCTCAGTCAGATGGTTATCCAACATTTTCTTAAAAATTTCCAGTGTTGGAGCATTCACAACTTCTGCAGGCAAGTTGTTCCACTTATTAATTGTTCTAACTGTCAGGAAATTTCTCCTTAGTTCTAAGTTGCTTCTTTCTTTGATCAGTTTCCACCCATTGCTTCTTGTTCTATCCTCAGGTGCTTTGGAGAACAGCCCGACTCCCTCTTCTTTGTGGCAACCCCTGAGATATTGGGACACAGCTATCATGTCTCCCCTAGTCCTTCTTTTTATTAAACTAGACATATCCAGTTCCTGCAACCGTTCTTCATATGTTTTAGCCTCCAGTCCCCTAATCATCTTTGTTGCTCTTCTCTGCACTCTTTCTAGAGTCTCAACATCTTTTTTACATCGTGGCGACCAAAACTGGATGCAATATTCCAAGTGTAGCCTTACCAAGGCATTATAAAGTGGTACTAACACTTCACATGATCTTGATTCTATCCCTCTGTTTATGCAGCCCAGAACTGTGTTGGCTTTTTTAGCAGCTGCTGCACTAAATGTTGCATTTCGTACCTTGATTCTTTCCCCAAGTTCCATTCCAGCTCCATCCATCCAGTTTTTATTCTGCCACAATCTACATATTTCAGGATTCTCTGAATACTTTAAGATATGGGGACAATTTTACCATTGGTTAGAGAAGAGATATATAATAGGGTAATGTTGTAATGAAACAAGGGAAGAAGAAAGAGGAGAGAGAAGATTGATGTATTAATGACGAAGCAAGAAATGTGGGAGAAATGTTACAATAAATGAAACGATAATATGAAATGATTAATATTGGAGGAACAAGAAGAAGACACAAAAAATGTACTCAGATGGTACACTGAATGATTGATTATGTATTGTATGTATGTTTGTCTATAAAAAAAATTCAAAAAAAAAATTTCAGGATTCCCAGCAGAATCTCACGATTATCTGAGAGAGTATTTTCCAATGTTTGTGGCACTTTTTCTTCTCTCTCACAAGCTGGGACAGAAATATTGAGTCTACCTCAACCCAAATCAATCTTCTTTTGTTTTCAGTGAGATGGTGCTGTTTCTTGCCAAAAATTCAGTATTTCTTTTTCTTGAATGACTTCATTGTGATCTTGAGGAAAATAAGAATTTGCCAGCAGGGGTGAAATCTAAACATTTTCCCTACCAGTTCTGTGGGCGTGGCTTAATTGATGGGCATGGCTTGGTGGTCAGGTGACCCGGTGGGCGTGGCTTGGTGGTCAGGTGACTGAATGGGCATGGCCAATAATAATAAATAATAAAAATAATAAACAAAGTATACAAAACTTGGGAGCGCACCTGTCTACCTTCTTTAAAAATAGAGGCACCGGTCTACTAGCCACCTACAGCAGTGATCAGCTGTAGTGCAGCCCTTTGAAGCACTGCAGCAGTCATTTAAGGCTGTTTGCAGCTATATCACCACCGATAGCTTCAGGGACAGACAAGAGGAACAGCGAGGCATGGGCAGTGGGGAGGGGCAGGGATTTTTGCTACCGGTTCTCCGAACTACCTGCCCCCATCACTACTGGATCGCGCGATCCGGTCCGAATGGGGAGCATTTCACCCCTGTTTACCAGTCAGGATGACTATGTAGGACAGGGGTGTCCAAACTTGGTCCCTTTAAGACTTGTGGACTTCAACTCCCAGAGTTCCTCAGCCAGCTTTGCTGGCTGAGGGACTCTGGGAGTTGAAGTCCACAAGTCTTAAAGGGACCAAGTTTGGACACCCCTGATGTAGGAGATGATCAGGTTGAGCTGGAGGGAGGGGTTAAATGTGTCTCAATTCCTGTGCACCCGCAGGAGATCTAAGACCAGCGCATCTTGAATGCCTCTCCTGCTCATTTCTCCTGCTCATTCAAGAGCCAAGGTGGCACCATGGCACAGTGGTTAGAATGCAGTATTGCAGGCTAATTCTGGTGACTGCCAACTGCCAGCAGTTCAGCAGTTTGAGTCTTACCGGCTAAAGGTTGACTCTGTCCTTCCGAGGTCAGTAAAATGAAGACCCAGATTGTTGGGGGGCAATATGGCGACTCTGTAAACCGCTTAGAGAGGGCTGTAAAGCACTGTGAAACAGTATATAAGTCTAAACGCTATTGCTATTGCTCATTTCACTTTACTGCTGGTAGCTCAGATTCTTGTAGAGAGCTGAAGTTTGCAATAAATTTTTACACTCATTTGAACTGCCTGATTTCCCTGGTGCTTGACAGATCCTTTTGCTCACCTTCCAACTCTGCTTCCTTATATATTTGGAGCTGAACTACTTTACATTTCTATGGAAGATACCCTAATCACCCTAATACCCAAATCACCTGGTGGTGATTTGATGAAGCATCAGGGGGCATTTTCTTCATATTCTAAATTCCTTCAGGCTTCAATAGAATTTATCTATGCTACCATCACACATACGATGTGATGCACTATTCCATAGTTACTTCTGGAGATGCCTTTTTCCCATTCAGAGATGGGTTTTTTTAACTAATTTAGACTTTCATTTTCTTTTTCTTTTTTAATAATAATAATAATATACTTCATTATTGCACCTCGTACAACTTCAGTGTATACCATGCCCATCTTATATGTATGCCATAAGAATGGTATGGTGGAAATTAAATGCCATCTTCAGTGTATACCATACACAAGAAAAGTATAAAAATAAACCACAAACACACATCCTTCACATTCTATACGACTGAATGGAAAAGCCCTGATATTGCATTAATATTGCACTATGCAGTAGAATTCAATATAGTTACTGCTCTAGGATAGAAGCTGTTTTTTAGCCTATTTGTTTTTATTATCCTGTACCGTCTGCCAGATGGTAATAGTTCAAAAAAAGGGTGCCCAAGATGAGATGGATCTTTAAGAAGCTTTTGAACTTTCTTAAGGCAGCAGGAGCTATAAAGCTCTTGCAAAGAGGGGAGAGGGCAACCAATGATCCTCTGGGCAATGACGTTGACCCTCTGGAGTGCTGTCCTATCTGCCACTGTGCAATTGGCAAACCATACACAGGTGCAGTAAGTTAAAATACTCTCTATGGTGCAGCGGTAGAAGGTCACCAGCAGTTTTTCATTCAGTTGTTTTTTTCCTGAGAAGTCTCAGGTAGTAGAATCTCTGCTGGGCCCTTTTGACCAGGGCTGCAATGTGAGCGTACCATGTCAGGTCCTCTTTTATGATAATACCCAGAAACTTAAAACTGGCCACTTGCTCCACTCAGTCTCCATTGATAACCAAGGGCTGGATGGAATATGATCTATTCCTTCTGTAGTCCACTACAAGATCCTTGGTCTTATTGGTGTTAAAGACCAAATTATATTAATGGTATTCTGAGAACTTGCAAGACCCTTTTAAAATTACTTACATTTTCATTGAGGAAATTTTTTAGAATAATTTCAGGAAATACTGTGTCCATAGCTAAGGCATGTCCACACTCTACCACAATTCTGTAGCTGTCTTTACCCATCTCAAAGTATCATCTGACCTTGCTTTAAGCTATAGATAAAGGATTGGGTTCTTTTTTGCATTCTGTTTATGTACCATATGTCCAAAAAAAACCCTCCAAGAAGAACTAAAGAGAAACAACAATATCCTAACTCCTCCCTTCTCCTCCCTGAGATTTCTTGTTTGCCTGTGGATTTCAGTTCATTCTAGTTGCTAGCAAATTAATTCAATGTTACAAATGTCTTGTTTAGGTAAGAAGTCAAAATGTTGTTGTACAATTTGTTCTTATGTTTGCTTGGCAGTTTGTGAAGCACATATTCTGTATGTGTATGTTTTGTTAATGACTATGCAAGACAGTGGCTTTTTCAGTGTTGCCTAAATAGGTGCTTTCAAGACATTTCCATGCCTTCACTGCACTTTCAATTGCAGGAATGTTTGAAATAATGTCACAAAATAAGGATTCTTTTATTTGCGATGAGCGCATGTGTTTAACACTTAATATAGAAGATAAAGATATCTTGACGGGGGGGGGCGGAAATATTTAGAGGATGTAGGTAAATCCTCATTAATGTAAACATGTGGTGAAAATCTCACACATTTAGTATGGGAAGGAATAGGTCACAAGAGACATTACTGAGCATGATTTGCGGGAGAAACCGACAGAAGTCTTCTGAATTTAACATGGGTCACAGGACTTTTGGGGTGGGGCAGTGGTTCAGTGGTTAAGATGCTGGACTTGTTGGCTGGAAAGCTAGGGGCCCAAGTTCAAAACCTGAGCGCCACACAACAGATTGAGCTTCCATCCATATCCCAGCTCCTGCCAACCTAGCAATTCAAAAGCATGCAAATGTGAGTATAAAAATAGGTACCACTTTGGTGGGAAGATAAAAGCGCTGCATGACATCATGCTGGCTACAAGACCGTGGAAATATCTTCAGACAGTGCTGGCTCAGTGGTCTTGTAATGGACTAGCGGTGTAAAAACCACAGATACTCTTACCCTTTACCAGAAAGGCTTTGGGTGTTGTGATCCACTAGGAGCCTGCAGAGCTGGCAATGGAGTCAGACAGCGATGAGACTGAGGTGAGGCCAGGGCCATCGGCAAGTGAGGTTAGACTCCAGAGCCTCCAGAGACTGATAATAGCAAGGCAGAGGAACAGGAGGAACCTGTTCCTAATGCACGCATGAGAAGAGCTGCCAGAAGGCAAGAGCAGCTCAAGCAAAAAGGACAACTCGCGAGTAGGTCCAAGAGATAATTGGCCCCTCCCATAAGGCTTAAAACAGACCAGCAACGGCATTTGGGCTTTGCCGGAAAACAACGTTGGTAGCTTCTGCTTCGTCTACGTCTTGCATTTATTTTTGTGACTTCTGAATGTTTGCCAAGAAAGGCCTTTGGCAGTTTGCCTAATTGGACCAAGGTTTGCAATAGGACTGAGGTAATTTAGACTTTCATTTTCTTTTCTTTTTAATAATAATAATAATATACTTCATTATTGCACCTCGTACAACTTCAGTGTATACCATGCCCATCTTATATGTATGCCATAAGAATGGTATGGTGGAAATTAAATGCCATCTTCAGTGTATACCATACACAAGAAAAGTATAAAAATAAACCACAAACACACATCCTTCACATTCTATACGACTGAATGGAAAAGCCCTGATATTGCATTAATATTGCACTATGCAGTAGAATTCAATATAGTTACTGCTCTAGGATAGAAGCTGTTTTTTAGCCTATTTGTTTTTATTATCCTGTACCGTCTGCCAGATGGTAATAGTTCAAAAAAAGGGTGCCCAAGATGAGATGGATCTTTAAGAAGCTTTTGAACTTTCTTAAGGCAGCAGGAGCTATAAAGCTCTTGCAAAGAGGGGAGAGGGCAACCAATGATCCTCTGGGCAATGACGTTGACCCTCTGGAGTGCTGTCCTATCTGCCACTGTGCAATTGGCAAACCATACACAGGTGCAGTAAGTTAAAATACTCTCTATGGTGCAGCGGTAGAAGGTCACCAGCAGTTTTTCATTCAGTTGTTTTTTTCCTGAGAAGTCTCAGGTAGTAGAATCTCTGCTGGGCCCTTTTGACCAGGGCTGCAATGTGAGCGTACCATGTCAGGTCCTCTTTTATGATAATACCCAGAAACTTAAAACTGGCCACTTGCTCCACTCAGTCTCCATTGATAACCAAGGGCTGGATGGAATATGATCTATTCCTTCTGTAGTCCACTACAAGATCCTTGGTCTTATTGGTGTTAAAGACCAAATTATATTAATGGTATTCTGAGAACTTGCAAGACCCTTTTAAAATTACTTACATTTTCATTGAGGAAATTTTTTAGAATAATTTCAGGAAATACTGTGTCCATAGCTAAGGCATGTCCACACTCTACCACAATTCTGTAGCTGTCTTTACCCATCTCAAAGTATCATCTGACCTTGCTTTAAGCTATAGATAAAGGATTGGGTTCTTTTTTGCATTCTGTTTATGTACCATATGTCCAAAAAAAAAAAACCCTCCAAGAAGAACTAAAGAGAAACAACAATATCCTAACTCCTCCCTTCTCCTCCCTGAGATTTCTTGTTTGCCTGTGGATTTCAGTTCATTCTAGTTGCTAGCAAATTAATTCAATGTTACAAATGTCTTGTTTAGGTAAGAAGTCAAAATGTTGTTGTACAATTTGTTCTTATGTTTGCTTGGCAGTTTGTGAAGCACATATTCTGTATGTGTATGTTTTGTTAATGACTATGCAAGACAGTGGCTTTTTCAGTGTTGCCTAAATAGGTGCTTTCAAGACATTTCCATGCCTTCACTGCACTTTCAATTGCAGGAATGTTTGAAATAATGTCACAAAATAAGGATTCTTTTATTTGCGATGAGCGCATGTGTTTAACACTTAATATAGAAGATAAAGATATCTTGACGGGGCGGAAATATTTAGAGGATGTAGGTAAATCCTCATTAATGTAAACATGTGGTGAAAATCTCACACATTTAGTATGGGAAGGAATAGGTCACAAGAGACATTACTGAGCATGATTTGCGGGAGAAACCGACAGAAGTCTTCTGAATTTAACATGGGTCACAGGACTTTTGGGGTGGGGCAGTGGTTCAGTGGTTAAGATGCTGGACTTGTTGGCTGGAAAGCTAGGGGCCCAAGTTCAAAACCTGAGCGCCACACAACAGATTGAGCTTCCATCCATATCCCAGCTCCTGCCAACCTAGCAATTCAAAAGCATGCAAATGTGAGTATAAAAATAGGTACCACTTTGGTGGGAAGATAAAAGCGCTGCATGACATCATGCTGGCTACAAGACCGTGGAAATATCTTCAGACAGTGCTGGCTCAGTGGTCTTGTAATGGACTAGCGGTGTAAAAACCACAGATACTCTTACCCTTTACCAGAAAGGCTTTGGGTGTTGTGATCCACTAGGAGCCTGCAGAGCTGGCAATGGAGTCAGACAGCGATGAGACTGAGGTGAGGCCAGGGCCATCGGCAAGTGAGGTTAGACTCCAGAGCCTCCAGAGACTGATAATAGCAAGGCAGAGGAACAGGAGGAACCTGTTCCTAATGCACGCATGAGAAGAGCTGCCAGAAGGCAAGAGCAGCTCAAGCAAAAAGGACAACTCGCGAGTAGGTCCAAGAGATAATTGGCCCCTCCCATAAGGCTTAAAACAGACCAGCAACGGCATTTGGGCTTTGCCGGAAAACAACGTTGGTAGCTTCTGCTTCGTCTACGTCTTGCATTTATTTTTGTGACTTCTGAATGTTTGCCAAGAAAGGCCTTTGGCAGTTTGCCTAATTGGACCAAGGTTTGCGATAGGACTGAGGAATTTGTGTTGGGAGTCATTTGTTTTAATTTGAGTTGAATGATGCTGGGAATGAAGTAATTCTCAGCTGTTCGAATAAAGTTTGTTTGTTTTTTCACAGACTGAGTTTTCTACTACCTACTTGGGCCTGGGTCACAATATTGGGTCTGGATTTTCAAGTGGGGATAATCGTCCCAAAGTTGTTTTTTTTGAAAGACAACTGGACTTTCTTTTTCCCCATTGAAGACGTTTTGCTTCTTATCCAAATACGTTCTTCAGTTTGAAGTCCAGAAGGTGTTTTTTTGTTTGTTTTTTCAAAAGACAACGGAAGTTTCTTGGAGTTTTTTTCTTTGACAATGTTTCGCATCTTATCCAAGAACCTGAAGAAGCTTCTTGGATGAGAAGTGAAATGTCTTCAAGGAAAACACAAGAAAGTCCAGCTGCCTTTTGAAAAAAAAACACCTTTGGGATAACCATGACCCAGATGACTGAGAATCTCTGTAGACAAGTGGGGATAATATTTGTGTAGCTAAAAGAAGAGCTCCGTTTTTCAGGATCATTTAGAAGTTTTAGTACATTTAGAAGTGTAGTTTTTAGCCTGCAAAAATGTATATTGAAGCAATATTTAGCCTAAGTCAGCATAAATATTTAAAATGTGTATAGCATTTCTAGCAGAGGATTCTGCACCAGGTGAAAAGCAGTTCTGGATCAGAATCCTAATATTTGGACAAGAAAGTTCAGTTGCAAGCTAGCTCTTACGGCAACAAGTTTTCTGTCTGCCATTCTTTGAAATAGTGGTAAGAATCCTTCACCCATTACAATACAATTCTTTACTGGCCAAGTGTGATTGGACACACAAGGAATTTGTCTTTGGTGCATACGCTCTCAGTATACATTAAAAAAAAAGATACATTCATTAAGAATCATAAGGTACAACACTTAATGATAGCCACAGGGTATAAATAAGCAATCAAATTATACTAGGAAACAATCAATATAAATCGTAAGGATACAGCAACATACAAGCATAAGTGGGAGGAGATGGGTGATAGGAACGATGAGAAGATTAATAGTAATAGTAATGCAGACTTAGTGAATAGTTTGACAAGTGTTGAGGGAATTATTTGTTTTATGGCATTCAGGAAAAAACTGTCCTTGTGTTTTGTTGTTCTGCAATGCCCATTGCATCGTTTGAAACAATTTATGTTCAGGATGCGAGGGGTCTGTAAATATTTCCACAGCCCTCTTTCTGACTTGTGCAGTATACAGGTCCATAATGGAAGGCAGGTTGGTAGCCATTGTTTTTTCTGCTGTTCTAATTATCCTCTGAAGTCTGTGTCTTTTCTTGTTGGGCTGCAGAACCAAACCAGACAGTTATAGAGGTGCAGATAACAGACTCAATAATTCCTCTGTAGAATCTTTAAGTTTTCCAACTTCACAAGGTGAAATTGACAAAATTCTATGAGTGTCCCACTTGTCTTCCTAGAGAGACTGACCAACTTTCCTTCCTTTCTCTTCTGTCTGGAAATGGGCTTAAGGGGATTTGGCTGCAGAATATGAAGAGGTTCTGACAGGGCAATTATTTTTACTCCTTGTACTTCTGAACCAAGAAAAATAAAGTTGGTTGAGGGTTGTTTTAAAGCTGCTTTCACAGCATTAGGAAAAATAAAAATTGGTGGTTAGTGAGCCAGAAATTCTGAGTCATTTAAATCATCTAGCATTTCTAGCTAGGAAAACTGGAAACAGAAGGCCCATAAAATATTAAAAAATTCAGACGCATGAATAGTATCAGTTGCCCTCATGATGTGAATATTTCCACATTGGTAGCTCATTGAGCTATAAAAATCAATTCTGAGCCACGTATATCCAATGAGTTGCTCATCCTGGCCCAAAAGAGCAAAAGGTTACTGTTCTGTGACCATTATATTGCCATTTAAATTTTACAGGTAAGTGTAGTATCCCACTGCCATGTCAAGCAGTTAATAACAACACAAACATTTCTAGCACTGAACTTTTGGGAATGCTTCATCCTGAAGGCTTTATCTGGTTAGCTTCTGTTCATGAATTCTACATTCTTCTACTGCTAGCTTTGATCTTTACCTGTTCAGATATCAAATCTATGTCCATTTATCATAGTGTCATAGGATTGGAAGGAACCTTGAAAAACTCCTAGTCCAGGGGTCAGCAACCTGCGGTTCCAGAGCCGCATGTGGCTCTTTCATCCCTCTAACTGCGGCTCCTTGTCACTCAAAATATGCGTCACAACCGCCAATGTGCGTCACTCGCTGGCACGTGATTTATTGAGCTTTTCAACCACCAGTAGGCCAACCATAGATAAATCCAAGAAAAGAAAAGTTTCAGAAGAACACAGAAACTTTAATTCAACTACATATGCTGGTTTTTTTGTTTTTTGTGGTTTTTTTGTTTTTTTGTTGTTGTTGTTGTTTTATTTGAATTTATATCCCGCCCTTCTCCAAAGACTCAGGGCGGCTTACACAGTGTTAAGCAATAGTCTTCATCCATTTGTATATTATATACAAAGTCAACTTTATTGCCCCCAACAATCTGGGTTCTCATTTTACCTACCTTATAAAGGATGGAAGGCTGAGTCAACCTTGGGCCTGGTGGGACTTGAACTTGCAGTAATTGCAAGCAGCTGTGTTAATAACTGACAGACTTAGTCTGCTGAGCCACCAGAGGCCCTATTTTTGTGGCTGCTCAAGAAATAGCCAGGCATAGGAAGCATTTTGTGGCTCCCAATGTTTTCTTTTCTGTGGGAAACGGGTTGAAATGGCTCTTTGAGAGTTTAAGGTTGCAGATCCTTGGAGACTCCTGTCCTAATCTATCCTCTGTCCAGGATAGGAATCCTCAAACCATCCAAAACCAATGGTTGTCTAACCTTTCTTTGACCATCTCCAGCACCCCCAACTGGGTTGTGTTGAGGCAGGCTGTTCTATTACTTAAAATTTTATTTATTTATTTATTTATTTATTTAGTCACAACAATATATATAAGTGTCATACAAAAAGATTATATAGTATATAAACATATATATGAGTAAATATTCGGAGGAATAAGCATATATATATATAAGAAGAAGAAAAAGAAAAACAATAGGACAGGAATGGTAGGCACGTTTGTGCTCTTATGCACGTCCCTTATGGTCCTCTTAGGAATGGGGTGAGGTCATATAATAATAGTTCTTAATAGTTCTTAATAGTTCTTAAGACCAGGAAATTGGATCACTACAATTGTAGTATCTACAATAGTGTCCAAAATTGTGGAAACCTTTTGGGGAAAGTATATTTTCTAAAACTAGCTAATAACGCCACTTTTTTGTTTTTTTTGGAGTAGTATCATAAAATTTTATATCCATGGAAATATAATTTAATCAAGAATGTAATGCAATAACTTTTATGAAGGATTTGCTACCAGAATAGCAGTTACAGTATAAAGAAGAAAAGTGGAACACGTAGGAAAAATGAGATATACAAAAATTATCACCATTGAAGAAATGAGATATACAAAAATTATCACCATGTCAGTTAATACTTAGTTGGGTAACCTTTAGCATGAATTACAGCCTCACAACGTCTTCCCATGGAGTGAATCAAGTCTTTTAGTTCTGCAGTTGTTATAATGTGAAACCAAGATTGAATGATTGCTTCTATTAACTGCATTTTATTGCTGGGTCGCTTCTGACTAACAAGTTTCTTTAGTCAGCTCCATAGATTTTCAATTGGGTTAAGGTCTGGGCTATTCCCAGGCCATTCCAACAGTGGAATAGGATTATCTTGTAACTCCAAAAAAAAGTGGTGTTATTAGCCATCAAACCTCAAAAATACACTTTTCCCCAAAGGTTTCCACAATTTTGGCCACTACTGTATAGATCTGTAATTATAAGGTAAAGGTAAAGGTTCCCCTCACACATATGTGCTAGTCGTTGCCGATTCTAGGGGGCGGTGCTCATCTCCGTTTCAAAGACGAAGAGCCAGCGCTGTCCGAAGACGTATCCGTGGTCATGTGGCCAGCATGACTCAACGCCAAAGGCGCACGGAACGCTATTACCTTCCCACCAAAGGTGGTCCCTATTTTTTCTACTTGCATTTTTACATGCTTTCTGTAATTATAGTTATAGTTTATAGATACTATACTATAAACTTAGTGACATACATTTTGGGCTCAATTGCAGTTGTAAGTTAAGGATTACCGGTACAGTACTCCAGATGTGATCTGGCTATTGCATCATAGAACAGAACAATCTCTTTTCATTTAATACCTCTGTTGGTGTGGTCCAAGATTGCATTGGCTCTTTCAACAGCTGTACAACATTAATGCCTTATCTAAATCTATCATCTGCCAGGACTCCCAGACTTGTCACTAGTATTAGTGCTGAACCAGGTATTTATTTTATTTATTTATTTTGTCAAGCATGTGTTGGATAACAGATATAAGTATAGACATAATTATGAATACATGAAATGGATACAAATAAAAGGGGACATTAGGACAGGGTTGGTAGGCATGCTGGTGTGCTTATGCACACCCTTTACAGACCTCTTACGAATGGGGTGAAGTCGACAGTAGACAGTCTAAGGTTAAAGTTTTGGGGTTTGGGGAAGAAACCACAGTCAGGTAGTGCATTCTAGGCATTGACCACACTCTTGCTGAAGTCATATTTTCTGCAATCAACTTTGGAGTGGTTTACCTTGAGTTTGTATCTATTTTTTTTTATTTTGTCACAACAATATATGTAGGTATCATACAAAAAGAATATATAGTATATAAACACATATATGAGTAAATATAAGGAGGTATAAGCATATATATATAGAGGAAGAAGAAAAGAAAAACAGTAGGACAGGAGCAGTAGGCACGTTTGTGCGTATATTTATATATATATGTATGTTTATATATATATAATATATATGTTTGCTCGTATATTGTGGTGGTTGAAGCTGAAGTAGTCATTGACAGGTAGGACATTGTAGCAGATAATTTTGTGTACTACGTTTAGGTCAGACTGAAGGCGACGTAGTTCTAGGTTGTCTAAGCCCAAAATTTCAAGTCTGGTGGCTATTGCAGGTAGAGGAATGGAGGACTCATCTTGTGAAATATCTCTGGATTCTCTCAATTGTATTAATGTCCAATATGCAGTGCGGGTTCCAAACAGATGAGCTGTATTCGAGAATTGGTCTAGCAAATGTTTTGTATGCTCTAGTTAGTAGTACAATATTACCAGAAAAGAAGCTACGCAAGATTAGATTAACAACTTTTAATGCCTTTTTGGCAATGCTGTTACAGTGAGCTGTGGTACCACCTATCTTCTATCTCTTCATTTATCTATTTTAAAGATTTACATAGCCGCCCTACTTATATTGAACTCTGGTGACTCCCAATCAGCACTTGGAACAATATCAGTAATAAAATAGCATAATACATCTGTATATTAAAACCATAAACATTGAAAACCTAGCATCAAAGTTAAATCTCTGATGTAGTTCCGCATAAAATCTAGATTTTTTTCCTACTCTTGCTGTTGAACTGCGTTTTGTTGAAATGGCCCAACATTTAAATCTGTTACGATTCTTTTGAATACTGCACATATCTTCTTGGAGTTTAGCAATCTCCCCTAGCGTTGTGTCTTCTGAAATTTCTGTTCCTCCATTGTTTATAAAACGTTGGTGAGCACCAGATTCAAGACAGAATCTTTGAAGTACACCAATACGTCCATCTTCTCATAGACCCATTAAGGACCACATATCATGTACGGTTGTGATGGTTTCCCTGAAGCCCGATTTCACTATGTTTAAAGAGATTTGTTTATCTTTAATAGTGTGTACATAAGCACTGAAGGCAAATAGTGTATTGATTTATTAATTCCATCTGTTAAATTTATTATAGCTGCCTATTCCAAGGGACTCTATGCAGCTCACACAATACAACACTAAATTAAAACAATTAAAGACACTCACAAAACAAAGCATAGCAGCCCAGGCTAAAAGCAACAATTAAAATAAAATGCAACAGGGCACACACACACCCAAAACATATCTTAGCTTTAAGAGCTTTTCAGAATCCTAGAAAAGAGGTAAAGATAAAGGTTCCCCTTGCACATATGTATTAGTCTTTCCCGACTCTAGAGACCGGTGCTCATCTCTGTTTCAAAGCCAAAGAGCCAGCGTTGTCTGAAGACATCTCCATGGTCATGTGGCTGGTATGACTAAACGCCAAAGGCGCACAGAATGCTGTTACCTTCCCACCAAAGTTGGTCCCTATTTTTCAGCTTGCATTTTTTACATGCTTTCAAACTGCTAGGTTGGTAGAAGCTGGAACAAGTAATGGGAGCTCACCCCGTTACGCAGCACTAGGGATTCGAACTGCTGAAGTGCCGAGTCCCGGGGTTGGGGACTAGGGATGAAGACATACATGACTTTGGAAAAGGACCAGTAAAGGAACCCTTGATTTTACACTGAAACAATTAGAAGAGGGACACAAAGACAATTCAAACCCTAATTTTCATGTATTTCTTGTATTTAGGTTATTTTGGACTGACATATTAGAGCAGGGGTATCAAACTCAAGACCTGCGGGCTGGATCTGGCCCTCAGGATACTTAAATCTGGACCGCAGAGCTGGCCTGGAAATGGCAAAGGACCAGCCCACGGTGTCTCTGCTAGCGAAAATGGGGTACCGGGGGCCACATGCACCCCGCACCTGATTTTCAGCCTGGATGGTCTCCTGAAGCACTCTGCCAGCCAAAATGGGACACGGGGGGGGGAACTGCACACGACCTCCCTGTGTCTTGTTTGGCTGGCAGGTGCTGCAGAAGGCGTCCATCCCATCTCCCCCACCTCACCCCCAGCCAGCCCATGGGGGAGAACTACAATGCTGATCCGGCCCTTGAAGAAATCCAATCTGACAATCCTGTTAACAATCCTGTGTTAGAAGGGGTCAGATTTAAGGTACGCCAGATAAGAACAGCAACAAACTCATCATTCCAACCTATGAGAAGGAAGCATTATTGACAACCATGGCTTTAAAGTTTAACAGAAAGCTATATTTTAATAATGCTACAGGTGGGGTGATGAATCCAAACCTGAGTGGCAAATGATGTTTTCCATCAAGTAGCCAAAGAGAGATGTGAAATATAAATTCCCAGATGGAAATGTTTTTGACCCATAATGAAGACTTCACTGTGAATTAAGGGTTGTAAAAATTAAGGGTTGTAAACCTAATCTTGCATAGCTTCTTCTCTGGTAATATTACACTACTAACTAGAGGAGGGGTAGTCAATCTCTTTATACCTACCGCCCCCTTTGTTTCTCTGTTAGTAGTAAAATTTTCTAACCGCCCATGGTTCCACAGTAATGCGCCGTGTATCGTCATCTGTGCATGCCTCTCATGCATCGTGGATTGGGGTTGGGGCAGCTACCAGCTCTGCTTGTCTGTTACAGCTGGGTGGTGTGGGAGGAGATGCAAGAGCTATTCTGGGATGAGGCTCTTTTGTGTGCGGTTGCACTATAGCGCCATTTAGTTTCACTTATGTAACGTGAACTAAACTTATGCGCGGGCAATACAAATAGTGTATTTTCAGAAATTTAAATTGTCATGGGGAATTTTATGACAACCTAATGAAAATGTTTTTAAATAATGCTATGAAAAATTTTTAAAAAGTCAATTAAATTAAAAAAAAGGAAAGTGCTTCAGTATTGGACAAAACTCTTACCGCCCACCATGAAAGCTGGAACGCCCACTAGTGGGCGGTAGGGACCAGGTTGACTACCACTGAACTAGAGCATACAAAACATTTGCTAGACGAATTCTCAAATACAGCTTATCTGTCTAGAACCCACACTGCATATCGGACATTAATACAATTGAGCGCGTCCAGAAATATTTCACAAGAAGAGTCCTCCACTCCTCTGCTCACAACAAAATACCTTATGCCACCAGACTTGAAATTCTGGGTTTAGAAAATTTAGAACTACGCCGCCTTCTGTATGACCTAAGCATAGCACATAAAATCATCTGCTAAAATGTCCTATCTGTCAATGACTACTTCAGCTTCAACCACAACCAACACGAGCACACAATAGATACAAATTTAAAGTAAACCGCTCCAAACTTGATTGCAGAAAATATGACTTCAGGAACAAAGTTGTTAATGCCTGGAATGCACTACCTGATTCTGTGGTTTCATCCCAAAACTCCAAAAACTTTAACCTAAGACTGTCTACTGTTGACCTCAGCCCATTCCTAAGAGGTCTGTAAGGGGCGTGCATAAGAACACCAGCGTGCCTACCGTCCCTGTCCTAATGTTCCCTTTAATTGTATTCACTTTATGTATTCAATTCATGCTTATACATATATATTCGATATATTATCTAATAGGTACTCGACAAAATAAATAAATAAATAAAAATCAGAAAGTTGCAGAGGTAAAAAAATAAAAAGGGCTAGATAGAAAAGCAATACTTAAAAGCTCCTGAAAGCAAAATTTTCCAATTGCTTAAATATGTCAATAGTGATACGCTTCTAATTAAAGGGTGTAAATGATCACAAGATCATCTACTTGGGAGAAAACAGATGGAAAGGTAGGATGAGAAGACCAAAGCGTCAGGAGATCAAATGTAAGAGTGTTGATTTTTGCTTCCGATTTCCTTATACCTCTGGTACCACAAAGCACTTTGAATTAAAATGAAACATCTGGCGGAGATGTCTAAATGAATAAGCAATAAAGTGCTAGCAATGATAGACTGTATGACATCAGCTCCCATTGTGGAAAACAAATTGAAGATACACAGTTGAATTAGCCAAGCACTCAGCCTTGTTTTCTTGATTTCATTTCTGAAATGAGTATGTGTGTATCAGTATGTAATGACATTTAGGCTTCTTCTTTAGATTTATTTTCGACTGGCAGATGACGATTACTTTCCGCTAGTTTCTAGCATAAATCTTAGTCTACAGGGTTAATCTGAAAGAAAATGATGAGACTAGGACACATCTATTTGACCATGGAGTCCATTAAATAAATGTCAGGTGTGAAAAACCAGAGTCACACATTAAGTTCTAATTAAACTGATTTATATTGTTCGTGGTTATGCACTGGAATTTAACCAACTAATAGTTAGTACCATTTTGGTGCTACATAAAGGTTAACAGAATTCAGGATGGGTTGGACCTAGACCAGGGGTCTCCAACCTTGGCAACTTTAAGACTTGTGGACTTCAACTCTTGTGGACTTCAAGACTTGTGGACTTCAAGTCTTAAAGTTGCCAAAGTTGGAGACCCCTGACCTAGACCACTTGTGATGATGTAGAGATTCTAGGCTTATTCCTCTTTTGACTCCACCCTGGGATCTGCCACGCTTTCTCACACCACAACTTTGGATCAGTCATCGGCTGCATTCATGCAAGGTGTTTAATGTGCTTACTACATTGATTCATTTTCTGGGCTTGGCCCACAAATTAATCCAATCAACTGGATTAATTGTATTTATGCAATACCCTAAACTATCCAAACAGCAACAACCAAGGTTCAATAAAAACCCAGGAGTTGTGTGAATGTAGTCACAACCTCTCAAACCCCATCTAATTCACCTCTTCGTTGCAGTGAGGATAAAAAAATAGCGGGGACTCCTCATGTAACTTCCTCTAAACTCTAGTAGGAAAGGCAGGATATAAATATAACATCATAATTACCTTCAACGTAATTATCCCCATCATTAATACGTACGATGGGAAGTTTACTGCCTTCCTTCCGAAAAGAGATTGGAAGCATGCCCCCCTTTTAATTAACTTCAATTTAGCATTGCGCTCTTTTGTTGAAATGAGCCAGCATCATAACCAATAATTTGAAGCGGTCTCATTTTCACAGGCCATAATTAACCCCAATGTAGAGGCCACCCCAAATGTGGCTAATCAACTGTGCAGGCAAAACTCCTAATGCCCTCCATGATAGAGGTCAGAAAGTGGCACCTTTTACAACTAACTTTTTTATTTGAAAGCATAAAACCTATGCCTTAATTTTTTTTTAATGGTCAGTTTCAAAGTGGCAACCAAATTCTTTTTTAATTTTTGGATTCCCTGGATTAAGGCAGAGCTCTTCTGTCATGGCCAAAACCCAATTCATCTAAAACAACCAAGTCACTTCGTAGACACAACATAATTTTATTTGCATGCCTACAAGCAATAACACAGGCAAAATTTTGCTGGAACTGGGTATGTCTAGTTTGATGAAAAGAAGGACTAGGGGTGACATGATAGCGCTGTTCCAATATCTCAGGGGCTGCCACAAAGAAGAGGGAGTCAAGCTATTCTCCAAAGCAAATAAAAGCAGGACAAGAAGCAATGGGTGGAAACTAATCAAGAAGAGAAGCAACTTAGAAATAAGGAGAAATTTCCTGACAGGTAGAACTTGCCTCCAGAAGTTGCAAATGCTCCAATGCTGGAAGTTTTTAAGAAGAGGTTGGATAACCATTTGTCTGAAGTGGTGTAGGGTTTCCTTCCTGAGCAGGGGGTTGGACTAGAAGACCTCCAAGGTCCCTTCTAATTCTGTTATTCGGTCATTCCGATGATGTTGCCTTGCCTGGTAATAAAAAAAAGGAACATCAAGAACTCAACAATTCAACCCTGAGCTTCATCTATTCTCCACGATGCTTTCTTTTTGTGGGATGCTGAATGCAGTTCAGAATCCTTTGAGAACGGGATACGTTATATGTGCCATAAACCATCAAAACAAATAAAATTCACTACACAATTGTGCCATCCACATGAGCAACAACTCAGTTATCTAAGGACCTACCGGTGGTTGGTTTGTATCCTCATGTACTTGACCCCATTATTGGATTCAAGTCATCTGCTCCTGCCACCTCTAGAAATAGCCATTTCAAGGTTAAAAGCTTTTTCTTACCTGATTGTTTGTTTAGAGTTGACTCTCAGAGGAACTGCACTTGGAGTCAGATTACTTAAAGTTTATAAAAGCATCCCATACCTTCTTTTTCATGGTTCCCAGGCAACTTCCAATCGGTCTCCTTAAATGATGTGATTATATGCCATGGAGATTTTTCATTTCTATGAAGGCTCTTTATTTTATTTTATACAAAGGTGTTATAAATAGTTCTCATCTAGTACTGCATCCATTGTTGTTTCATTCCATGTCTGTATGGTACTGAATTTAATTATAAAAGTGTAATAGGTTACAGGTAGTCCTCAAATTATGAGTGCAATTGGGAACAGAATATCTGTTACTAAGGAAACCAGTCGGTAAGTGAATTGTGCCTGATTTTACAACATTTTTTTGCCATGGTTGTTTTTTTTATTATTATTTTTAATATAATAACTCCATCTTCAGTTAAACAGTGTGTCCTCCGGGTAGAAATATCTTTGTAAAATGATAATCAAGATTTGCAACAATATTCTTTTTTTTATTGTTTTAATGTGATACACAATCTGACAAACATAAATAACATAAATATTTCCTATTTCTAAACAGTGTTAGTGGTTTTCTTTCGCTTTTATACCTTTCCCCCCCAAATCACATTTGTTATTTTATTTTCTTTCTTATCCCCTTTTCTTTATTTACATTAAATTATCTAATACTAATAGCTTTCCTTTTCTAGATTCTTATATATTTATTATTTACATATTATACATTTCTAATACATTCTGTACATTCTAATTTCGCCCCTTTATTTTTCCCTTTATTTCTAGACTCAAGCCATTCATACCATTTATTCCAGATTATATAATAATCTGTCTCTTCTTTCTCTTTAATTTCTTTTGTTAACTTGTCCCTTTCGCCACACTCTAAAACTTTTCCTATCACTTCTTCATCTGAAGATTTACAACAATATTCATTACATTAACATTAATTCTATAATATTAAAATGATAATATTAAACATAATAATCATAGCACTTGCTTCTCTCTCTTAACATATCTACTTCTTTTCTCTAAACTTTTTCTTTTGTTTCCTATTTATAACTTCCCTTTTTATTATCTAACCACTGATGAAATAAGTTCCATGTCATATAATAGTCAGTTTGTTCTTTCTCCTTAATTGCTAGCGTTAGTCTATTCATTTCTGCACGTTCTAATATTTTCCTGATCACATTCTCATCTGTGGGTATCTCTTCACTTTTCCAATTTTGTGCAAATACAATTCTAGCTGCAGTTAATATATGGATAATTAAATATGCATTCCCCTTACTTCCCCTTCCCCTTTACTTCCCTCTTTACTTCCCCTTTACCCTTCAGGTAAAATCCCCAACAAGAATTAATACTATCGAACGCGTCCAGAAATATTTTACTAGAAGAATTCTTCGCTCCTCCGAAAACAACAAAATACCTTATGCCACCAGGCTTGAAATCCTGGGATTAGAAAATTTAGAACTCCGCCGACTCCGATATGATCTGTGTTTAACACACAGAATCATCTATTGTAATATCCTTCCTGTAAAAGACTACTTCAGCTTCAATCGCAACAATACAAGAGCAAATAATAGATTCAAACTTAATGTCAACCGCTTCAAACTTGATTGCAGAAAATATGACTTCTGTAACAGAGTTGTTAATGCTTGGAACTCACTACCTGGCTCTATAGTCCCTACTCAAAACCCCAAAATCTTCAACCAAAAACTGTCTACTATTGACCTCACCCCATTCCTAAGAGGACTATAAGGGGCGTGCATAAGAGCACAAAAGTGCCTACCGTTCCTGTCCTATTGTTCCCTTCATTATATCAAATTAACATAGTTGTTGCATATTTTTACATATATATACTTTTTTTCTCTCATGATGGGTTATTGTTTATGTTGATGATTGTATATACTGTTGTGACAAAATGAAATTTTAAAAAAATATTTCTAGCTTTAAATCAGTATGCTGCTTTATCATTGTTTTTCCAGCCACGTATGTATTTTTGTCCAATTTTTTTTTTTTTTTTTTTGCTTTTGAGCACGTCCACCACATATGACAGTGTTGGCGAGCCTTTTCGACAAGCTCAGCATCTTAGCCACTGAGCCACCGCTTCCCCCAGTACCTGCCTTTTATTTTTCTCTTCTCTAGTTGCCCTTCTTTTCTTTGGTGTTCCCAGATGTTTGCCGCACGGAAAGACATTTCATACGGTCTGTCCTTTGACACTAACACAAACCATCCCTTTTTCTTCCTCTCTTATTGTACTTGCCCTGAAGCTACAATGACCAAAACAAAGAGAATGGTTGTTCCCAGTTCCTGTATTTCATTCTTGGTCCATAGAAAGAAGAACTGAGGCTGCAACATCTTAGAAGCGATGCGTCATTCGATGAAACGTCATTGAGTTTTTTTCCACTCCTGGGGGAAGGATATTGCAAAATTTCCATTCATACCCCACTCTTGGGCGAGCCAGAGATGGTATTTGCCGGTTCTCTGAACTACTCAAAATTTCTGCTACCGGTTCTCCAGAACCTGTCAGAACCTGCTGGATTTCACCCCTGGAACAATTGCAGTATAGAGGGCACTGGGAAATAAAATCTGCAGAAACTGAAGGGCGCTCACAGTGAGATTTAAAAATTGTAAAATGCAGGATAAATAAATAAATCCATCAGTCGATCCAAGGGTGGCTTGACAGCAATTTTCCAGACTCTGTACATAAATATATATATATATATATATATATATATATATATATATATATATATATATATATATATATATATGTTTTCTGAGGTTTTCACGGGTGTTTGTATATAGGTCTTTGGTTGTTCGGGTTTTCTCCCATGTAAAATTGGAAGTGTCTTGGCGACGTTTCGACGAAGTCTCATTCGTCATCTTCAGGCTTCAGTTTCATGTTTCTGGGAGCAATGTGTGATCGCAGCTGTTTCTTCCTTTTAACTGCTAGCTCCCACCCAATCAGTTCAAACCCCACTAGCAGTTAAAAGGAAGAAACAGCTGCGATCACACATTGCTCCCAGAAGCATGAAGCTGAAGCCTGAAGATGACGAATGAGACTTCGTCGCCAAGACACTTCACGCGGGAAAACCAGACTATATATATATATATATATATATATATATATATATATATATATATATATATATATATGTATATATATATATATATCTGCTTGCAGTCAGTCTTTTTATTTGTTCCTTCATTCCTTCATTCAATTTATTTAGCTGCCTATCTGACGTATGTCACACTGGGCACCTCGTAGAGTTAAAAATAACAAAACAGAGCAAGCAAACCTTTTAATTTCTCTCCAGACTTCACGTAAGTTTCTCCCATTTGTCTCCAGCCCTTCCTGCCCACAATGAGCAACATTTTCCATTGTTAACATTGTTACGCCAATCGGTTCGTCGAGCAGCTTGCCTTCAGAGGTTGTGGGTGCTCAATCACTGGAGGTTTTCAAGAACAGATTATCCGGAATGGTATAGGGTCTTCTCCTTCAGCAGGGGGTTGGACTAGAAGATCGCCAAGATCCCTTCCAACCAGAGGTGGCATTCAGCCGGTTCGGATCGGTTCACCTGAACCGGTAGTGGAAATCGCAGGTGGGCCTGCCGACCCATCCACCCGCCCCAGCTCTATGGCATTCTATTTTGGCACATTTTTGACGTCACAGATGGCGCGTGAGCAAAGTGTATGCATGGAAGTCCAGGGGCATGCACGGAAGGCAGGCGTGAATGCAGAAGCAGGCGTGCGCATGAACCAGGTGTGCGCGCACACGAAGCAAGCATACACGCATGTGGCAAACCGGTAGTAACATAATGTGAAACCCACCACTTCTTCCAACTCTATTATTCCTATATTCTGTTATTCACTTGGATCAACAGTTCATTAAAAAATGTTTAGGCAGCAACATTGCATCAAGCTTCCAAACAAACAGCTGCTAATTGCAAGAGAGGTGTAAAGTCCAACAATATATTTATTAATCACTCCTTCAAAGGAACAATGAATTGGTCTACAGGCTTAATCCTTTAGGACAGCTTTGGTATGATTAAAACAATGAAAGAAGGGATAAAGTAAGGAGACTGTGCATTATTAAGTCAGAAGAATGCTTGAATAGAATAGAATAGAATAGAATAGAATAGAATAGAATAGAATAGAATAGAATAGAATAGAATAGAATAGAATTTTTATTGGCCAAGTGTGATTGGACACACAAGGAATTTGTCTTGGTGCATATGCTCTCAGTGTACATAAAAGAAAAGATACGTTCATCAAGGTACAACATTTACAACACAATTGATGATCAATATATCAATATAAATCATAAGGATTGCCAGCAACAAGTTATAGTCATACAGTCATAAGTGGAAAGAGATTGGCGATGGGAACTATGAAACGATTAATAGTAGTGCAGATTCAGTAAATAGTCTGACAGTGTTGAGGGAATTATTTGTTTAGCAGAGTGATGGCCTTCGGGAAAAAACTGTTCTTGTGTCTAGTTGTTCTGTTGTGCAGCGCTCTATAGTGTCGTTTTGAGGGTAGGAGTTGAAACAGTTTATGTCCCGGATGTGAGGGATCTGTAAATATTTTCACGGCCCTCTTCTTGATTCGTGCAGTATACAGGTCCTCAATGGAAGGCAGGTTGGTAGCAATCATTTTTTCTGCAGTTCTAATTAGGAGGGGATTAACATAAGGAGGGGATTAACTAATGAGAGAGAGGAGCGCAAAAGACCCATCCAAACCATGGTTTCCAATAATGCTTGACTTCCAAGCCCAGGTGGGAGGACAAGAAACAGTATCAACAATTAGTTCCTGCATTGGCCCTAATCTGAATAGAAGAGAGAATAGAATAGAAGTTTTATTGGTCAAGTGTGATTGGGCACACAAGGAATTTGTCTTGGTGCATATGCTCCCAGTATACACAAAAGAAAAGATACGTTCATCAAGGTACAACACTTAATGATACTCATAGGGTACAAATAAGCAACCAGGAAACAATATCAATACAAATCATAAGGATACAAGCAACAAAGTTACAGTCATAAGTGGAAGGAGATGGGTGATGGGAACGATGAGAATGATGAGAACTGAACATTAGTTCGATCTAACTGCCAACCCACTGCAAACTAGACTTGGGTTTCTGAAGTTGGCTTTAAAAAAAAAATAGGCCAGGAACATTATGGGAGACAAGCAGCTTACAGTAGGTTGCCATTGTCAGTGTGGTGAGTTAGATCAATGTTTCTCAACCTTGAGAAGGTTAAGGCTTTGTGGACTTCAACTCCCAGAATTCCCCAGCCAGCATGCTGTGTATGTTTAAAGTGTGTGGACTTCAACTCCCAGAATGCTGGCTGGGGAATTCTGGGAGTTGAGGTCCACACGCCTTAAAGTTCTACAGGTTACGAAACAGTGACAGAGACATCACAGGGATTCTAGAAAAGATACTTTTTATTCTAGGGCAGTGTTTCCTCACCTCAGCCACTTCCAGGATGTTGAACTTCAAATCCCAGGATTCCCTAGCCAGCATAACCATTGGTGAGAATTTTGGGATTTGAAGTGTATACACCTGAAGTGGCCACAGTTGGGATTCTTGTTGTAGGTAGGGTGTATTAGGACGATCTTGAAAGCCTGTCCTAATCCTTCAGTGTATGTTTATAACAGAGGTCTTCAAACTTGACAGCTTTAAGACTTGTGGGCTTCAACTCCCAGAATTCTCCAGCCAGCTCTGCTGGGAGTTGAAGTCCACAAGTCTTAAAGCTGCCAAGTTTGAAGACCTCTGATTTATAAGGGCAACAACCTCACGGTGAGTCAGTCCTGAGACTTTTTCTCACGCTTTCTACTTTGGCAGAGTTGAGCTCCCATTTCCCATTTCCTTCTCTTAGCTACATACCTATGTAGGCATGTGGAAATATTTACAAAGTCTGGCTATATCTTAGAAGTGCCTCTCATTTCAAATGAAGCACTATTTTCAAACTAAGAAAGGAACAAGGATCGTTTGCAGAAGCTGTGCGTTTCAGGTGGATGCCTATATTTCTCTATATTTTGAAAGGTGAGGACGAGGTTAGTTGCCGCATTCTAGTTTCTTTTCATTTCTGGGAGAAAGGGAAGGGTGAAAAGACAATGACAGAGGAAGAAGTTCAAAAGCTAGTTGGATTGTTATTTTCTATTTTTGCCTCAGCGTAGTATCAATCAAAAATGTACCGCCACCTGGGTTCCTACCATGAGTTCAACATAATACCTTTGTCGTGTCCCACTCCCCCTCTGACAACCAGGTCAAGGAAGTCCATATCAAACGTGGCAACGAAGCCTCTGCAGCTTGCCAAATTCCTTCGAGGTTTATCAGGGCAGGCAGGAGTCCAAGTTGTGACTTCAGCAATAGAGTCCGATATCAGCAAACTAGATGAGATTTTGCTTGACTCAAGGTTGGAATGCCAAAAGCAAGTCCTTTATATAGGCTGTGGGGTGTGGCTCCATGACTCAGCATTTATCCAGGCCTGCCCCTCCCTTCCTTCTGCTGGCATCGCCTCTCAGATCTCCGGAAGCGAGGATCCTCCCACTTTGAATTCTCTTCAGCTGGATCTGCTGTCAGTAATTCCAGCACGTGGCTGGCTTCCTGCTCACACGCTGTAGGAGTGAAGTTTATCGGGCTTGTCTGTTCACTCCTGACATCCTCTTCAGGCATGGGGCCAGGGCTGGGGGCTGGAGGCATGACAGGCCGTTCATCTTCATTATTAGACTCGGAGTCTGATAACAGGCCCGGGTGGAGACAGGAGGGGCCCGGCTGACGAGAGGAGGGAGGACGAGGCACAACAATCTTTGTCAAGTGCGACAGATCAGGTTCACACATGAAGGTTCAATCAAATTGATTTGTTGCTAAAAGTCTGGCACAACTCAACTAATGGAGGACAGCTGCTAAAAGTTAGAAAAGGGGCATTAGCATTCGAAGGGGGTTGGATTTAAGTTTTCTTGTGTCTACGTAGGGATTCTGGGCTGATTCCCTCTTTTCATTCTACCTCCAGGTTCTGCCATATCTTCTCCTTCATGATCCCAAACACAGGTAGAGATGGGAAGGCTACATGCAAATTAATTCTGGGGAGAAGTAGCTAATAAGTGCAATTCCACTTCATTATCCCTCATGAATTTAGGGGATACGTAAAGATACAGGGAGTCCTTGATTTACAACAGCTTGTTTAGTGACCGTTCAAAGTTACAACGGCACTGAAAAATGTGACTTATGAGCTTTTTTTACACTTACGACCTGTTGTGATCCAGGCCCAGGTAGGTAGTACAAAACTCAGTCCGTGAAAAAAGAAACAAACTTTATTCGAACAGCTGAGAATTAACTTCATTCCCAGCGTCGTTCAACTCAAATTAAAACAAATGCCTCCCAACACAAATTCCTCAGTCCTATCGCAAACCTGGATCCAATTAGGCAAACTGCCAAAGGCCTTTCTCGGCAAATGTTCAGAAGTCACCAAAATAAATGCAAGACGTAGACGAAGAAGAAGACGAAGCTACCAACGTTGTTTTCCGGCAAAGCCCAAACGCCGTTACTGGTCTTTTTTAAGCCTTATGGGAGGGGCCAGTCATCTCTTGGCCCTACTCGCGAGTTGTCCTTTTTGCTTGAGCTGCTCTTGCCTTCTGGCAGCTCTTCTCATGCATGCATTAGGAACAGGCTCCTCCTGTTCCTCTGCCTCACTACTGTCAGTCTCTGGAGGCTCTGGAGTCCGCACATCACTCCCTGATGGCCCTGGCCTCTCCTCAGCCTCATCGCTGTCCGACTCTGTTGCCAGCTCTGCAGGCTGCTGCAGACCACAACATGTCCTTTGTAGCAAGAGTGTCAAACTCACATCATCATGGCAGTGTCACATGATGTACTGGGACTTTTTTTCCCCTTTCGCTAAACCAGGAGTAGCCAGCATGTGACACATCTGGCCCACAGGCTAGCAGTTTGACAGCCCTGCTTTATAGCAACTTCATAATCATGTAGTCAAAATCCAGATACTTGGCAAGTGACTCCCATTTATGATGGTTACAGTGTCCTGGGGTCATGTGATCCCCTTTTGTGACCTTCTGATAAGCAAAGTCAATGGGGAAGCCAGATTCATTTAACAACCATGTCATTGATTTAACAGCCAGAGTGATTCGCTTAAGAAGTGTGGCAAGAAAAGTCGTAAAATGGGGGCAAAACTGAACAATATAAATTTGGGGCTCAATTGTGGTCGTAAGTCGAGGACTACCCATATAGCAGAATTCGCACTTACTATTCAGGTAGGAAACTGGGAGGTAAATGGCAGCAGACAGGCACAGTTTGAAAACTCTAAAAATGATTAGTATTCTGAGATAGCGGTGTTGGACTATAATGGTGATGTTTGACTTTCATGATGACGAAGGTCATCTTGGTACATAAAACTAGTCCGTTTTTACATTGGGTGCTTGTCGTCCAAAGCTTCCTGGGAGGACCTGAGGTGGCGAATGCAGCATTCAACCTGTCATACCCTGTGTCAGTGCAAGCTCACTTCTAATTGACAAACATGAAGAGTTTGTTTTCCAAAACATCGACTTGCTATGAGGTGACGGGTCAATGACATCTCTGTTATTTGCGGCCTATTTGGAGGAATAAGGATTCCACTTGAGTGCTCCATGCCAGGAGACTGACCTCCCAGAGAAGAACGTCTAGGCCAAACAATCACAACAGGAAGACGTGTGTGTTTTCAACAAGAAATGCTCTGCGGGAGCAATCCAGAAGCACATGAAGATCTGTTCTAGTGTTTATTTGCTTCACTTATTTATTTATATCCCACATTTATTACTTTTATCAATAATTCAATGTGGGAAAAACACACAACCTCCTGTTTTCCTCACAACAACAATCCTGTCCCCTTTGGCGGCCTTCTGACAAGCAAAGTCAATGGGGAAGCCACAGTCACTTAACAACCATGTGACTAACTTAACATCTGAAGTGATTCACTTAATAACCGTGGCAAGAAAGGTCATAAAATGGGGCAGAACTCATTATATAAATGTCTCACTTAGTAACAGAAACATCAGGCTCAATTGTGGTCACAAGTCAAAGACTACCTGTGTAGCACTGCCCTTTATGGTAGTGAGTTTATGCTGTGTGTGAAGAAACACTTCCCTTAGCGCCGCTTGTCTTTCCCGCCTTTCAGCTTTATTTATTTATTTATTTATTTTATTCGATTTTTATACTGCCCTTCTCCCGAAGGACTCAGGGCGGTGTACAGCCATATAAAAAATCCACAATATACACATTAAAACAAGATTAAAACAAAACATATTACAAGGTGGCCGAAATTTAAAAGCAATTTAACAAACCTTAAAATATAAGTTATCCCAATTAAAATTTAATAAAACTTTTAAGCCAGTCCTTCTTGAATAAATAGGTGCGTTTTCAGCTCACGGCGAAAAGTCCGAAGATCAGGCACTTGACGTAAACCATGGGGAAGTTCGTTCCAGAGCGTAGGAGCTCCAACAGAGAAGGCCCTTCCCCTGGGGGCCGCCAGCCGACATTGTTTGGCGGATGGCACCCTGAGAAGGCCCTCTCTGTGTGAGCCTATGGGTCGGTGGGAGGCATGAGGTAACAGCAGGCGGTCCTGTAAATGGAATCAAATGTCATCTTGTTTGGTCCTGCTCAACTATATAAATATTTAAATAGCCCTATTTTGTTTCATGGGACTTTTTTCCAAATATGTATAGATCTAGGGCAGGGGTCAGCAACCTGTGGCTCTGGAGCCACATGTGGCTCTTTCATCCCTCTGCTGTGACTCCCTGTTGCTAGTCAGCTTCACAATTGAAAGGGCTTTTGGTTAGGACAGGTAGAGGAAAAAAGATGCCGCGCTAGGAGGAGACTCTATGGTGGGGAAACCAACTTCCAGTCGGCAGAGGAAAATGGATGCCGTGCTAGGAGGAGATTATGATGGGGGAACCGGACTTCCGGTTGTCTCCAGAATTGAATGGGGGCTTCCGGTTAGGACTTTTGTGGCTCTTTGAGTGTTTAAGGTTGCCGACCCCTGATCTAGGGTCTATATACAGAAATAGAGAAACAGTGTCTCAGAAATATCTGAAAAATATGGCTTGAAGCTTAAAACCTCAAAAAACAAGATCATGGTCGTCAGCAAACAACCCATTAATTTACCACCAATAAATTCGGAAGAAATACCACTAGAAGAAGTTGAAAGGATCACCTACCTCGGTTTTAATTTACATGAAAGCTGGGACATGATTAGTGAAGTAAAGACAAGGATAGAGAAAGCTCGAACAGCATTCTTCAAGATGAAAAATGTCTTCTGCAGTCATGACATAAGCCTAAAACTGCAAATCAGGCTTGTCAGATGTTACATCTTTTCTATCCTGCTCTGCCAAGTAGAGAGTTGGTTTCTGACAGAAAACCACTTGAAGAAACTAGAAGCATTTGAAATGTGGATTTACAGATCAGTGTTATGTATAAACTGGGTTAACAAAATCACAAATGAGGAGGTGATAAGCTGCCTGGGAAAGCCAAGGGAAAGCATCAAAGCCATTAAAAAGCGAAAGTTAGAATATTTTGGACATGTGATGCAACACCCAGAAAAAATACAGCATCCTTCACTTAATCCTCCAGGGAAAGATTGAAGGCAAACGAAGTCCGGGCAGAAGAAGAACATCATGGCTTCAAAATCTAAGGGACTGGTTTGGACAAAACTCAGCAGCACTTTTTCATGCGGCTGTTGACAAAAATAGGATTGCCAACATGATCGCCAACGTCCAATGATGGCTATGGCACAAGAAGAAGAGGATAGATCTAGGGTGTGGTGAACTATACTTTACCTAAAAAGAATGTTGAAAAAGAACATTTCTAGAAGAAAAATGATTTTGCTTCCTGAAAATGGGAGGATGTTCTGATTTTTATCCATTTGCCAACACGGAAGTCAAATGTCAAACAAGATGGTCTGCATTTAATAGTCAGAATCCTTGGCTATGCAACTGAACCCAGTTTAGGACTTTTACAGTTGGAAAGAAAGTAATCAACAACTGGGATTTGCAAAATCAATCCAAAGTCTATCCTAAAATAAAAAAAGAAGGAGGGGGAAGCAAGCATTTTTATAGGGTTTCATCTGAATGACTTGAACCATCCTTCTCCTCCACCTCTGCCGCCGCCTCCGCCGCCTCCTCCTCCTCCTCCTCCTTGTGTCAAGGGAGATAATAAATTCTATTTATTTATTTATTTTAATTTGCATTTATATCCCGCCCTTCTCCGAAGACTCAGGGCGGCTTACACTATGTCAAGCAATAGTCTTCATCCATTTGTATATTATATACAAAGTTAACTTTTATTGCCCCCAACAATCTGGGTCCTCATTTTACCTACCTTATAAAGGATGGAAGGCTGAGTCAACCTTGGGCCTGGTGGGACTTGAACCTGCAGTAATTGCAGGCAGCTGCTGTTAATAACAGACTGTTTTACCAGTCTGAGCCACAGACTTTATTTTGTTACACAGTATATATAAGCATAAGCATGAAATAACTATACAATATATAAGCATATATATAAGTATGAGTATGTAATAACTATATTAATTGGATATAACAAAAGGAAACAATAGGACAGGAGCGGTAGGCACGCTGGTGCTCTTATGCACGCCCCTTACAGACCTCTTAGAAATGGGGTGAGGTCAATAGTAGACAGTTTTTGGTTAAAGCTTTGGGGATTTTGGGAAGAGACAACAGAGTCTGGTAATTCCAAGCATTAACAACTCTATTACTGAAGTCATATTGGAGCAGTTAACATTAAGCATAAATCTGTTGTGTGCTCGTGTATTGTTGCAATTAAAGCTGAAGTAGTCTTCGACAGGAAGGACATTGTAATAGATGATTCTATGAGTTAAACTCAGGTCATGTCGAAGGCGGCGTAATTCTAAATTTTCTAAACCCAGGATTTCAAGTCTGATGACATAAGGTATTTTGTTGTAGTCAGAGGAGTGGAGAACTCTTCTTGTAAAATATTTCTGGACACGTTCAATTGTATTGATGTCAGAAATGTGGTATGGGTTCCAGACAATCGAGCTGTATTCAAGAATTGATCTAGCAAATGTTTTATATGCTCTGGTTAGTAGTGTAGTGTTTTTGGAGAAGAAGCTACGCAAGATTAGGTTTACAACTTTTAGAGCCTTTTTTGCTATGTAGTTGCAGTGGGCTTTGGCACTTAGATCATTTGATATGAAAACTCCAAGGTTTTTAACAGGGTGGGGGTCATCTGTAAGATAATGTCCATCAAGCTTGTACTTAGTTTTTAGGTTCTTTTTTCCAATATGTAAGACTGAGTAATATGTAATATGTAATATGTAATTCTGTCTCTTACTCTTCTGACATCCTCAACCACTGTAATTGATGTTGCCTTAGCGCATTGTTGTCTCTCCATCTTCTTCTGGGTCTGCCTTGTGTTCTTTGACCTTCTCCTCAATGGTTCTTCTACTTGAACCATGATGGGATGAAATGACCCATTTTGATTGAGTCTGTCTTGTTCTACCGGTATGTCTGGAAGAAAGCATTGTTTGTTTAATGAATGTGGCTAGCATTCACGGTCTAGCTGACCTTCTGTGAGTCAAAATAAAACAACAGTAGAAGATTAGACTGAGGAATGCTACTCTTTTTTGGAGCCAGGGTCTTGCCCTTTTAGACATTTTAGTAATTAGCTGCCTCAATATCACAGGACAATCAGAAATGACATCAACAAATAAGAAGAACCTGAAATATCAACTAAAATGAAAATAAGATGTCAAGGACCTCGTATTACTGAAGTTCAACAACCATATGGAAAGGGTAATGGAAAACTATTGCAGGTAGTCCTTGACTTATGACTGTCATTGAGCCCAGAATTTACCATTGTAAGATGTTACCATCATTAAGCAGGTGGCTATATGACCGGACCTGATTTTACACTTTTTGTGGTGGTCATTAAGCAATCACCAAGGTCATTAAACAAACACTGCAGTAATCACATGAATGTGGTGGTTGTTAGGCAAATACATTTTACCCAATGGGCCTTTTTTCCCCCCCCAGAAACCGGAAGTAAACACTGAAAACCATTTTTAACAAAATGTTGAAAATTGCAGTCATGTGTCCATATGAAACTGAAATCAGCCATAAAGGTGAGCCAATTACCAAGCCCCCAAAATAGGATCACTTGACCACGGGGTTGGAATGCAGTCATTGTAAGTTCAATAGAATAGAATAGAATTTTTATTGGCCAAGTGTGATTGGACACACAAGGAATTTGTCTTGGTGCATATGCTCTCAGTGTACATAAAAGAAAAGATACGTTCATCAAGGTACAACATTTACAACACAATTGATGATCAATATATCAATATAAATCATAAGGATTGCCAGCAACAAGTTATAGTCATACAGTCATAAGTGGAAAGAGATTGGTGATGGGAACTATGAAACGATTAATAGTAGTGCAGATTCAGTAAATAGTCTGACAGTGTTGAGGGAATTATTTGTTTAGCAGAGTGATGGCCTTCGGGAAAAAACTGTTCTTGTGTCTAGTTGTTCTGGTGTGCAGTGCTCTATAGCGTCGTTTTGAGGGTAGGAGTTGAAACAGTTTATGTCCAGGATGCGAGGGATCTGCAAATATTTTCACGGCCCTCTTCTTGATTCGTGCAGTATACAGGTCCTCAATGGAAGGCAAGTTGGTAGCAATTATTTTTTCTGCAGTTCTAATTATCCTCTGAAGTCTGTGTTTTTCTTGTTGGGTTGCAGAACCGAACCAGACAGTTATAGAGGTGCAAATGACAGACTAAGTTCAGAAAGAACAAAATAAGTTCATAAGTAGCATTTGGGAGGCGTGTGTGTTGTAACTTAGAATGGTTGTTAAGGAACTGGTTGCAGTGGTGAAATCCATTTTTTTTTTACTACCGGTTGTGTGGGCATGGTTTGGTGGGCATAATGAGGCTTGGTGGGCATGGCAAGGGAAGGATGCTGCAATATCTCCATTCTCACCCCACTCTGGGGCCAACCAGAGGTGGTATTTGCTACTCAAAATTTCCCCTACCGGTTCTCCAGAACCTGTAGGAACCTGCTGGATTTCACCTCTGACCGGTTGTAAGTCAAGGAACACACATGTACTATTTACCATTTAATTTTATATTCCGTTTCCCTGTCCCACAAATTATTCAAAACAGCTATACATCTGTGTTTTTCTATATCTGGTGATACCGCAGCTCCAAAAACTTGTACAGAAATGTGTATTTCATCTATAAACTCTTTATATTCGGGAAGCATATGGGGAAATTGCTAAAATTGCCAGAAAGATGCAAATGCTTTCAGGGTTTTTCACACACATGTACTGCGTAGATTTTCAGCCAGATTTTATTCTTTGCAAACGGAAATCAAATGAACTTAATTTAAGGTTGGAGAATCGGAAAAATGAACAAAATTGAACTTGACAAATTTGCCCTTATCAGGTCTCAGCCCATGAAGATTTTACCTACATAATTTATTTATAACTTCCTTTCTTGCCCTGAGAAAGAGAGGAAAAAAATGCCTAGTATTTTCGGTTATCAAGCCATTTAGTTTGCATTTTTTGAAAATGTGGAAAAGAAAAAAGCTTCAGAAATATAGGACAGAAATCCCTCAGCAGATTTAAAGGAAAAAGTGGCTTATTTGCAGGTTTGGATGCTTAGTTTAGGGTTGTTTATTATTTTACAGAGAAAAATCTCTGCAGTATAATATATAATGTAATTATAATATATCATTATAAATTGTATTTATATTAATGTGTATTATACTTTATCTGGATTTTTATAGAAGTTTTAATGCACAAAAGAGCAGCTTGATCTCAAAGAGGGTACAGCATTTTTTGTTGTTGTTAGTTGCGAAGTCATGTCCAACCCATTGTGGCCCCATGGACAACATTCCTCCAGGCCTTCCTGTCATCTACCATCCATTTAAGATCTTATCTACTGCTTCAGTGACTCCATCCAGCCAGTTTATTCTCTGTCGTCCCATTCTTCTTTTGTCCTCAATCTTTCCCAGCATTAGGCTCTTCTCCAGTGAGTCCTTCCTTCTCATTATTAAGTATTTGAGTTTCATCTTCAGGATCTGGCCTTCTAAAGAGCAGTCAGAGTTGATCTCCTCTATGACTGACTTGTTTGTTTGCCTTGCAGTCCAAGGGACTCTCAAGAGTCTTCTCCAGCACTAGAGTTCAAAGGCTTCAATTCTTTGGCACTCAGCCTTTCTTATGGTCCAATTTCCACAGCCATACATTGCAAGCCTTTTGTTAGCAGGGTGTACAGCATTTAGACAACCAGAAATAGCAATAGCACAAGCATTTAGACTTATATACCACTTCATAGTGCCTTACAGCCCTCTCTAAGTGGTTTATAGAGTTAACATATTTCCCCCAACAATCTGGGTCCTCATTTTACCAACCTCAAAAGGATGGGAGGCTGAATGAACCTTGAGCTGGTCAGGATCGAACTACTGGCATTGGGTAGGGTCAGCGTGCCATACTGCCTTCTAACCACTGCGCCATTAAAAATCTCCAGAAAAGGAAACCCCACAGCCTCCAAAAATAGATTACTGCATTGTTGTGTTTAATTTAGAAAGTTGTTCTAAATTAGTTGAAACCAAATCTAAATAGCTGCAAATTCTACCCATTATTTCTGGTCTTATTTTTTGGTGGCCATGGAAAATAGTGCTTGATTCCCTTCCCTGTACCTTTCCTTCATGTACCTGAACAAGCTAACTTGTCTGCCGTAACTTCTCCAGGCTGAACATTGCCTAACCTTACAGGGCCGTGATGGTGAACCTATGGCACACGTATCACCCAACTCACCTGCAGCTGTGCATGAACATGAGCCCCAGCTGATGTTTGGGCCTCTGGTGCACATGCACACAATTCAGGGGACCGAGATGGTCTTTGGAGCTCTCCTGCACATGTGTGAGCATTTGCGCATGCGCGTGTGAGTACTCACATGCAGCGCGCGCAAGCACAGACAATATTTGCACGCGTGCCTTGCATGTTTGAAAACCACACGCATGTGTAAATGGGGCAATTGCACATGCAGCACACAGGGGCACGTATAAAAGCCATGTGCGTGCACAGATGGTTCAGTTGTGCATGCAGCACATGGGGAGGAGCCGTGCATTAGCACAAATGGCACGCTCATGCACAAAGCATGCGAACCAGTAGCGGAAATTATTAACAAAACAACTATAGTGTAATTATTTGAGCGTTGGACCTAAATCAAGCGCGTACCGGTTCAGCACTCAGTGAATAAAAGGTTTGCCATCACTGTTATAGGGCATGGCCTCAAGACCTTTTGTTGCCCTTCTCTGACTCCTCTCCAACCTATGGAAATAGTGGTATCCAGAATCATACTGTCAGTTTTGGAAGGCAATTTTATTTTTGCTTCTTAACTACCACATATTTTAGCTGGGAATTTGGGAGGGGGTTGTGGTTGGAGCAGTAGAAAGTTAGTCATAACAACATTCTGTATTCAAGGACATCCAGCGTCTGATGGAGACTGCCTGAAGATTGTATCCAATTGAGTGTGAAGAGTTGATTGGACAATGTGATGAACTTGTGGGTGTGGGGCAGGGCTGTGAACTGTCAACTGGGTGTGGAAAACCTGGAAGCTTTCAGTTTCGGGTTTTCCCAGCTGTGCCAACATGACATCTCTAATAAATTGGAACTCCGAGGAACTTCAAGCCTCAGAGCTTTATTTCGTTGGGCGTGTTCCTTGGAACCCTGACACATACAGTATACTTTAGGGTTGTCCGATGCAAGCAACCAGAACCACTTGTGAATAGTCTCAAGCAGAAGCTTTATTCTTAGTCAACTATGTTACAAGAATCTCGCCAGACTGACTGAATTCCCTTGGGTACAATCAGGTCATAAGGCTTCAAGTATTCCGGGGGAAGTTAAGCCTCCTCTGCTTTCTGCAGTGCAAGGATTCTAAGCTTGTCCCCCTCTTAATTCCTCCCTCCAGATTAGTTGGAGATAGTATCAAAGGGGTGGTCTCACCATTGCCCAGGAAAAAGCAGAGGTGGGTTTCAGCAAGTTCTGACCAGTTCTGGAGGACCGGTAGTGGAAATTATGAGTAGTTTTGGAGAACCAGTAGTAAAAATTCTGACTGGCCCGGCCTCCATTTATTCTCTGCCTCCTAAGTCCCAGCTGATCGGGAGGAAATGGAGATTTTGCAGTATCCTTCCCCTGGAGTGCGGTGGGAATAGAGATTTTACAGTATCCTTCCCTTGCCACGCCCACCAAGCCATGCCCACCAAGCCATGCCATACCCACCAAGCCACACCCACAGAACAGATAGTAAAAAAATTTGCAACCCATCACTTGTCTTTGAGATGACGCTGCTTCTAATAGAGTGCAGAACTTTATTATTCCTTTTGGCAGCTGTCTCCCACTGCTTAGTGGTGAATGGGATTGGAAGTGGGGGGGGGGACCACATTTGATTTGATTTCATTCACAATAAGTTAAAATCAAACATAGCGAACATGATTCCTCCCCAGTTATGTCAGTAGCAATTCTTCCCTCCTGTCATTTTAAACAGAATTTGTTTAGTATTCTGCCAATGAGGAAGAACCTTTGGAGCAATGGTGGAATTCAATTTACTACAAGTTCTGTGGGAGTGGCTTGGTGGGCATGGCAGGGGAAGGATACTGCAAGATCTCCATTCCCACCCCACTCCAGGGGAAAGATACTGCAAAATCTCCATTCCCACCCCACTCTGGGGCCAGCCAGAGGTGGTATCTGCCGGTTCTCCAAACTACTCAAAATTTCCAGTACCGGTTCTCCAGCTGCTGAATAGCACCCCTGCTTTGGAGGCTTCTGAAGAGGCACCATTCAAAGTTTTCAGAGCTTGCATATAGCACACAGGTGCTGCCAGAGAATGGGACCTCATCCTGTTGCAATGGGGACGTTCAAAAGGGTGGTAAGAGTAAGTGGAAAGTGTTCTACCCTAAGAATATTCTGCAACTTTAATCTGGAACAGGGGGCTACTAAACCAGAAGGAACCCCAAAATTAGGATTCACAAAGAACTTTTACAGAGGTACAAAATAGCAGGCTGATTTTAGGGACATCTGAGTGAAGCTTGCGTAAGGTTTTCAAAGATAAAAAATCCATAAAGTGGAAATCCTGGCTTATACAGGTCCAACGTTTTCTTTCAGGTTGCTAACCTGCAAAGTGGCAGTTTTACTGATTAATTTGATCTCTTTTATCTTACTTTCATTGGAAGGAAGTTTGAAGCAGGGTGCAAGCATTCTAAAAAAGCTACATCGTTCAAATGCAATGCATGTAACACATTCAATTTTTTTTTAAAGAGTAGTTAGGAACAATTACCCTTCAGTATAATAGACTGAACATCATATTTACAATTGTGAACTATAGATAGATGAGGGAGGGAGGGAGGGAGGGAGGTCCGGTACATTGATTCTCAGTGATTTTCTTCTATCATCTATCTTTTCTTTTATGTACGCTGAGAGCATATGCAGCAAGACAAATTCCTTGTGTGTCCAACCACACTTGGCCAATTAAAAATTCTATTCTATTCTATTCATACATCTTATTAAAGGTGTATTAAGCAGCATAATAATTACCATATTCGATAGCTGGGGAGAAAATCTAAATACAAGTCCTTCCTGGGTGACTCCGGGATATTGTCAATATATATACTGTATATATGTATCAAAATCTGAGGGCAAGATTTGTTTGGTTTTTTTCCCCGAACATATCATCATGGATGTTGTGGTCCATCAGCAGCCTACAGAGATAGCAACGGAGTCGGACAGTGGTGAGGCAGTGGTGGGGCCAGGGCCATCGGGAAGTGAGGTGCGGACTCCAGAGCCTCCAGAGTCTGATAGTAGTGAGGCAGAGGAACAGGAGGAGCCTGTTCTTGATGCACGCATGAGAAGAGCTGCCAGAAGGCAAGAGCAGAGAGGACAACTCGGGACTAGGGCCAAGAGATGATTGGCCCCTCCCATAAGGCTTAAAACAGACCAGCACCCGTGTTTCAGCTTTGCTGGAAAACAACGTTGTAGCTTCTGCTCCGTCTTCTGTTTCGTGTATGTCTTTGTTTTTGTGGCTTCTGGACATTTGCCAGGAAGGGCCTTTGGCAGTTTGCCTAATTAGACTAAGATTTGTGAGATAACTGAGGAATTTGTGTTGGGAGGCATTTGCTTTACTTTGAGTTGTACGACGCTGGGAATGAAGTAATTCCCAGCTGTTCAAATAAAGTTTTTTTCCCCCACAGACTAAGTTTATTACTACCTACTTAAGCCTGGGTCATAACAATGGATTATTCTTAGAAGTGGGAAAAAGTGTTTGGCAGGCAACTCAACTTGTGCCAATCTGACACTGAAAAGAAGTACAACTATCAGTTGCTGGAGTATTTAATGATCTGTGAAATTATTGTTACAGTTACAGAATAGAGTTGGAAGGTACCTAGGAGGTCTTCTAGTCCAACCCTCTGCTCAAGCAGGAGAACCTATACCAGAGGTGTCCAACCTTGGTCCCTTTAAGACTTGTGAACTTCAACTCTGGTGGCTCAACAGACTAATGCAGTCTGTTATTAACAGCAGCTGCTTGCAATTACTGCAGGTTCAAGTCCCACCAGGCCCAAGGTTGACTCAGCCTTCCATCCTTTATAAGGTAGATAAAATGAGGACCCAGATTGTTGGGGGCAATAAGTTGACTTTGTATATAATATACAAATGGATGAAGACTATTGCTTGACATAGTGTAAGCCGCCCTAAGTCTTCGGAGAAGGGCGGGATATAAATGCAAATTAAAAAAACAAAACTCCCAGAGTTTCTCACCCAGCAAAGCTGGCTGAGGGACTCTGGGAGTTGAAGTCCACAAGTCTTAAAGGGACCAAGGTTGGAGACTCCTGCCCTATACAGCAGGAGACCGCTAGCTGTCCAGTCTCTTCTTAAAACCCTCCAGTGGTGAAACAGCCACAACTTCAGAAGTCAAGTTTTCCACTAGTTAATTTTCTCACCATTAGGAAGTTTCTCATTAATGCCAGGCTGCTTCTCTCCTTGATTAGTTTCCATCCATTGTTTCTTGTCTTGCTTTCTGGTGCTTTGGAAAATAACTTGACCCCCCCTCTTCATTGTGGCAGCCCCTCAAATACTGGAACACTGCTGTCATCCCCAGTCCTTCTTTTTTCTAGACTAGTCATATCCAATTCCTACAACTGTTCTTCATATGCCCTTAATCATCTTAGTTGCTGTGAGGTAGGCAGGTAAAGAGGTAGGCAGGCCCAGGGACCCTACTGGTACCAGCTGGGATTTGAACCCAGGTCTCCTGCACCAAAGAGCTTAACTCGAACCACTACCCTATTCGATGGATGAATGGATATATTGTAGTGATTTGGACTTGGATCTGTCATTTTCATTGAATTCACATTAGTAAAAATGTCATCCCCTTTAGGGCTTGCCAGTTAAAGGCCAATTTAAGGGAACAGGCAAGAAAATTATTGAATTGCTAGGTGCCTCTGTGCAATTCACAAAAACACCAATTGGGATAATTTTGTTAGTTATCATCATGAACCAGGGCAGTGTTTTCTTTTCTAAATAACAATTGATGTGTAAATCAATTACAAAACTGCAGAATGAAAGGTGTAACTGCAAGTCTGAATGTAATTATTGTTATTACCTTACACTTATACGTCCCATTATAACCACGTGTCCTATCGATATCTGAGCTCGCAGAAAAGACAGAAATTATCAAGAAAATGAGCAAATTCAATTCATCATGATTGATTAGTCCTCCTCCTCCTTTTCCTTCCTTTCCTTTTCTTCCTCCTTGGTCTAATATCTTAACCATTTATGTTACACTAACTCTTTTAAAGAGCTTTTCTGAGATCTAGTAAGGGAATTGCTTCAAATATTCAAAGATATAGCACTCTCTAAGCAGTTTACAGGGATGCGGTGGCTCAGTGACTGAGCTTGTTGATCGAAAGGTCAGCAGTTCAGCGGTTCGAAACCCTCGTGCCGCGTAACGGGGTGAACTCCCGTTACTTGTCCCGGCTTCTGCCAACCTAGCAGTTTGAAAGTATGTAAAAAATGCAAGTAGAAAAATAGGGACCACCTTTGGTGGGAAGGTAACAGCGTTCTGTGCGCCTTTGGCATTTAGTCATGCCGGCCACATGACCACGGAGACGTCTTCGGACAGCTTTGGCTCTTCGGCTTTGAAACAGAGATGAGCACTGCCCCCTACAGTCAGGAATGACTAGCACATGTATGCGAAGGGAACCTTTACCTTAAGCAGTTTACAGGGTCAGCAATATTGCCCCCAACAATTTTGGTCCTCATTTTACTTGAAAGGATGGAAGGCTGAGTCAACCTTTAGCCGCTCAGGATCAAACTCTAGTCTGTGGGCAGAGTTTGCCTGCAATACTGTATTCTAACCCCTGTGCCACCACACACCAAAGCTTATATGTTCTTTCTTTCTCCCTATCTTTTGTGTGCTTGTCCAAACAACAGCCTTGATTTAAAACTAGACAAAATAAGCATGGCCTTAGACACCAAGGGACCAAGGGCATCACAGAGATTTTTCCCTTAGCTAACATGACCTTAACACGTTGACTGCCACAATCAACTTTAGTTTTCAAAACTTACTGTACCTTAAGAGCCAAGGTGGCGCAGTGGTTAGAATGCAGTACTGTAGGCTACTTTTGCTGCCTGCTGGCTGCCTGCAATTTGGCAGTTCGAATCTCACCAGGCTCAAGGTTGACTCAGCCTTCGATCCCTCCAAAGTCGGTAAAATGAGGACCCAGATTGTTGGGGGCAATGTGCTGACTCTGTAAACTGCTTAGAGCAGTCTATAAAGCACTGTGAAGCGGTATGTAAGTGCTATCGCTGTTGCTATTAATGTCTTTTCAGTTCAGCAATGGAAGGGCTGAGGGGCACCATTGCTGAACTGTGTTTAGGACATCAGTTGGCCTTCATCTCTGCCAACCAACATTTTTGAGAAAATAACACCTCAAAAGAAATAGTTACAGAGATGGATATTACTATTCACTCTTGCTTCAGAATAAGAAACAAAGTTTGGGTATGGGACATCTTGAATATCTCATTTGACCCATACATTTCTCTTTGTCAACTTGCATCCCTGGCCTGCTCTCAAGTTGCCATAAGCCAGGGGGGGATGGGAAACTGGCAAAACTGCACCACAGCCAAAAACAGATGCACATTCCACGGTTATCTCCCTCAAGGCTGTATCCCAGGGTTACCTACAGTAGTCAAAGCGGAGTGACCTCTACAACCCGCAAAATTGCTCCATTGGCGAATGTGATTGATGACACACCCTGGGGGGAGGGGGAAAACAGGGTCTTAATTGGAGCATAAATTATGTAGGGTCAGAGCTGGCTTCACTTGGGAACGTGCTGACATGAAGCTCCTAATAAATGACTGGATTTCTTTTGAAGCTTGGCTCAAGTCTCATGATTTAATTAGGGCATCCGTCGGAACCCTGCCACTCTTCTTTTGGCCACCAGTGGAAGCCCTCCTTTGTTTTTGACCATTTTAATTCCTTGTCGCATCCAAACTATGTCAATCCTTTTAAACAATGGTCTGAAAAACAGACTAGGGGTTAAAAATCAAAATCTAAACCACTTTTCGTCAACAATCAGTAAATTCAATAAATAAACAAAGAAGGCTTTTGCTGTTCTTGGCAGGCCAAATAAAGAGCTTAGAAGATGTAGATCAACCTACCTACCACTAGACTTTGAGAAGAAACATTGAGCTGTTTTTGTAACCATACCTTAAACCTGAAGCTTTGCATAGCCTTAGTTCTCCCTCATCCATTCAAGGAAATATTCCTCTGAGCTTGGGATCATAGACAGTGATGTATTAATGATCCTTGCAAGAGTAAGGGAAGAAACATGAGAAATGGAAGTTCTTGAACCTAAGATTTATGGCTGTATTCATAACAGAAAAGCATAATAGGTCCTCTTATGTTTCTATGGTCACATGAAAACAGCCACCCAATCAGGATGGAAAAATGACAGAATGGTTATGGGAAAGTCCCTTCCATCACTTTACTGGGAGATTTTCTGGCTCTTTCCTGATTTTGTGTGTGTGAGAGAGAGAAAGTGGGGAGGTGAGAGAGAGAGAGAGACCACTTCTTTCTATATCGATTCTCAGTGGGTTTTCTTTTATCTTACATCTTATTAAAGGTGACAATCTAGTGTATTGAACAGCATAATTATTATTATATTGGGTAGCTGGGGAGAAAATCCAAATACAAGTCCGTTCTGAGTGACTCTGAGATATTGTCAGAGACACCACAGATATTCCATCTTTCAATCCTGCCTACTTTAAAGGACTTTTGTGGTAACAGTAAAAAGATTGCCATATTAAGCTTCTAAACATCTAAATGTGTGTGTGCGTGTGTGTGTGAGAGAGAGAGAGAGAGAGAGAGAAAGAAAGAGAAGGGGGAGGGAGAAAGGGAGGGAGGGAGAGGGAGATTGTCAGAAGGTTGCAAAAGGTGATCATATGACTCCAGGCAGGGGTGGGTTTCAAAAATTTTAGCAAGGGTTTCTCTGCTCAGTTGCTGGGTGGGCGTGGCCATGGTGGGTGTGGCCTAATCAGCCTCCTGCACCATGGTGGGGAGGCATTTTTGCCCTCCCCAGGCTCTGGAGGCTTTCCTCGAGTCTCTGGGAGGGCGAAAACGGCCTCCCCAGGCTCCGGAGGCCCTCTGGAGACCAGAAACCGTTTCTGGTCTTCCCAAACTTCTGGTAGGCCCATTTTTTTATCCTCCCTGAGCCTCTGTGCACACCCGGCACTTACCTGCATCCAAAACGGGCTGCGTGGAGACTCCTGGGAGGGGAGGGGCAAGGTAGGCAGGGCCAGCCAGGAGTGGGATTCGGGGGTTCTCTGAACTGCACAGAATCTTAGCTACAAGTTCTCCTGAACTCCTGCAAACCCCCAGCAGCCCCACCCCTGACTCCAGGACACTGCAACCATCATAAATATGAATTGTCTGAATTTTGATCTCATGACCATGGGGATAATGCAATGGACATAAGTCACTTTTTTTTTTAATTCAAAAAGTTTTACAAAAATTTTTTTCCCCTTTCCTGCCCTCCACTCCCCCCTCCCTTCACAACCCCCCTCCCCACCCCCGACTTCCCGGAACGAGCACAAGGTATAGTTAAAAATAAAACAAACATATGCTAAAAAATTTCCATCCCAA